>NW_028270146.1:101922080-102245434 GCF_037043375.1 Chiloscyllium plagiosum | reverse complement strand
TTCAACGAATGAGTAAAGGTTGAGGTATTGTATAAATGAGAAACTGTGTTGTAATTGAATTAATTCGTGCAGTTTATTTAATTGAATCAATGTGTCATGTTTGTTTCATTGAATGAATGAATAGAGTTTGTTCGGTTGAAGGAATGTATTAAGCTTGAGACATTAAATGAATGAGAGAAGCTTTACTGCACTTGCAGTTTGTTTCATTACATCAATTTGTAACGGTTGATTTACTGAATGAATAAAAAGAGTTTGTTTGGTTGAATGAATGTGTTAAGCTCGAGACATTGAATGAATAAGAGAAGCTCTAATCATTGAATCATCTGGTGCAGTTTGTTTCATTGAATCAGTGAATAACGACTGATACATTGAATGAATGATTGAAGTTTCTGTCAGCGAATGAACGAAAACAGTTTGTTTCTTTCAATGAATGAGTTAAGCTTGAGGCATTGAATGAATTAACACAGTTTGTTCGGGTGAAGGAATGTATTAAGCTTGAGACATTAAATGAATGGGAGAAGCTCTACTGAACTTGCAGTTTGTTGCATTGCATCAATTTATAACGTTTGATTTTTTGAATGAATGAATACAGATTGTTCGGTTGAAGGAATGTATTAAGCTTGAGACATTAAATGAATGAGAGAAGCTTTACTGCAATTGCAGTTTGTTTCATTACATCAATTTATAACGTTTGATTTACTGAATGAATAAAAAGAGTTTGTTTGGTTGAATGAATGCGTTAAGCTCGAGACATTGAATGAATAAGAGAAGCGCAAATCATTGAAACAATGAATATCGTTTGTTTAATTGAATGAATGCGTTAAGCACTGACATTGAATGAATGTGAAAAGCTCTAATGCACTTGCAGTTTGTTTCGTTACATCAATTTATAACGGTTGATTTACTGAATGCATAAAAAGAGTTTGTTTGGTTGAATGAATGCGTTAAGCTCGAGACATTGAATGAATAAGAGAAGCTCTAATCATTGAATCATCTGGTGCAGTTTGGTTCATTGAATCAGTGAATAACGACTGATACATTGAATGAATGATTGAAGTTTCTTTCAGCGAATGAACGAATACAGTTTGTTTCTTTCAATGAATGAGTTAAGCTTGAGGCATTGAATGAATGAATAGTTTGTTCTGGTGAAAAAATGTATTAAGCTTGAGACATTAAATGAATGGGAGAAGCTCTATTGCACTTGCAGTTTGTTGCATTGCATCAATTTATAACGTTTGATTTATTGAATGAATGAAAACAGATTGTTTAATTGAATGAATGCGTTAAGCACGAGACATTGAATGAATGAGAAAAGCTCTAATGCACTTGCAGTCTGTTTCATTACAACAATTTATAACGGTTGATTTACTGAATGAATAAAAACAGTTTGTTTGGTTGAATGAATGCGTTAAGCTCGAGACATTGAATGAATGAGAGAAGCTCTAATCATTGAATCATTTGGTGCAGTTAGTTTCATTGAATCAATAAATAACGTCTGATACATTGAATGAATGATTGAAGTTTCTTTCAGGGAATGAACGAATACAGTTTGTTTCTTTCAATGAATGAGATAAGCTTGAGGCATTGAATGAAGAGTGAAGCTCTGCTCATTGAATTAACACAAACAGCTTGTTTCCTTGGATCAATGAATAAAGGTTGGTTCATTTAATGAACGATTGAATTTAGAATCAACAAACGAATGAATACATTTACTTTCTTTCAACGAATGAGTAAAGGTTGAGGTATTGTATAAATGAGAAACTGTGTTGTAATTGAATTAATTCGTGCAGTTTATTTAATTGAATCAATGTGTAACGTTTGTTTCATTGAATGAATGAATACAGTTTGTTCGGTTGAAGGAATGTATTAAGCTTGAGACATTAAATGAATGAGAGAAGCTTTACTGCACTTGCAGTTTGTTTCATTACATCAATTTATAACGGTTGATTTACTGAATGAATAAAAAGAGTTTGTTTGGTTGAATGAATGTGTTAAGCTCGAGACATTGAATGAATAAGAGAAGCTCTAATCATTGAATCATCTGGTGCAGTTTGTTTCATTGAATCAGTGAATAACGACTGATACATTGAATGAATGATTGAAGTTTCTTTCAGCGAATGAACGAATACAGTTTGTTTCTTTCAATGAAAGAGTTAAGCTTAAGGCATTGAATGAATGAATACAGTTTGTTCGGGTGAAGGAATGTATTAAGCTTGAGACATTAAATGAATGGGAGAAGCTCCAATGCACTTTCAGTTTGTTGCATTGCATCAATTTATAACGTTTGATTTTTTGAATGAATGAATACAGATTGTTCGGTTGAAGGAATGTATTAAGCTTGAGACATTAAATGAATGAGAGCAGCTTTACTGCACTTGCAGTTTGTTTCATTACATCAATTTATAACGGTTGATTTACTGAATGAATAAAAAGAGTTTGTTTGGTTGAATGAATGTGTTAAGATCGAGACATTGAATGAATAAGAGAAGCTCTAATCATTGAATCATCTGGTGCAGTTTGTTTCATTGAATCCATGAATAACGACTGATACATTGAATGAATGATTGAAGTTTCTTTCAGCGAATGAACGAATACAGTTTGTTTCTTTCAATGAATGAGTTAAGCTTGAGGCATTGAATGAATGAATACAGTTTGTTCGGGTGAAGGAATGTATTAAGCTTGAGACATTAAATGAATGGGAGAAGCTCTACTGCACTTGCAGTTTGTTGCATTGCATCAATTTATAACGTTTGATTTTTTGAATGAATGAATACAGTTTGTTCGGTAGAAGGAATGTATTAAGCTTGAGACATTAAATGAATGAGAGAAGCTTTACTGCACTTGCAGTTTGTTTCATTACATCAATTTATAACGGTTGATTTACTGAATGAATAAAAACAGTTTGTTTGTTTGAATGAATGCGTTAAGCTCGAGACATTGAATGAATGAGAAAAGCTCTAATCATTGAATCATCTGGTGCAGTTTGTTTCATTGAATCAATAAATAACGTCTGATACATTGAATGAATGATTGAAGTTTCTTTCAGGGAATGAACGAATACAGTTTGTTTCTTTCAATGAATGAGTTAAGCTTGAGGCATTGAATGAATGCGAGAAGCGCAAATCATTGAAACAATGAATATCGTGTATTTAATTGAATGAATGCGTTAAGCACTGACATTGAATGAATGTGAAAAGCTCTAATGCACTTGCAGTTTGTTTCATTACATCAATTTATAACGGTTGATTTACTGAATGAATAAAAAGAGTTTGTTTGGTTGAATGAATGCGTTAAGCTCGAGACATTGAATGAATAAGAGAAGCTCTAATCATTGAATCATCTGGTGCAGTTTGGTTCATTGAATCAGTGAATAACGACTGATACATTGAATGAATGATTGAAGTTTCTTTCAGCGAATGAACGAATACAGTTTGTTTCTTTCAATGAATGAGTTAAGCTTGAGGAATTGAATGAATGAATAGTTTGTTCGGGTGAAAAAATGTATTAAGCTTGAGACATTAAATGAATGGGAGAAGCTCTCCTGCACTTGCAGTTTGTTGCATTGCATCAATTTATAACGTTTGATTTTTTGAATGAATGAAAACAGTTTGTTTAATTGAATGAATGTGTTAAGCACTGACATTGAATGAATGTGAAAAGCTGTAATGCACTTGCAGTTTGTTTCGTTACATCAATTTATAACGGTTGATTTACTGAATGAATAAAAACAGTTTGTTTGGTTGAATAAATGCGTTAAGCTCGAGACATTGAATGAATGAGAGAAGCTCTAATCATTGAATCATCTGGTGCAGTTTGGTTCATTGAATCAGTGAATAACGACTGATACATTGAATGAATGATTGAAGTTTCTTTCAGCGAATGAACGAATACAGTTTGTTTCTTTCAATGAATGAGATAAGCTTGAGGCATTGAATGAAGAGTGAAGCTCTGCTCAATGAATTGACACAAACAGCTTGTTTCCTTGGATCAATGAATAAAGGTTGGTTCATTTAATGAACGATTGAATTTAGAATCAACAAACGAATGAATGCATTTACTTTCTTTCAACGAATGAGTAAAGGTTGAGGTATTGTATAAATGAGAAACTGTGTAGTAATTGAATTAATTCGTGCAGTTTATTTAATTGAATCAATGTGTAACGTTTGTTTCATTGAATGAATGAATACAGTTTGTTCGGTTGAAGGAATGTATTGAGCTTGAGACATTAAATGAATCAGAGAAGCTTTACTGCACTTGCAGTTTGTTTCATTACATCAATTTATAACGGTTGATTTACTGAATGAATAAAAACAGTTTGTTTGTTTGAATGAATGCGTTAAGCTCGACACATTGAATGAATGAGAAAAGCTCTAATCATTGAATCATCTGGTGCAGTTTGTTTCATTGAATCAATAAATAACGTCTGATACATTGAATGAATGATTGAAGTTTCTTTCAGGGAATGAACGAATACAGTTTGTTTCTTTCAATGAATGAGTTAAGCTTGAGGCATTGAATGAATGAGAGAAGCGCAAATCATTGAAACAATGAATATCGTTTGTTTAATTGAATGAATGCGTTAAGCACTGACATTGAATGAATGTGAAAAGCTCTGATGCACTTGCAGTTTGTTTCATTACATCAATTTATAACGGTTGATTTACTGAATGAATAAAAAGAGTTTGTTTGGTTGAATGAATGCGTTAAGCTCGAGACATTGAATGAATAAGAGAAGCTCTAATCATTGAATCATCTGGTGCAGTTTGGTTCATTGAATCAGTGAATAACGACTGATACATTGAATGAATGATTGAAGTTTCTTTCAGCGAATGAACGAATACAGTTTGTTTCTTTCAATGAATGAGTTAAGCTTGAGGCATTGAATGAATGAATAGTTTGTTCGGGTGAAAAAATGTTTTCAGCTTGAGACATTAAATGAATGGGAGAAGCTCTACTGCACTTGCAGTTTGTTGCATTGCATCAATTTATAACGTTTGATTTTTTGAATGAATGAAAGCAGTTTGTTTAATTGAATGAATGCGTTAAGCACGAGACATTGAATGAATGAGAAAAGCTCTAATGCACTTGCAGTTTGTTTCATTACATCAATTTATAACGGTTGATTTACTGAATGAATAAAAACAGTTTGTTTGGTTGAATGAATGCGTTAAGCTCGAGACATTGAATGAATGAGAGAAGGTCTAATCATTGAATCATCTGGTCCAGTTTGGTTCATTGAATCAGTGAATAACGACTGATACATTGAATGAATGATTGAAGTTTCTTTCAGCGAATGAACGAATACAGTTTGTTTCTTTCAATGAATGAGATAAGCTTGAGGCATTGAATGAAGAGTGAAGCTCTGCTCATTGAATTAACACAAACAGCTTGTTTCCTTGGATCAATGAATAAAGGTTGGTTCATTTAATGAACGATTGAATTTAGAATCAACAAAGGAATGAATGCATTTACTTTCTTTCAACGAATGAGTAAAGGTTGAGGTATTATATAAATGAGAAACTGTGTTGTGATTGAATTAATTCGTGCAGTTTATTTAAATGAATCAATGTGTAACGTTTGTTTCATTGAATGAATGAATACAGTTTGTTCGGTTGAAGGAATGTATTAAGCTTGAGACATTAAATGAATGAGAGAAGCTTTACTGCACTTGCAGTTTGTTTCATTACATCAATTTATTACGGTTGATTTACTGAATGAATAAAAACAGTTTGTTTGGTTGAATGAATGCGTTAAGCTCGAGACATTGAATGAATAAGAGAAGCGCAAATCATTGAAACAATGAATATCGTTTGTTTAATTGAATGAATGTGTTAAGCACTGACATTGAATGAATGTGAAAAGCTGTAATGCACTTGCAGTTTGTTTCGTTACATCAATTTATAACGGTTGATTTACTGAATGCATAAAAAGAGTTTGTTTGGTTGAATGAATGCGTTAAGGTCGAAACATTGAATGAATAAGAGAAGCTCTAATCATTGAATCATCTGGTGTAGTTTGGTTCATTGTATCAGTGAATAACGACTGATACATTGAATGAATGATTGAAGTTTCTTTCAGCGAATGAACGAATACAGTTTGTTTCTTTCAATGAATGAGTTAAGCTTGAGGCATTGAATGAATGAATAGTTTGTTCGGGTGAAAAAATGTATTAAGCTTGAGACATTAAATGAATGGGAGAAGCTCTACTGCACTTGCAGTTTGTTGCATTGCATCAATTTATAACGTTTGATTTTTTGAATGAATGAAAACAGTTTGTTTAATTGAATGAATGCGTTAAGCACGAGACATTGAATGAATGAGAAAAGCTCTAATGCACTTGCAGTTTGTTTCATTACATCAATTTATAACGGTTGATTGACTGAATGAATCAAAACAGTTTGTTTGGTTGAATGAATGCGTTAAGCTCGAGACATTGAATGAATGAGAGAAGCTCTAATCATTGAATCATCTGGTGCAGTTTGGTTCATTGAATCAGTGAATAACGACTGATACATTGAATGAATGATTGAAGTTTCTTTCAGCGAATGAACGAATACAGTTTGTTTCTTTCAATGAATGAGATAAGCTTGAGGCATTGAATGAAGAGTGAAGCTCTGCTCATTGAATGAACACAAACAGCTTGTTTCCTTGGATCAATGAATAAAGGTTGGTTCATTTAATGAACGATTGAATTTAGAATCAACAAACGAATGAATGCATTTACTTTCTTTCAACGAATGAGTAAAGGTTGAGGTATTGTATAAATGAGATACTGTGTAGTAATTGAATTAATTCGTGCAGTTTATTGAATTGAATCAATGTGTAACGTTTGTTTCATTGAATGAATGAATACAGTTTGTTCGGTTGAAGGAATGTATTAAGCTTGAGACATTAAATGAATCAGAGAAGCTTTACTGCACTTGCAGTTTGTTTCATTACATCAATTTATAACGGTTGATTTACTGAATGAAGTTTCTTTCAATACAGTTTGTTTCTTTCAATGAATGAGTTAAGCTTGAGGCATTGAATGAATGAGAGATGCGCAAATCATTGAAACAATGAATATCGTGTATTTAATTGAATGAATGTGAAAAGCTCTAATGCATTGAGGCATTGAATGAATGAACAGTTTGTTCGGGTGAAGAAATGTATTAAGCTTGAGACATTAAATGAATGGGAGAAGCTCTACTGCACTTGCAGTTTGTTGCATTGCATCAATTTATTACGTTTGATTTTTTGAATGAATGAAAACAGTTTGTTTAATTGAATGAATGCGTTAAGCACGACACATTGAATGAATGAGAAAAGCTCTAATCATTGAATCATCTGGTGCAGTTTGTATCATTGAATCAATAAATAACGTCTGATACATTGAATGAATGATTGAAGTTTCTTTCAGGGAATGAACGAATACAGTTTGTTTCTTTCAATGAATGAGTTAAGCTTGAGGCATTGAATGAAGAGAGAAGCGCAAATCATTGAAACAATGAATATCGTTTGTTTAATTGAATGAATGCGTTAAGCACTGACATTGAATGAATGTGAAAAGCTCTAATGCACTTGCAGTTTGTTTCATTACATCAATTTATAACGGTTGATTTACTGAATGAATAAAAAGAGTTTGTTTGGTTGAATGAATGCGTTAAGCTCGAGACATTGAATGAATAAGAGAAGCTCTAATCATTGAATCATCTGGTGCAGTTTGCTTCATTGAATCAGTGAATAACGACTGATACATTGAATGAATGATTGAAGTTTCTTTCAGCGAATGAACGAATACAGTTTGTTTCTTTCAATGAATGAGTTAAGCTTGAGGCATTGAATGAATGAATAGTTTGTTCGGGTGAAAAAATGTTTTCAGCTTGAGACATTAAATGAATGGGAGAAGCTCTACTGCACTTGCAGTTTGTTGCATTGCATCAATTTATAACGTTTGATTTTTTGAATGAATGAAAGCAGTTTGTTTAATTGAATGAATGCGTTAAGCACGAGACATTGAATGAATGAGAAAAGCTCTAATGCACTTGCAGTTTGTTTCATTACATCAATTTATAACGGTTGATTTACTGAATGAATAAAAACAGTTTGTTTGGTTGAATGAATGCGTTAAGCTCGAGACATTGAATGAATGAGAGAAGGTCTAATCATTGAATCATCTGGTCCAGTTTGGTTCATTGAATCAGTGAATAACGACTGATACATTGAATGAATGATTGAAGTTTCTTTCAGCGAATGAACGAATACAGTTTGTTTCTTTCAATGAATGAGATAAGCTTGAGGCATTGAATGAAGAGTGAAGCTCTGCTCATTGAATTAACACAAACAGCTTGTTTCCTTGGATCAATGAATAAAGGTTGGTTCATTTAATGAACGATTGAATTTAGAATCAACAAAGGAATGAATGCATTTACTTTCTTTCAACGAATGAGTAAAGGTTGAGGTATTATATAAATGAGAAACTGTGTTGTGATTGAATTAATTCGTGCAGTTTATTTAAATGAATCAATGTGTAACGTTTGTTTCATTGAATGAATGAATACAGTTTGTTCGGTTGAAGGAATGTATTAAGCTTGAGACATTAAATGAATGAGAGAAGCTTTACTGCACTTGCAGTTTGTTTCATTACATCAATTTATTACGGTTGATTTACTGAATGAATAAAAACAGTTTGTTTGGTTGAATGAATGCGTTAAGCTCGAGACATTGAATGAATAAGAGAAGCGCAAATCATTGAAACAATGAATATCGTTTGTTTAATTGAATGAATGTGTTAAGCACTGACATTGAATGAATGTGAAAAGCTGTAATGCACTTGCAGTTTGTTTCGTTACATCAATTTATAACGGTTGATTTACTGAATGCATAAAAAGAGTTTGTTTGGTTGAATGAATGCGTTAAGGTCGAAACATTGAATGAATAAGAGAAGCTCTAATCATTGAATCATCTGGTGTAGTTTGGTTCATTGAATCAGTGAATAACGACTGATACATTGAATGAATGATTGAAGTTTCTTTCAGCGAATGAACGAATACAGTTTGTTTCTTTCAATGAATGAGTTAAGCTTGAGGCATTGAATGAATGAATAGTTTGTTCGGGTGAAAAAATGTATTAAGCTTGAGACATTAAATGAATGGGAGAAGCTCTACTGCACTTGCAGTTTGTTGCATTGCATCAATTTATAACGTTTGATTTTTTGAATGAATGAAAACAGTTTGTTTAATTGAATGAATGCGTTAAGCACGAGACATTGAATGAATGAGAAAAGCTCTAATGCACTTGCAGTTTGTTTCATTACATCAATTTATAACGGTTGATTGACTGAATGAATCAAAACAGTTTGTTTGGTTGAATGAATGCGTTAAGCTCGAAACATTGAATGAATGAGAGAAGCTCTAATCATTGAATCATCTGGTGCAGTTTGGTTCATTGAATCAGTGAATAACGACTGATACATTGAATGAATGATTGAAGTTTCTTTCAGCGAATGAACGAATACAGTTTGTTTCTTTCAATGAATGAGGTAAGCTTGAGGCATTGAATGAAGAGTGAAGCTCTGCTCATTGAATGAACACAAACAGCTTGTTTCCTTGGATCAATGAATAAAGGTTGGTTCATTTAATGAACGATTGAATTTAGAATCAACAAACGAATGAATGCATTTACTTTCTTTCAACGAATGAGTAAAGGTTGAGGTATTGTATAAATGAGAAACTGTGTAGTAATTGAATTAATTCGTGCAGTTTATTGAATTGAATCAATGTGTAACGTTTGTTTCATTGAATGAATGAATACAGTTTGTTCGGTTGAAGGAATGTATTAAGCTTGAGACATTAAATGAATCAGAGAAGCTTTACTGCACTTGCAGTTTGTTTCATTACATCAATTTATAACGGTTGATTTACTGAATGAAGTTTCTTTCAATACAGTTTGTTTCTTTCAATGAATGAGTTAAGCTTGAGGCATTGAATGAATGAGAGATGCGCAAATCATTGAAACAATGAATATCGTGTATTTAATTGAATGAATGTGAAAAGCTCTAATGCATTGAGGCATTGAATGAATGAACAGTTTGTTCGGGTGAAGAAATGTATTAAGCTTGAGACATTAAATGAATGGGAGAAGCTCTACTGCACTTGCAGTTTGTTGCATTGCATCAATTTATTACGTTTGATTTTTTGAATGAATGAAAACAGTTTGTTTAATTGAATGAATGCGTTAAGCACGACACATTGAATGAATGAGAAAAGCTCTAATCATTGAATCATCTGGTGCAGTTTGTATCATTGAATCAATAAATAACGTCTGATACATTGAATGAATGATTGAAGTTTCTTTCAGGGAATGAACGAATACAGTTTGTTTCTTTCAATGAATGAGTTAAGCTTGAGGCATTGAATGAAGAGAGAAGCGCAAATCATTGAAACAATGAATATCGTTTGTTTAATTGAATGAATGCGTTAAGCACTGACATTGAATGAATGTGAAAAGCTCTAATGCACTTGCAGTTTGTTTCATTACATCAATTTATAACGGTTGATTTACTGAATGAATAAAAAGAGTTTGTTTGGTTGAATGAATGCGTTAAGCTCGAGACATTGAATGAATAAGAGAAGCTCTAATCATTGAATCATCTGGTGCAGTTTGCTTCATTGAATCAGTGAATAACGACTGATACATTGAATGAATGATTGAAGTTTCTTTCAGCGAATGAACGAATACAGTTTGTTTCTTTCAATGAATGAGTTAAGCTTGAGGCATTGAATGAACGAATAGTTTGTTCGGGTGAAAAAATGTATTAAGCTTGAGACATTAAATGAATGGGAGAAGCTCTCCTGCACTTGCAGTTTGTTGCATTGCATCAATTTATAACGTTTGATTTTTTGAATGAATGAAAACAGTTTGTTTAATTGAATGAATGCGTTAAGCACGAGACATTGAATGAATGAGAAAAGCTCTAATGCACTTGCAGTTTGTTTCATTACATCAATTTATAACGGTTGATTTACTGAATGAATAAAAACAGTTTGTTTGGTTGAATGAATGCGTTAAGCTCGAGACATTGAATGATTGAGAGAAGCTCTAATCATTGAATCATCTGGTGCAGTTTGGTTCATTGATTCAGTGAATAACGACTGATACATTGAATGAATGATTGAAGTTTCTTTCAGCGAATGAACGAATACAGTTTGTTTCTTTCAATGAATGAGATAAGCTTGAGGCATTGAATGAAGAGTGAAGCTCTGCTCATTGAATTAACACAAACAGCTTGTTTCCTTGGATCAATGAATAAAGGTTGGTTCATTTAATGAACGATTGAATTTAGAATCAACAAACGAATGAATGCATTTACTTTCTTTCAACGAATGAGTAAAGGTTGAGGTATTGTATAAATGAGAAACTGTGTAGTAATTGAATTAATTCGTGCAGTTTATTTAATTGAATCAAAGTGAAACGTTTGTTTCATTGAATGAATGAATACAGTTTGTTCGGTTGAAGGAATGTATTTAGCTTGAGACATTAAATGAATCAGAGAAGCTTTACTGCACTTGCAGTTTGTTTCATTACATCAATTTATAACGGTTGATTTACTGAATGAATAAAAACAGTTTGTTTGGTTGAATGAATGTGTTAAGCTCGAGACATTGAATGAATAAGAGAAGCTCTAATCATTGAATCATCTGGTGCAGTTTGGTTCATTGAATCCATGAATAACGACTGATACATTGAATGAATAATTGAAGTTTCTTTCAGCGAATGAACGAATACAGTTTGTTTCTTTCAATGAATGAGTTAAGCCTGAGGCATTGAATGAATGAATACAGTTTGTTCGGTTGAAGGAATGTATTAAGCTTAAGACATTAAATGAATGAGAGAAGCTTTACTGCACTTGCAGTTTGTTTCATTACATCAATTTATTACGGTTGATTTACTGAATGAATAAAAACAGTTTGTTTGGTTGAATGAATGCGTTAAGCTCGAGACATTGAATGAATAAGAGAAGCTCTAATCATTGAATCATCTGGTGCAGTTTGGTTCATTGAATCAGTGAATAACGACTGATACATTGAATGAATGATTGAAGTTTCTTTCAGCGAATGAACGAATACAGTTTGTTTCTTTCAATGAATGAGTTAAGCTTGAGGCATTGAATGAATGAATAGTTTGTTCGGGTGAAGAAATGTATTAAGCTTGAGACATTAAATGAATGGGAGAAGGTCTACTGCACTTGCAGTTTGTTGCATTGCATCAATTTATTACGTTTGATTTTTTGAATGAATGAAAACAGTTTTTTTAATTGAATGAATGCGTTAAGCACGAGACATTGAATGAATGAGAAAAGCTCTAATCATTGAATCATCTGGTGCAGTTTGTTTCATTGAATCAATAAATAACGTCTGATACATTGAATGAATGATTGAAGTTTCTTTCAGGGAATGAACGAATACAGTTTGTTTCTTTCAATGAATGAGTTAAGCTTGAGGCATTGAATGAATGAGAGAAGCGCAAATCATTGAAACAATGAATATCGTTTGTTTAATTGAATGAATGCGTTAAGCACTGACATTGAATGAATGTGAAAAGCTCTGATGCACTTGCAGTTTGTTTTATTACATCAATTTATAACGGTTGATTCACTGAATGAATAAAAAGAGTTTGTTTGGTTGAATGAATGCGTTAAGCTCGAGACATTGAATGAATAAGAGAAGCTCTAATCATTGAATCATCTGGTGCAGTTTGTTTCATTGAATCAGTGAAGAACGACTGATACATTGAATGAATGATTGAAGTTTCTTTCAGCGAATGAACGAATACAGTTTGTTTCTTTCAATGAATGAGATAAGCTTGAGGCATTGAATGAAGAGTGAAGCTCTGCTCATTGAATTAACACAAACAGCTTGTTTCCTTGGATCAATGAATAAAGGTTGGTTCATTTAATGAACGATTGAATTGAGAATCAACAAACGAATGAATGCGTTTACTTTCTTTCAACGAATGAGTAAAGGTTGAGGTATTGTATAAATGAGAAACTGTGTAGTAATTGAATTAATTCGTGCAGTTTATTTAATTGAATCAATGTGTAACGTTTGTTTCATTGAATGAATGAATACAGTTTGTTCGGTTGAAGGAATGTATTGAGCTTGAGACATTAAATGAATGAGAGAAGCTTTACTGCACTTGCAGTTTGTTTCATTACATCAATTTATAACGGTTGATTTACTGAATGAATAAAAAGAGTTTGTTTGGTTGAATGAATGTGTTAAGCTCGAGACATTGAATGAATAAGAGAAGCTCTAATCATTGAATCATCTGGTGCAGTTTGTTTCATTGAATCAGTGAATAACGACTGATACATTGAATGAATGATTGAAGTTTCTTTCAGCGAATGAACGAATACAGTTTGTTTCTTTCAATGAATGAGTTAAGCTTGAGGCATTGAATGAATGAATACAGTTTGTTCGGGTGAAGGAATGTATTAAGCTTGAGACATTAAATGAATGGGAGAAGCTCTACTGCACTTGCAGTTTGTTGCATTGCATCAATTTATAACGTTTGATTTTTTGAATGAATGAATACAGTTTGTTCGGTTGAAGGAATGTATTAAGCTTGAGACATTAAATGAATGAGAGCAGCTTTACTGCACTTGCAGTTTGTTTCATTACATCAATTTATAACGGTTGATTGACTGAATGAATAAAAAGAGTTTGTTTGGTTGAATGAATGTGTTAAGATCGAGACATTGAATGAATAAGAGAAGCTCTAATCATTGAATCATCTGGTGCAGTTTGGTTCATTGAATCAGTGAATAACGACTGATACATTGAATGAATGATTGAAGTTTCTTTCAGCGAATGAACGAATACAGTTTGTTTCTTTCAATGAATGAGTTAAGCTTGAGGCATTGAATGAATGAATTGTTTGTTCGGGTGAAAAAATGTATTAAGCTTGAGACATTAAATGAATGGGAGAAGCTCTCCTGCACTTGCAGTTTGTTGCATTGCATCAATTTATAACGTTTGATTTTTTGAATGAATGAAAACAGTTTGTTTAATTGAATGAATGCGTTAAGCACGAGACATTGAATGAATGAGAAAAGCTCTAATGCACTTGCAGTTTGTTTCATTCCATCAATTTATAACGGTTGATTTACTGAATGAATAAAAACAGTTTGTTTGGTTGAATGAATGCGTTAAGCTCGAGACATTGAATGATTGAGAGAAGCTCTAATCATTGAATCATCTGGTGCAGTTTGGTTCATTGAATCAGTGAATAACGACTGATACATTGAATGAATGATTGAAGTTTCTTTCAGCGAATGAACGAATACAGTTTGTTTCTTTCAATGAATGAGATAAGCTTGAGGCATTGAATGAAGAGTGAAGCTCTGCTCATTGAATTAACACAAACAGCTTGTTTCCTTGGATCAATGAATAAAGGTTGGTTCATTTAATGAACGATTGAATTTAGAATCAACAAACGAATGAATGCATTTACTTTCTTTCAACGAATGAGTAAAGGTTGAGGTATTGTATAAATGAGAAACTGTGTAGTAATTGAATTAATTCGTGCAGTTTATTTAATTGAATCAAAGTGAAACGTTTGTTTCATTGAATGAATGAATACAGTTTGTTCGGTTGAAGGAATGTATTAAGCTTGAGACATTAAATGAATCAGAGAAGCTTTACTGCACTTGCAGTTTGTTTCATTACATCAATTTATAACGGTTGATTTACTGAATGAATAAAAACAGTTTGTTTGGTTGAATGAATGTGTTAAGCTCGAGACATTGAATGAATAAGAGAAGCTCTAATCATTGAATCATCTGGTGCAGTTTGGTTCATTGAATCCATGAATAACGACTGATACATTGAATGAATAATTGAAGTTTCTTCAGCGAATGAACGAATACAGTTTGTTTCTTTCAATGAATGAGTTAAGCCAGAGGCATTGAATGAATGAATACAGTTTGTTCGGTTGAAGGAATGTATTAAGCTTAAGACATTAAATGAATGAGAGAAGCTTTACTGCACTTGCAGTTTGTTTCATTACATCAATTTATTACGGTTGATTTACTGAATGAATAAAAACAGTTTGTTTGGTTGAATGAATGCGTTAAGCTCGAGACATAGAATGAATAAGAGAAGCTCTAATCATTGAATCATCTGGTGCATTTTGGTTCATTGAATCAGTGAATAACGACTGATACATTGAATGAATGATTGAAGTTTCTTTCAGCGAATGAACGAATACAGTTTGTTTCTTTCAATGAATGAGTTAAGCTTGAGGCATTGAATGAATGAATAGTTTGTTCGGGTGAAGAAATGTATTAAGCTTGAGACATTAAATGAATGGGAGAAGGTCTACTGCACTTGCAGTTTGTTGCATTGCATCAATTTATTACGTTTGATTTTTTGAATGAATGAAAACAGTTTGTTTAATTGAATGAATGCGTTAAGCACGAGACATTGAATGAATGAGAAAAGCTCTAATCATTGAATCATCTGGTGCAGTTTGTTTCATTGAATCAATAAATAACGTCTGATACATTGAATGAATGATTGAAGTTTCTTTCAGGGAATGAACGAATACAGTTTGTTTCTTTCAATGAATGAGTTAAGCTTGAGGCATTGAATGAATGAGAGAAGCGCAAATCATTGAAACAATGAATATCGTTTGTTTAATTGAATGAATGCGTTAAGCACTGACATTGAATGAATGTGAAAAGCTCTGATGCACTTGCAGTTTGTTTCATTACATCAATTTATAACGGTTGATTTACTGAATGAATAAAAACAGTTTGTTTGGTTGAATGAATGCGTTAAGCTCGAGACATTGAATGAATAAGAGAAGCTCTAATCATTGAATCATCTGGTGCAGTTTGGTTCATTGAATTAGTGAATAACGACTGATACATTGAATGAATGATTGAAGTTTCTTTCAGCGAATGAACGAATACAGTTTGTTTCTTTCAATGAATGAGTTAAGCTTGAGGCATTGAATGAATGAGAGAAGCGCAAATCATTGAAACAATGAATATCGTTTGTTTAATTGAATGAATGCGTTAAGCACTGACATTGAATGAATGGGAGAAGCTCTACTGCACTTGCAGTTTGTTGCATTGCATCAATTTATAAGGTTTGATTTTTTGAATGAATGAATACAGTATGTTCGGTTGAAGGAATGTATTAAGCTTGAGACATTAAATGAATGAGAGAAGCTTTACTGCACTTGCAGTTTGTTTCATTTCATCAATTTATAACGGATGATTTACTGAATGAATAAAAACAGTTTGTTTGGTTGAATGAATGCGTTAAGCTCGAGACATTGAATGAATAAGAGAAGCTCTAATCATTGAATCATCTGGTGCAGTTTGGTTCACTGAATCAGTGAATCACGACTGATACATTGAATGAATGATTGAAGTTTCTTTCAGCGAATGAACGAATACAGTTTGTTTCTTTCAATGAATGAGTTAAGCTTGAGGCATTGAATGAATGAATAGTTTATTCGGGTGAAAAAATGTATTAAGCTTGAGACATTAAATGAATGGGAGAAGCTCTACTGCACTTGCAGTTTGTTGCATTGCATCAATTTATAAGGTTTGATTTTTTGAATGAATGAAAACAGTTTGTTTAATTGAATGAATGCGTTAAGCACGAGACATTGAATGAATGAGAAAAGCTCTAATGCACTTGCAGTTTGTTTCATTACATCAATTTATAACGGTTGATTTACTGAATCAATAAAAACAGTTTGTTTGGTTGAATGAATGCGTTAAGCTCGAGACATTGAATGAATGAGAGAAGCTCTAATCATTGAATCATCTGGTACAGTTTGGTTCATTGAATCAGTGAATAACGACTGATACATTGAATGAATGATTGAAGTTTCTTTCAGCGAATGAACGAATACAGTTTGTTTCTTTCAATGAATGAGATAAGCTTGAGGCATTGAATGAAGAGTGAAGCTCTGCTCATTGAATTAACACAAACAGCTTGTTTCCTTGGATCAATGAATAAAGGTTGGTTCATTTAATGAACGATTGAATTTAGAATCAACAAACGAATGAATGCATTTACTTTCTTTCAACGAATGAGTAAAGGTTGAGGTATTGTATAAATGAGAAACTGTGTAGTAATTGAATTAATTCGTGCAGTTTATTTAATTGAATCAATGTGTAACGTTTGTTTCATTGAATGAATGAATACAGTTTGTTGGGTTGAAGGAATGTATTAAGCTTGAGACATTAAATGAATGAGAGACGCTTTACTGCACTTGCAGTTTGTTTCATTACATCAATTTATAACGGTTGATTTACTGAATGAATAAAAAGAGTTTGTTTGGTTGAATGAATGTGTTAAGCTCGAGACATTGAATGAATAAGAGAAGCTCTTATCATTGAATCATCTGGTGCAGTTTGTTTCATTGAATCAGTGAATAACGACTGATACATTGAATGAATGATTGAAGTTTCTTTCAGCGAATGAACGAATACAGTTTGTTTCTTTCAATGAATGAGTTAAGCCTGTGGCATTGAATGAATGAATACAGTTTGTTCGGGTGAAGGAATGTATTAAGCTTGAGACATTAAATGAATGGAAGAAGCTCTACTGCACTTGCAGTTTGTTGCATTGCATCAATTTATAACGTTTGATTTTTTGAATGAATGAATACAGTTTGTTCGGTTGAAGGAATGTATTAAGATTGAGACATTAAATGAATGAGAGAAGCTTTACTGCACTTGCAGTTTGTTTCATTTCATCAATTTATAACGGATGATTTACTGAATGAATAAAAACAGTTTGTTTGTTTGAATGAATGCGTTAAGCTCGAGACATTGAATGAATAAGAGAAGCTCTAATCATTGAATCATCTGGTGCAGTTTGGTTCATTGAATTAGTGAATAACGACTGATACATTGAATGAATGATTGAAGTTTCTTTCAGCGAATGAACGAATACAGTTTGTTTCTTTCAATGAATGAGTTAAGCTTGAGGCATTGAATGAATGAGAGAAGCGCAAATCATTGAAACAATGAATATCGTTTGTTTAATTGAATGAATGCGTTAAGCACTGACATTGAATGAATGGGAGAAGCTCTACTGCACTTGCAGTTTGTTGCATTGCATCAATTTATAAGGTTTGATTTTTTGAATGAATGAATACAGTATGTTCGGTTGAAGGAATGTATTAAGCTTGAGACATTAAATGAATGAGAGAAGCTTTACTGCACTTGCAGTTTGTTTCATTTCATCAATTTATAACGGATGATTTACTGAATGAATAAAAACAGTTTGTTTGGTTGAATGAATGCGTTAAGCTCGAGACATTGAATGAATAAGAGAAGCTCTAATCATTGAATCATCTGGTGCAGTTTGGTTCACTGAATCAGTGAATCACGACTGATACATTGAATGAATGATTGAAGTTTCTTTCAGCGAATGAACGAATACAGTTTGTTTCTTTCAATGAATGAGTTAAGCTTGAGGCATTGAATGAATGAATAGTTTGTTCGGGTGAAAAAATGTATTAAGCTTGAGACATTAAATGAATGGGAGAAGCTCTACTGCACTTGCAGTTTGTTGCATTGCATCAATTTATAAGGTTTGATTTTTTGAATGAATGAAAACAGTTTGTTTAATTGAATGAATGCGTTAAGCACGAGACATTGAATGAATGAGAAAAGCTCTAATGCACTTGCAGTTTGTTTCATTACATCAATTTATAACGGTTGATTTACTGAATGAATAAAAACAGTTTGTTTGGTTGAATGAATGCGTTAAGCTCGAGACATTGAATGAATGAGAGAAGCTCTAATCATTGAATCATCTGGTACAGTTTGGTTCATTGAATCAGTGAATAACGACTGATACATTGAATGAATGATTGAAGTTTCTTTCAGCGAATGAACGAATACAGTTTGTTTCTTTCAATGAATGAGATAAGCTTGAGGCATTGAATGAAGAGTGAAGCTCTGCTCATTGAATTAACACAAACAGCTTGTTTCCTTGGATCAATGAATAAAGGTTGGTTCATTTAATGAACGATTGAATTTAGAATCAACAAACGAATGAATGCATTTACTTTCTTTCAACGAATGAGTAAAGGTTGAGGTATTGTATAAATGAGAAACTGTGTAGTAATTGAATTAATTCGTGCAGTTTATTTAATTGAATCAATGTGTAACGTTTGTTTCATTGAATGAATGAATACAGTTTGTTGGGTTGAAGGAATGTATTAAGCTTGAGACATTAAATGAATGAGAGACGCTTTACTGCACTTGCAGTTTGTTTCATTACATCAATTTATAACGGTTGATTTACTGAATGAATAAAAAGAGTTTGTTTGGTTGAATGAATGTGTTAAGCTCGAGACATTGAATGAATAAGAGAAGCTCTTATCATTGAATCATCTGGTGCAGTTTGTTTCATTGAATCAGTGAATAACGACTGATACATTGAATGAATGATTGAAGTTTCTTTCAGCGAATGAACGAATACAGTTTGTTTCTTTCAATGAATGAGTTAAGCCTGTGGCATTGAATGAATGAATACAGTTTGGTCGGGTGAAGGAATGTATTAAGCTTGAGACATTAAATGAATGGGAGAAGCTCTACTGCAATTGCAGTTTGTTGCATTGCATCAATTTATAACGTTTGATTTTTTGAATGAATGAATACAGTTTGTTCGGTTGAAGGAATGTATTAAGATTGAGACATTAAAAGAATGAGAGAAGCTTTACTGCACTTGCAGTTTGTTTCATTTCATCAATTTATAACGGATGATTTACTGAATGAATAAAAACAGTTTGTTTGGTTGAATGAATGCGTTAAGCTCGAGACATTGAATGAATAAGAGAAGCTCTAATCATTGAATCATCTGGTGCAGTTTGGTTCATTGAATCAGTGAATAACGACTGATACATTGAATGAATGTTTGAAGTTTCTTTCAGCGAATGAACGAATACA
Organism: Chiloscyllium plagiosum; assembly: GCF_037043375.1. NCBI lineage: Eukaryota > Metazoa > Chordata > Chondrichthyes > Orectolobiformes > Hemiscylliidae > Chiloscyllium > Chiloscyllium plagiosum. The sequence goes on along the minus strand of NW_028270146.1, from coordinate 102,225,468 downwards.
GTTTGTTTCTTTCAATGAAAGAGTTAAGCTTGCGGCATTGAATGAATGAATACAGTTTGTTCGGGTGAAGGAATGTATTAAGCTTGAGACATTAAATGAATGGGAGAAGCTCTACTGCACTTGCAGTTTGTTGCATTGCATCAATTTATAACGTTTGATTTTTTGAATGAATGAATACAGTTTGTTTAATTGAATGAATGCGTTAAGCACGAGACATTGAATGAATGAGAAAAGCTCTAATGCACTTGCAGTTTGTTTCATTACATCAATTTATAACGGTTGATTTACTGAATGAATAAAAACAGTTTGTTTGGTTGAATGAATGCGTTAAGCTCGAGACATTGAATGAATGAGAGAAGCTCTAATCATTGAATCATCTGGTGCAGTTTGGTTCATTGAATCAGTGAATAACGACTGATACATTGAATGAATGATTGAAGTTTCTTTCAGGGAATGAACGAATACAGTTTGTTTCTTTCAATGAATGAGTTAAGCCTGAGGCATTGAATGAAGAGTGAAGCTCTGCTCATTGAATTAACACAAACAGCTTGTTTCCTTGGATCAATGAATAAAGGTTGGTTCATTTAATGAACGATTGAATTTAGAATCAACAAAGGAATGAATGCATTTACCTTCTTTCAACGAATGAGTAAAGGTTGAGGTATTGTATAAATGAGAAACTGTGTTGTAATTGAATTAATTCGTGCAGTTTATTTAATTGAATCAATGTGTAACGTTTGTTTCATTGAATGAATGAATACAGTTTGTTGGGTTGAAGGAATGTATTAAGCTTGAGACATTAAATGAATGAGAGAAGCTTTACTGCACTTGCAGTTTGTTTCATTTCATCAATTTATAACGGTTGATTTCCTGAATGAATAAAAAGAGTTTGTTTGGTTGAATGAATGTGTTAAGCTCGAGACATTGAATGAATAAGAGAAGCTCTAATCATTGAATCATCTGGTGCAGTTTGTTTCATTGAATCAGTGAATAACGACTGATACATTGAATGAATGATTGAAGTTTCTTTCAGCGAATGAACGAATACACTTTGTTTCTTTCAATGAATGAGTTAAGCTTGAGGCATTGAATGAATGAATACAGTTTGTTCGGGTGAAGGAATGTATTAAGCTTGAGACATAAAATGAATGGGAGAAGCTCTACTGCACTTGCAGTTTGTTGCATTGCATCAATTTATAACGTTTGATTTTTTGAATGAATGAATACAGTTTGTTCGGGTGAAGGAATGTATTAAGCTTGAGACATTAAATGAATGGGAGAAGCTCTACTGCACTTGCAGTTTGTTGCATTGCATCAATTTATAACGTTTGATTTTTTGAATGAATGAATACAGTTTGTTCGGTTGAAGGAATGTATTAAGCTTGAGACATTAAATGAATGAGAGAAGCTTTACTGCACTTGCAGTTTGTTTCATTACATCAATTTATAACGGTTGATTTACTGAATGAATAAAAACAGTTTGTTTGGTTGAATGAATGTGTTAAGCTCGAGACATTGAATGAATAAGAGAAGCTCTAATCATTGAATCATCTGGTGCAGTTTGTTTCATTGAATCCATGAATAACGACTGATACATTGAATGAATCATTGAAGTTTCTTTCAGCGAATGAACGATTACAGTTTGTTTCTTTCAATGAATGAGTTAAGCTTGAGGCATTGAATGAATGAATACAGTTTGTTCGGTTGAAGGAATGTATTAAGCTTAAGACATTAAATGAATGAGAGAATCTTTACTGCACTTGCAGTTTGTTTCATTACATCAATTTATTACGGTTGATTTACTGAATGAATAAAAACAGTTTGTTTGGTTGAATGAATGCGTTAAGCTCGTGACATTGAATGAATAAGAGAAGCTCTAATCATTGAATCATCTGGTGCAGTTTGGTTCATTGAATCAGTGAATAACGACTGATACATTGAATGAATGATTGAAGTTTCTTTCAGCGAATGAAGGAATACAGTTTGTTTCTTTCAATGAATGAGTTAAGCTTGAGGCATTGAATGAATGAATAGTTTGTTCGGTGAAGAAATGTATTAAGCTTGAGACATTAAATGAATGGGAGAAGCTCTACTGCACTTGCAGTTTGTTGCATTGCATCAATTTATAACGGTTGATTTACTGAATGAATAAAAACAGTTTGTTTGGTTGAATGAATGCGTTGGGCTCGAGACATTGAATGAATGAGAGAAGCTCTAATCATTGAATCATCTGGTGCAGTTGGTTTCATTGAATCAATAAATAACGTTTGATACATTGAATGAATGATTGAAGTTTCTTTCAGCGAATGAACGAATACAGTTTGTTTCTTTCAATGAATGAGTTAAGCTTGAGGCATTGAATGAAGAGTGAAGCTCTGCTCATTGAATTAACACAAACAGCTTGTTTCCTTGGATCAATGAATAAAGGTTGGTTCATTTAATGAACGATTGAACTTAGAATCAACAAACGAATGAATGCATTTACTTTCTTTCAACGAATGAGTAAAGGTTGAGGTATTGTATAAATGAGAATCTGTGTTATAATTGAATTAATTCGTGCAGTTTATTTAATTGAATCAATGTGTAACGTTTGTTTCATTGAATGAATGAATACAGTTTGTTCGGTTGAAGGAATGTATTAAGCTTGAGACATTAAATGAATGAGAGAAGCTTTACTGCACTTGCAGTTTGTTTCATTACATCAATTTATAACGGTTGATTTACTGAATGAATAAAAAGAGTTTGTTTGGTTGAATGAATGTGTTAAGCTCGAGACATAGAATGAATAAGAGAAGCTCTAATCATTGAATCATCTGGTGCAGTTTGTTTCATTGAATCAGTGAATAACGACTGATACATTGAATGAATGATTGAAGTTTCTTTCAGCGAATGAACGAATACAGTTTGTTTCTTTCAATGAATGAGTTAAGCTTGAGGCATTGAATGAATGAATACAGTTTGTTCGGGTGAAGGAATGTATTAAGCTTGAGACATTAAATGAATGGGAGAAGCTCGACTGCACTTGCAGTTTGTTGCATTGCATCAATTTATAACGTTTGATTTTTTGAATGAATGAATACAGTTTGTTCGGTTGAAGGAATGTATTAAGCTTGAGACATTAAATGAATGGGAGAAGCTTTACTGCACTTGCAGTTTGTTTCATTACATCAATTTATAACGGTTGATTTACTGAATGAATAAAAACAGTTTGTTTGGTTGAATGAATGTGTTAAGCTCGAGACATTGAATGAATAAGAGAAGCTCTAATCATTGAATCATCTGTTGCAGTTTGTTTCATTGAATCCATGAATAACGACTGATACATTGAATGAATAATTGAAGTTTCTTTCAGCGAATGAACGATTACAGTTTGTTTCTTTCAATGAATGAGTTAAGCTTGAGGCATTGAATGAATGAATACAGTTTGTTCGGTTGAAGGAATGTATTAAGCCAAAGACATTAAATGAATGAGAGAAGCTTTACTGCACTTGCAGTTTGTTTCATTACATCAATTTATAACGGTTGATTTACTGAATGAATAAAAACAGTTTGTTTGGTTGAATGAATGCGTTAGGCTCGAGACATTGTATGAATGAGAGAAGCTCTAATCATTGAATCATCTGGTGCAGTTAGTTTCATTGAATCAATAAATAACGTCTGATACATTGAATGAATGATTGAAGTTTCTTTCAGCGAATGAACGAATACAGTTTGTTTCTTTCAATGAATGAGTTAAGCTTGAGGCATTGAATGAAGAGTGAAGCTCTGCTCATTGAATTAACACAAACAGCTTGTTTCCTTGGATCAATGAATAAAGGTTGGTTCATTTAATGAACGATTGAATTTAGAATCAACAAACGAATGAATGCATTTACTTTCTTTCAACGAATGAGTAAAGGTTGAGGTATTGTATAAATGAGAAACTGTGTTGTAATTGAATTAATTCGTGCAGTTTATTTAATTGAATCAATGTGTAACGTTTGTTTCATTGAATGAATGAATACAGTTTGTTGGGTTGAAGGAATGTATTAAGCTTGAGACATTAAATGAATGAGAGAAGCTTTACTGCACTTGCAGTTTGTTTCATAACATCAATTTATAACGGTTGATTTACTGAATGAATAAAAAGAGTTTGTTTGGTTGAATGAATGTGTTAAGCTCGAGACATTGAATGAATAAGAGAAGCTCTAATCTATGATTCATCTGGTGCAGTTTGTTTCATTGAATCAGTGAATAACGACTGATACATTGAATGAATGATTGAAGTTTCTTTCAGCGAATGAACGAATACAGTTTGTTTCTTTCAATGAATGAGTTAAGCTTGAGGCATTGAATGAATGAATACAGTTTGTTCGGGTGAAGGAATGTATTAAGCTTGAGACATTAAATGAATGGGAGAAGCTCTACTGCACTTGCAGTTTGTTGCATTGCATCAATTTATAACGTTTGATTTTTTGAATGAATGAATACAGTTTGTTCGGTTGAAGGAATGTATTAAGCTTGAGACATTAAATGAATGAGAGAAGCTTTACTGCACTTGCAGTTTGTTTCATTACATCAATTTATAACGGTTGATTTACTGAATGAATAAAAACAGTTTGTTTGGTTGAATGAATGTGTTAAGCTCGAGACATTGAATGAATAAGAGAAGCTCTAATCATTGAATCATCTGGTGCAGTTTGTTTCATTGAATCCATGAATAACGACTGATACATTGAATGAATAATTGAAGTTTCTTTCAGCGAATGAACGATTACAGTTTGTTTCTTTCAATGAATGAGTTAAGCTTGAGGCATTGAATGAATGAATACAGTTTGTTCGGTTGAAGGAATGTATTAAGCCAAAGACATTAAATGAATGAGAGAAGCTTTACTGCACTTGCAGTTTGTTTCATTACATCAATTTATTATGGTTGATTTACTGAATGAATAAAAACAGTTTGTTTGGTTGAATGAATGCGTTAAGCTCGAGACATTGAATGAATAAGAGAAGCTCTAATCATTGAATCATCTGGTGCAGTTTGTTTCATTGAATCAATAAATAACGTCTGATACATTGAATGAATGATTGAAGTTTCTTTCAGGGAATGAACGAATACAGTTTGTTTCTTTCAATGAATGAGTTAAGCTTGAGGCATTGAATGAATGAGAGAAGCGCAAATCATTGAAACAATGAATATCGTTTGTTTAATTGGATGAATGCAATGTATTAAGCTTGAGACATTAAATGAATGGGAGAAGCTCTACTGCACTTGCAGTTTGTTGCATTGCATCAATTTATAAGGTTTGATTTTTTGAATGAATGAAAACAGTTTGTTTAATTGAATGAATGCGTTAAGCACGAGACATTGAATGAATGAGAAAAGCTCGAATGCACTTGCAGTTTGTTTCATTACATCAATTTATTACGGTTGATTTACTGAATGAATAAAAACAGTTTGTTTGGTTGAATGAATGCGTTAAGCTCGAGACATTGAATGAATAAGAGAAGCTCTAATCATTGAATCATCTGGTGCAGTTTGGTTCATTGAATTAGTGAATAACGACTGATACATTGAATGAATAATTGAAGTTTCTTTCAGCGAATGAACGAATACAGTTTGTTTCTTTCAATGAATGAGTTAAGCTTGAGGCATTGAATGAATGAGAGAAGCGCAAATCATTGAAACAATGAATATCGTTTGTTTAATTGAATGAATGCGTTAAGCACTGACATTGAATGAATGGGAGAAGCTCTACTGCACTTGCAGTTTGTTGCATTGCATCAATTTATAAGGTTTGATTTTTTGAATGAATGAATACAGTATGTTGAGGTTGAAGGAATGTATTAAGCTTGAGACATTAAATGAATGAGTGAAGCTTTACTGCACTTGCAGTTTGTTTCATTTCATCAATTTATAACGGATGATTTACTGAATGAATAAAAACAGTTTGTTTGGTTGAATGAATGCGTTAAGCTCGAGACATTGAATGAATAAGAGAAGCTCTAATCATTGAATCATCTGGTGCAGTTTGGTTCACTGAATCAGTGAATCACGACTGATACATTGAATGAATGATTGAAGTTTCTTTCAGCGAATGAACGAATACAGTTTGTTTCTTTCAATGAATGAGTTAAGCTTGAGGCATTGAATGAATGAATAGTTTGTTCGGGTTTAAAAAATGTATTAAGCTTGAGACATTAAATGAATGGGAGAAGCTCTACTGCACTTGCAGTTTGTTGCATTGCATCAATTTATAAGGTTTGATTTTTTGAATGAATGAAAACAGTTTGTTTAATTGAATGAATGCGTTAAGCACGAGACATTGAATGAATGAGAAAAGCTCTAATGCACTTGCAGTTTGTTTCATTACATCAATTTATAACGGTTGATTTACTGAATGAATAAAAACAGTTTGTTTGGTTGAATGAATGCGTTAAGCTCGAGACATTGAATGAATGAGAGAAGCTCTAATCATTGAATCATCTGTAACAGTTTGGTTCATTGAATCAGTGAATAACGACTGATACATTGAATGAATGATTGAAGTTTCTTTCAGCGAATGAACGAATACAGTTTGTTTCTTTCAATGAATGAGATAAGCTTGAGGCATTGAATGAAGAGTGAAGCTCTGCTCATTGAATTAACACAAACAGCTTGTTTCCTTGGATCAATGAATAAAGGTTGGTTCATTTAATGAACGATTGAATTTAGAATCAACAAACGAATGAATGCATTTACTTTCTTTCAACGAATGAGTAAAGGTTGAGGTATTGTATAAATGAGAAACTGTGTAGTAATTGAATTAATTCGTGCAGTTTATTTAATTGAATCAATGTGTAACGTTTGTTTCATTGAATGAATGAATACAGTTTGTTGGGTTGAAGGAATGTATTAAGCTTGAGACATTAAATGAATGAGAGACGCTTTACTGCACTTGCAGTTTGTTTTATTACATCAATATATAACGGTTGATTTACTGAATGAATAAAAAGAGTTTGTTTGGTTGAATGAATGTGTTAAGCTCGAGACATTGAATGAATAAGAGAAGCTCTTATCATTGAATCATCTGGTGCAGTTTGTTTCATTGAATCAGTGAATAACGACTGATACATTGAATGAATGATTGAAGTTTCTTTCAGCGAATGAACGAATACAGTTTGTTTCTTTCAATGAATGAGTTAAGCCTGAGGCATTGAATGAATGAATACAGTTTGTTCGGGTGAAGGAATGTATTAAGCTTGAGACATTAAATGAATGGGAGAAGCTCTACTGCACTTGCAGTTTGTTGCATTGCATCAATTTATAACGTTTGATTTTTTGAATGAATGAATACAGTTTGTTCGGTTGAAGGAATGTATTAAGATTGAGACATTGAATGAATGAGTGAAGCTTTACTGCACTTGCAGTTTGTTTCATTTCAGCAATTTATAACGGATGATTTACTGAATGAATAAAAACAGTTTGTTTGGTTGAATGAATGCTTTAAGCTCGAGACATTGAATGAATAAGAGAAGCTCTAATCATTGAATCATCTGGTGCAGTTTGGTTCATTGAATCAGTGAATAATGACTGATACATTGAATGAATGTTTGAAGTTTCTTTCAGCGAATGAACGAATACAGTTTGTTTCTTTCAATGAAAGAGTTAAGCTTGCGGCATTGAATGAATGAATACAGTTTGTTCGGGTGAAGGAATGTATTAAGCTTGAGACATTAAATGAATGGGAGAAGCTCTACTGCACTTGCAGTTTGTTGCATTGCATCAATTTATAACGCTTGATTTTTTGAATGAATGAATACAGTTTGTTTAATTGAATGAATGCGTTAAGCACGAGACATTGAATGAATGAGAAAAGCTCTAATGCACTTGCAGTTTGTTTCATTACATCAATTTATAACGGTTGATTTACTGAATGAATAAAAACAGTTTGTTTGGTTGAATGAATGCGTTAAGCTCGAGACATTGAATGAATGAGAGAAGCTCTAATCATTGAATCATCTGGTGCAGTTTGGTTCATTGAATCAGTGAATAACGACTGATACATTGAATGAATGATTGAAGTTTCTTTCAGGGAATGAACGAATACAGTTTGTTTCTTTCAATGAATGAGTTAAGCCTGAGGCATTGAATGAAGAGTGAAGCTCTGCTCATTGAATTAACACAAACAGCTTGTTTCCTTGGATCAATGAATAAAGGTTGGTTCATTTAATGAACGATTGAATTTAGAATCAACAAAGGAATGAATGCATTTACTTTCTTTCAACGAATGAGTAAAGGTTGAGGTATTGTATAAATGAGAAACTGTGTTGTAATTGAATTAATTCGTGCAGTTTATTTAATTGAATCAATGTGTAACGTTTGTTTCATTGAATGAATGAATACAGTTTGTTGGGTTGAAGGAATGTATTAAGCTTGAGACATTAAATGAATGAGAGAAGCTTTACTGCACTTGCAGTTTGTTTCATTACATCAATTTATAACGGTTGATTTCCTGAATGAATAAAAAGAGTTTGTTTGGTTGAATGAATGTGTTAAGCTCGAGACATTGAATGAATAAGAGAAGCTCTAATCATTGAATCATCTGGTGCAGTTTGTTTCATTGAATCAGTGAATAACGACTGATACATTGAATGAATGATTGAAGTTTCTTTCAGCGAATGAACGAATACACTTTGTTTCTTTCAATGAATGAGTTAAGCTTGAGGCATTGAATGAATGAATACAGTTTGTTCGGGTGAAGGAATGTATTAAGCTTGAGACATAAAATGAATGGGAGAAGCTCTACTGCACTTGCAGTTTGTTGCATTGCATCAATTTATAACGTTTGATTTTTTGAATGAATGAATACAGTTTGTTCGGTTGAAGGAATGTATTAAGCTTGAGACATTAAATGAATGAGAGAGGCTTTACTGCACTTGCAGTTTGTTTCATTTCATCAATATATAACGGATGATTTACTGAATGAATAAAAACAGTTTGTTTGGTTGAATGAATGCGTTAAGCTCGAGACATTGAATGAATAAGAGAAGCTCTAATCATTGAATCATCTGGTGCAGTTTGGTTCATTGAATCAGTGAATAACGACTATTACATTGAATGAATGTTTGAAGTTTCTTTCAGCGAATAAACGAATACAGTTTGTTTCTTTCAATGAAAGAGTTAAGCTTGCGGCATTGAATGAATGAATACAGTTTGTTCGGGTGAAGGAATGTATTAAGCTTGAGACATTAAATGAATGGGAGAAGCTCTACTGCACTTGCAGTTTGTTGCATTGCATCAATTTATAACGTTTGATTTTTTGAATGAATGAATACAGTTTGTTAGAATGAAGGAATGTATTAAGCTTGAGACATTAAATGAATGAGAGAAGCTTTGCTGCACTTGCAGTTTGTTTCATTACATCAATTTATAACGGTTGATTTACTGAATGAATAAAAACAGTTTGTTTGGTTGAATGAATGTGTTAAGCTCGAGACATTGAATGAATAAGAGAAGCTCTAATCATTGAATCATCTGGTGCAGTTTGTTTCATTGAATCCATGAATAACGACTGATACATTGAATGAATCATTGAAGTTTCTTTCAGCGAATGAACGATTACAGTTTGTTTCTTTCAATGAATGAGTTAAGCTTGAGGCATTGAATGAATGAATACAGTTTGTTCGGTTGAAGGAATGTATTAAGCTTAAGACATTAAATGAATGAGAGAATCTTTACTGCACTTGCAGTTTGTTTCATTACATCAATTTATTACGGTTGATTTACTGAATGAATAAAAACAGTTTGTTTGGTTGAATGAATGCGTTAAGCTCGAGACATTGAATGAATAAGAGAAGCTCTAATCATTGAATCATCTGGTGCAGTTTGGTTCATTGAATCAGTGAATAACGACTGATACATTGAATGAATGATTGAAGTTTCTTTCAGCGAATGAAGGAATACAGTTTGTTTCTTTCAATGAATGAGTTAAGCTTGAGGCATTGAATGAATGAATAGTTTGTTCGGGTGAAGAAATGTATTAAGCTTGAGACATTAAATGAATGGGAGAAGCTCTACTGCACTTGCAGTTTGTTGCATTGCATCAATTTATTACGTTTGATTTTTTGAATGAATGAAAACAGTTTGTTTAATTGAATGAATGCGTTAAGCACGAGACATTGAATGAATGAGAAAAGCTCTAATCATTGAATCATCTGGTGCAGTTTGTTTCATTGAATCAATAAATAACGTCTGATACATTGAATGAATGATTGAAGTTTCTTTCAGCGAATGAACGAATACAGTTTGTTTGTTTCAATGAATGAGTTAAGCTTGAGGCATTGAATGAATGAGAGAAGCGCAAATCATTGAAACAATGAATATCGTTTGTTTAATTGAATGAATGCGTTAAGCACTGACATTGAATGAATGTGAAAAGCTCTAATGCACTTGCAGTTTGTTTCATTACATCAATTTATAACGGTTGATTTACAGAATGAATAAAAAGAGTTTGTTTGGTTGAATGAATGCGTTAAGCTCGAGACATTGAGTGAATAAGAGAAGCTCTAATCATTGAATCATCTGGTGCAGTTTGGTTCATTGAATCAGTGAATAACGACTGATACATTGAATGAATGATTGAAGTTTCTTTCAGCGAATGAACGAATACAGTTTGTTTCTTTCAATGAATGAGTTAAGCTTGAGGCATTGAATGAATGAATAGTTTGTTCGGGTGAAAAAATGTATTAAGCTTGAGACATTAAATGAATGGGAGAAGCTCTACTGCACTTGCAGTTTGTTGCATTTCATCAATTTATAAGGTTTGATTTTTTGAATGAATGAAAACAGTTTGTTTAATTGAATGAATGCGTTAAGCACGAGACATTGAATGAATGAGAAAAGCTCTAATGCACTTGCAATTTGTTTCATTACATCAATTTATTACGGTTGATTTACTGAATGAATAAAAACAGTTTGTTTGGTTGAATGAATGCGTTAAGCTCGAGACATTGAATGAATAAGAGAAGCTCTAATCATTGAATCATCTGGTGCAGTTTGGTTCATTGAATTAGGGAATAACGACTGATACATTGAATGAATGATTGAAGTTTCTTTCAGCGATTAAACGAATACAGTTTGTTTCTTTCAATGAATGAGTTAAGCTTGAGGCATTGAATGAATGAGAGAAGCGCAAATCATTGAAACAATGAATATCGTTTGTTTAATTGAATGAATGCGTTAAGCACTGACATTGAATGAATGTGAAAAGCTCTAATGCACTTGCAGTTTGTTTCATTACATCAATTTAGAACGGTTGATTTACTGAATGAATAAAAAGAGATTGTTTGGTTGAATGAATGTGTTAAGCTCGAGACATTGAATGAATAAGAGAAGCTCTAATCATTGAATCATCTGGTGCAGTTTGGTTCATTGAATCAGTGAATAACGACTGATACATTGAATGAATGATTGAAGTTTCTTTCAGCGAATGAACGAATACAGTTTGTTTCTTTCAATGAATGAGTTAAGCTTGAGGCATTGAATGAATGAATAGTTTGTTCGGGTGAAAAAATGTATTAAGCGTGAGACATTAAATGAATGGGAGAAGCTCTACTGCACTTGCAGTTTGTTGCATTGCATCAATTTATAAGGTTTGATTTTTTGAATGAATGAAAACAGTTTGTTTAATTGAATGAATGCGTTAAGCACGAGACATTGAATGAATGAGAAAAGCTCTAATGCACTTGCAGTTTGTTTCATTACATCAATTTATAACGGTTGATTTACTGAATGAATAAAAACAGTTTGTTTGGTTGAATGACTGCGTTAGGCTCGAGACATTGAATGAATGAGAGAAGCTCTAATCATTGAATCATCTGGTGCAGTTTGGTTCATTGAATCAGTGAATAACGACTGATACATTGAATGAATGATTGAAGTTTCTTCCAGCGAATGAACGAATACAGTTTGTTTCTTTCAATGAATGAGTTAAGCTTGAGGCATTGAATGAAGAGTGAAGCTCTGCTCATTGAATTAACACAAACAGCTTGTTTCCTTCGATCAATGAATAAAGGTTGGTTCATTTAATGAACGATTGAATTTAGAATCAACAAACGAATGAATGCATTTACTTTCTTTCAACGAATGAGTAAAGGTAGAGGTATTGTATAAATGAGAAACTGTGTTGTAATTGAATTAATTCGTGCAGTTTATTTAATTGAATCAATGTGTAACGTTTGTTTCATTGAATGAATGAATACAGTTTGTTCGGTTGAAGGAATGTATTAAGCTTGAGACATTAAATGAATGAGAGAAGCTTTACTGCACTTGCAGTTTGTTTCGTTACATCAATTTATAACGGTTGATTTACTGAATGAATAAAAAGAGTTTGTTTGGTTGAATGAATGTGTTAAGCTCGAGACATTGAATGAATAAGAGAAGCTCTAATCATTGAATCATCTGGTGCAGTTTGTTTCATTGAATCCATGAATAACGACTGATACATTGAATGAATAATTGAAGTTTCTTTCAGCGAATGAACGATTACAGTTTGTTTCTTTCAATGAATGAGTTAAGCTTGAGGCATTGAATGAATGAATACAGTTTGTTCGGTTGAAGGAATGTATTAAGCCAAAGACATTAAATGAATGAGAGAACCTTTACTGCACTTGCAGTTTGTTTCATTACATCAATTTATTACGGTTGATTTACTGAATGAATAAAAACAGTTTGTTTGTTTGAATGAATGCGTTAAGCTCGAGACATGGAATGAATAAGAGAAGCTCTAATTATTGAATCATCTGGTGCAGTTTGGTTCATTGAATCAGTGAATAACGACTGATACATTGAATGAATGATTGAAGTTTCTTTCAGCGAATGAACGAATACAGTTTGTTTCTTTCAATGAATGAGTTAAGCTTGAGGCATTGAATGAATGAATAGTTTGTTCGGGTGAAGAAATGTATTAAGCTTGAGACATTAAATGAATGGGAGAAGCTCTACTGCACTTGCAGTTTGTTGCATTGCATCAATTTATTACGTTTGATTTTTTGAATGAATGAAAACAGTTTGTTTAATTGAATGAATGCGTTAAGCACGTGACATTGAATGAATGACAAAAGCTCTAATCATTGAATCATCTGGTGCAGTTTGTTTCATTGAATCAATAAATAACGTCTGATACATTGAATGAATGATTGAAGTTTCTTTCAGGGAATGAACGAATACAGTTTGTTTCTTTCAATGAATGAGTTAAGCTTGAGGCATTGAATGAATGAGAGAAGTGCAAATCATTGAAACAATGAATATCGTTTGTTTAATAGAATGAATGCAATGTATTAAGCTTGAGACATTAAATGAATGGGAGAAGCTCTACTGCACTTGCAGTTTGTTGCATTGCATCAATTTATAACGTTTGATTTTTTGAATGAATGAATGCAGTTTGTTCGGTTGAAGGAATGTATTAAGCTTGAGACATTAAATGAATGAGAGAAGCTTTACTGCACTTGCAGTTTGTTTCATTACATCAATTTATAACGGTTGATTTACTGAATGTATAAAAACAGTTTGTTTGGTTGAATGAATGCGTTAAGCTCGAGACATTGAATGAATAAGAGAAGCTCTAATCATTGAATCATCTGGTGCAGTTTGGTTCATTGAATCAGTGAATAACGACTGATACATTGAATGAATGATTGAAGTTTCTTTCAGCGAATGAACGAATACAATTTGTTTCTTTCAATGAATGAGTTAAGCTTGAGGCATTGAATGAATGAATAGTTTGTTCGGGTGAAAAAATGTATTAAGCTTGAGACATTAAATGAATGGGAGAAGCTCTACTGCACTTGCAGTTTGTTGCATTGCATCAATTTATAAGGTTTGATTTTTTGAATGAATGAAAACAGTTTGTTTAATTGAATGAATGCGTTAAGCACGAGACATTGAATGAATGAGAAAAGCTCTAATGCACTTGCAGTTTGTTTCATTACATCAATTTATTACGGTTGATTTACTGAATGAATAAAAACAGTTTGTTTGGTTGAATGAATGCGTTAAGCTCGAGACATTGAATGAATAAGAGAAGCTCTAATCATTGAATCATCTGGTGCAGTTTGGTTCATTGAATTAGTGAATAACGACTGATACATTGAATGAATGATTGAAGTTTCTTTCAGCGAATGAACGAATACAGTTTGTTTCTTTCAATGAATGAGTTAAGCTTGAGGCATTGAATGAATGAGAGAAGCGCAAATCATTGAAACAATGAATATCGTTTGTTTAATTGAATGAATGCGTTAAGCACTGACATTGAATGAATGTGAAAAGCTCTAATGCACTTGCAGTTTGTTTCATTACATCAATTTATAACGGTTGATTTACTGAATGAATAAAAAGAGTTTGTTTGGTTGAATGAATGCGTTAAGCTCGAGACATTGAATGAATAAGAGAAGCTCTAATCATTGAATCATCTGGTGCAGTTTGGTTCATTGAAGCAGTGAATAACGACTGATACATTGAATGAATGATTGAAGTTTCTTTCAGCAAATGAACGAATACAGTTTGTTTCTTTCAATGAATGAGTTAAGCTTGAGGCATTGAATGAATGAATACAGTTTGTTCGGGTGAAAAAATGTATTAAGCTTGAGACATTAAATGAATGGGAGAAGCTCTACTGCACTTGCAGTTTGTTGCATTGCATCAATTTATAAGGTTTGATTTTTTGAATGAATGAAAACAGTTTGTTTAATTGAATGAATGCGTTAAGCACGAGACATTGAATGAATGAGAAAAGCTCTGATGCACTTGCAGTTTGGTTCATTCCATCAATTTATAACGGTTGATTTACTGAATGAATAAAAACAGTTTGTTTGGTTGAATGAATGCGTTAGGCTCGAGACATTGAATGAATGAGAGAAGCTCTAATCATTGAATCATCTGGTGCAGTTAGTTTCATTGAATCAATAAATAACGTCTGATACATTGAATGAATGATTGAAGTTTCTTTCAGCGAATGAACGAATACAGTTTGTTTCTTTCAATGAATGAGTTAAGCTTGAGGCATTGAATGAAGAGTGAAGCTCTGCTCATTGAATTAACACAAACTGCTTGTTTCCTTGGATCAATGAAGAACGGTTGGTTCATTTAATGAACGATTGAATTTAGAATCAACAAACGAATGAATGCATTTACTTTCTTTCAACGAATGAGTAAAGGTTGAGGTATTGTATAAATGAGAAACTGTGTTGTAATTGAATTAATTCGTGCAGTTTATTCAATTGAATCAATGTGTAACGTTTGTTTCATTGAATGAATACAGTTTGTTGGGTTGAAGGAATGTATTAAGCTTGAGACATTAACTGAATGGGAGAAGCTCTACTGCACTTGCAGTTTGTTGCATTGCATCAATTTATAACGTTTGATTTTTTGAATGAATGAATACAGTTTGTTCGGTTGAAGGAATGTATTAAGCTTGAGACATTAAATGAATGAGAGAAGCTTTACTGCACTTGCAGTTTGTTAAATTACATCAATTTATAACGGTTGATTTACTGAATAAATAAAAACAGTTTGTTTGGTTGAATGAATGCGTTAAGCTCGAGACATTGAATGAATAAGAGAAGCTCTAATCATTGAATCATCTGGTGCAGTTTGGTTCATTGAATCAGTGAATAACGACTGATACATTGAATGAATGATTGAAGTTTCTTTCAGCGAATGAACGAATACAGTTTGTTTCTTTCAATGAAAGAGTTAAGCTTGCGGCATTGAATGAATGAATACAGTTTGTTCGGGTGAAGGAATGTATTAAGCTTGAGACATTAAATGAATGGGAGAAGCTCTACTGCACTTGCAGTTTGTTGCATTGCATCAATTTATAACGTTTGATTTTTTGAATGAATGAATACAGTTTGTTCGGTTGAAGGAATGTATTAAGCTTGAGACATTAAATGAATGAGAGAAGCTTTACTGCACTTGCAATTTTTTTTCATTACATCAATTTATAACAGTTGATTTACTGAATGAATAAAAACAGTTTGTTTGGTTGAATGAATGTGTTAAGCTCGAGACATTGAATGAATAAGAGAAGCTCTAATCATTGAATCATCTGGTGCAGTTTGTTTCATTGAATCCATGAATAACGACTGATACATTGATTGAATAATTGAAGTTTCTTTCAGCGAATGAACGATTACAGTTTGTTTCTTTCAATGAATGAGTTAAGCTTGAGGCATTGAATGAATGAATACAGTTTGTTCGGTTGAAGGAATGTATTAAGCCAAAGACATTAAATGAATGAGAGAAGCTTTACTGCACTTGCAGTTTGTTTCATTACATCAATTTATAACGGTTGATTTACTGAATGTATAAAAACAGTTTGTTTGGTTGAATGAATGCGTTAAGCTCGAGACATTGAATGAATAAGAGAAGCTCTAATCATTGAATCATCTGGTGCAGTTTGGTTCATTGAATCAGTGAATAACGACTGACACATTGAATGAATGATTGAAGTTTCTTTCAGCGAATGAACGAATACAATTTGTTTCTTTCAATGAATGAGTTAAGCTTGAGGCATTGAATGAATGAATAGTTTGTTCGGGTGAAAAAATGTATTAAGCTTGAGACATTAAATGAATGGGAGAAGCTCTACTGCACTTGCAGTTTGTTGCATTGCATCAATTTATAAGGTTTGATTTTTTGAATGAATGAAAACAGTTTGTTTAATTGAATGAATGCGTTAAGCACGAGACATTGAATGAATGAGAAAAGCTCTAATGCACTTGCAGTTTGTTTCATTACATCAATTTATTACGGTTGATTTACTGAATGAATAAAAACAGTTTGTTTGGTTGAATGAATGCGTTAAGCTCGAGACATTGAATGAATAAGAGAAGCTCTAATCATTGAATCATCTGGTGCAGTTTGGTTCATTGAATTAGTGAATAACGACTGATACATTGAATGAATGATTGAAGTTTCTTTCAGCGAATGAACGAATACAGTTTGTTTCTTTCAATGAATGAGTTAAGCTTGAGGCATTGAATGAATGAGAGAAGCGCAAATCATTGAAACAATGAATATCGTTTGTTTAATTGAATGAATGCGTTAAGCACTGACATTGAATGAATGTGAAAAGCTCTAATGCACTTGCAGTTTGTTTCATTACATCAATTTATAACGGTTGATTTACTGAATGAATAAAAAGAGTTTGTTTGGTTGAATGAATGCGTTAAGCTCGAGACATTGAATGAATAAGAGAAGCTCTAATCATTGAATCATCTGGTGCAGTTTGGTTCATTGAAGCAGTGAATTACGACTGATACATTGAATGAATGATTGAAGTTTCTTTCAGCAAATGAACGAATACAGTTTGTTTCTTTCAATGAATGAGTTAAGCTTGAGGCATTGAATGAATGAATACAGTTTGTTCGGGTGAAAAAATGTATTAAGCTTGAGACATTAAATGAATGGGAGAAGCTCTACTGCACTTGCAGTTTGTTGCATTGCATCAATTTATAAGGTTTGATTTTTTGAATGAATGAAAACAGTTTGTTTAATTGAATGAATGCGTTAAGCACGAGACATTGAATGAATGAGAAAAGCTCTGATGCACTTGCAGTTTGTTTCATTCCATCAATTTATAACGGTTGATTTACTGAATGAATAAAAACAGTTTGTTTGGTTGAATGAATGCGTTAGGCTCGAGACATTGAATGAATGAGAGAAGCTCTAATCATTGAATCATCTGGTGCAGTTAGTTTCATTGAATCAATAAATAACGTCTGATACATTGAATGAATGATTGAAGTTTCTTTCAGCGAATGAACGAATACAGTTTGTTTCTTTCAATGAATGAGTTAAGCTTGAGGCATTGAATGAAGAGTGAAGCTCTGCTCATTGAATTAACACAAACTGCTTGTTTCCTTGGATCAATGAAGAACGGTTGGTTCATTTAATGAACGATTGAATTTAGAATCAACAAACGAATGAATGCATTTACTTTCTTTCAACGAATGAGTAAAGGTTGAGGTATTGTATAAATGAGAAACTGTGTTGTAATTGAATTAATTCGTGCAGTTTATTTAATTGAATCAATGTGTAACGTTTGTTTCATTGAATGAATACAGTTTGTTGGGTTGAAGGAATGTATTAAGCTTGAGACATTAACTGAATGGGAGAAGCTCTACTGCACTTGCAGTTTGTTGCATTGCATCAATTTATAACGTTTGATTTTTTGAATGAATGAATACAGTTTGTTCGGTTGAAGGAATGTATTAAGCTTGAGACATTAAATGAATGAGAGAAGCTTTACTGCACTTGCAGTTTGTTAAATTACATCAATTTATAACGGTTGATTTACTGAATAAATAAAAGCAGTTTGTTTGGTTGAATGAATGCGTTAAGCTCGAGACATTGAATGAATAAGAGAAGCTCTAATCATTGAATCATCTGGTGCAGTTTGGTTCATTGAATCAGTGAATAACGACTGATACATTGAATGAATGATTGAAGTTTCTTTCAGCGAATGAACGAATACAGTTTGTTTCTTTCAATGAAAGAGTTAAGCTTGCGGCATTGAATGAATGAATACAGTTTGTTCGGGTGAAGGAATGTATTAAGCTTGAGACATTAAATGAATGGGAGAAGCTCTACTGCACTTGCAGTTTGTTGCATTGCATCAATTTATAACGTTTGATTTTTTGAATGAATGAATACAGTTTGTTCGGTTGAAGGAATGTATTAAGCTTGAGACATTAAATGAATGAGAGAAGCTTTACTGCACTTGCAATTTTTTTTCATTACATCAATTTATAACAGTTGATTTACTGAATGAATAAAAACAGTTTGTTTGGTTGAATGAATGTGTTAAGCTCGAGACATTGAATGAATAAGAGAAGCTCTAATCATTGAATCATCTGGTGCAGTTTGTTTCATTGAATCCATGAATAACGACTGATACATTGATTGAATAATTGAAGTTTCTTTCAGCGAATGAACGATTACAGTTTGTTTCTTTCAATGAATGAGTTAAGCTTGAGGCATTGAATGAATGAATACAGTTTGTTCGGTTGAAGGAATGTATTAAGCCAAAGACATTAAATGAATGAGAGAAGCTTTACTGCACTTGCAGTTTGTTTCATTACATCAATTTATAACGGTTGATTTACTGAATGTATAAAAACAGTTTGTTTGGTTGAATGAATGCGTTAAGCTCGAGACATTGAATGAATAAGAGAAGCTCTAATCATTGAATCATCTGGTGCAGTTTGGTTCATTGAATCAGTGAATAACGACTGATACATTGAATGAATGATTGAAGTTTCTTTCAGCGAATGAACGAATACAGTTTGTTTCTTTCAATGAAAGAGTTAAGCTTGCGGCATTGAATGAATGAATACAGTTTGTTCGGGTGAAGGAATGTATTAAGCTTGAGACATTAAATGAATGGGAGAAGCTCTACTGCACTTGCAGTTTGTTGCATTGCATCAATTTATAACGTTTGATTTTTTGAATGAATGAATACAGTTTGTTCGGTTGAAGGAATGTATTAAGCTTGAGACATTAAATGAATGAGAGAAGCTTTACTGCACTTGCAATTTTTTTTCATTACATCAATTTATAACAGTTGATTTACTGAATGAATAAAAACAGTTTGTTTGGTTGAATGAATGTGTTAAGCTCGAGACATTGAATGAATAAGAGAAGCTCTAATCATTGAATCATCTGGTGCAGTTTGTTTCATTGAATCCATGAATAACGACTGATACATTGATTGAATAATTGAAGTTTCTTTCAGCGAATGAACGATTACAGTTTGTTTCTTTCAATGAATGAGTTAAGCTTGAGGCATTGAATGAATGAATACAGTTTGTTCGGTTGAAGGAATGTATTAAGCCAAAGACATTAAATGAATGAGAGAAGCTTTACTGCACTTGCAGTTTGTTTCATTACATCAATTTATAACGGTTGATTTACTGAATGTATAAAAACAGTTTGTTTGGTTGAATGAATGCGTTAAGCTCGAGACATTGAATGAATAAGAGAAGCTCTAATCATTGAATCATCTGGTGCAGTTTGGTTCATTGAATCAGTGAATAACGACTGACACATTGAATGAATGATTGAAGTTTCTTTCAGCGAATGAACGAATACAATTTGTTTCTTTCAATGAATGAGTTAAGCTTGAGGCATTGAATGAATGAATAGTTTGTTCGGGTGAAAAAATGTATTAAGCTTGAGACATTAAATGAATGGGAGAAGCTCTACTGCACTTGCAGTTTGTTGCATTGCATCAATTTATTACGTTTGATTTTTTGAATGAATGAAAACAGTTTGTTTAATTGAATGAATGCGTTAAGCACGAGACATTGAATGAATGAGAAAAGCTCTAATGCACTTGCAGTTTGTTTCATTACATCAATTTATTACGGTTGATTTACTGAATGAATAAAAACAGTTTGTTTGGTTGAATGAATGCGTTAAGCTCGAGACATTGAATGAATAAGAGAAGCTCTAATCATTGAATCATCTGGTGCAGTTTGGTTCATTGAATTAGTGAATAACGACTGATACATTGAATGAATGATTGAAGTTTCTTTCAGCGAATGAACGAATACAGTTTGTTTCTTTCAATGAATGAGTTAAGCTTGAGGCATTGAATGAATGAGAGAAGCGCAAATCATTGAAACAATGAATATCGTTTGTTTAATTGAATGAATGCGTTAAGCACTGACATTGAATGAATGTGAAAAGCTCTAATGCACTTGCAGTTTGTTTCATTACATCAATTTATAACGGTTGATTTACTGAATGAATAAAAAGAGTTTGTTTGGTTGAATGAATGCGTTAAGCTCGAGACATTGAATGAATAAGAGAAGCTCTAATCATTGAATCATCTGGTGCAGTTTGGTTCATTGAAGCAGTGAATTACGACTGATACATTGAATGAATGATTGAAGTTTCTTTCAGCAAATGAACGAATACAGTTTGTTTCTTTCAATGAATGAGTTAAGCTTGAGGCATTGAATGAATGAATACAGTTTGTTCGGGTGAAAAAATGTATTAAGCTTGAGACATTAAATGAATGGGAGAAGCTCTACTGCACTTGCAGTTTGTTGCATTGCATCAATTTATAAGGTTTGATTTTTTGAATGAATGAAAACAGTTTGTTTAATTGAATGAATGCGTTAAGCACGAGACATTGAATGAATGAGAAAAGCTCTGATGCACTTGCAGTTTGTTTCATTCCATCAATTTATAACGGTTGATTTACTGAATGAATAAAAACAGTTTGTTTGGTTGAATGAATGCGTTAGGCTCGAGACATTGAATGAATGAGAGAAGCTCTAATCATTGAATCATCTGGTGCAGTTAGTTTCATTGAATCAATAAATAACGTCTGATACATTGAATGAATGATTGAAGTTTCTTTCAGCGAATGAACGAATACAGTTTGTTTCTTTCAATGAATGAGTTAAGCTTGAGGCATTGAATGAAGAGTGAAGCTCTGCTCATTGAATTAACACAAACAGCTTGTTTCCTTGGATCAATGAAGAACGGTTGGTTCATTTAATGAACGATTGAATTTAGAATCAACAAACGAATGAATGCATT
The DNA here is from genome assembly GCF_037043375.1 of Chiloscyllium plagiosum. NCBI lineage: Eukaryota > Metazoa > Chordata > Chondrichthyes > Orectolobiformes > Hemiscylliidae > Chiloscyllium > Chiloscyllium plagiosum. The sequence goes on along the minus strand of NW_028270146.1, from coordinate 102,203,894 downwards.
TACTTTCTTTCAACGAATGAGTAAAGGTTGAGGTATTGTATAAATGAGAAACTGTGTTGTAATTGAATTAATTCGTGCAGTTTATTTAATTGAATCAATGTGTAACGTTTGTTTCATTGAATGAATACAGTTTGTTGGGTTGAAGGAATGTATTAAGCTTGAGACATTAAATGAATGGGAGAAGCTCTACTGCACTTGCAGTTTGTTGCATTGCATCAATTTATAACGTTTGATTTTTTGAATGAATGAATACAGTTTGTTCGGTTGAAGGAATGTATTTAGCTTGAGACATTAAATGAATGAGAGAAGCTTTACTGCACTTGCAGTTTGTTAAATTACATCAATTTATAACGGTTGATTTACTGAATAAATAAAAACAGTTTGTTTGGTTGAATGAATGCGTTAAGCTCGAGACATTGAATGAATAAGAGAAGCTCTAATCATTGAATCATCTGGTGCAGTTTGGTTCATTGAATCAGTGAATAACGACTGATACATTGAATGAATGATTGAAGTTTCTTTCAGGGAATGAACGAATACAGTTTGTTTCTTTCAATGAAAGAGTTAAGCTTGCGGCATTGAATGAATGAATACAGTTTGTTCGGGTGAAGGAATATATTAAGCTTGAGACATTAAATGAATGGGAGAAGCTCTACTGCACTTGCAGTTTGTTGCATTGCATAAATTTATAACGTTTGATTTTTTGAATGAATGAATACAGTTTGTTCGGTTGAAGGAATGTATTAAGCTTGAGACATTAAATGAATGAGAGAAGCTTTACTGCACTTGCAATTTTTTTTCATTACATCAATTTATAACAGTTGATTTACTGAATGAATAAAAACAGTTTGTTTGGTTGAATGAATGTGTTAAGCTCGAGACATTGAATGAATAAGAGAAGCTCTAATCATTGAATCATCTGGTGCAGTTTGTTTCATTGAATCCATGAATAACGACTGATACATTGATTGAATAATTGAAGTTTCTTTCAGCGAATGAACGATTACAGTTTGTTTCTTTCAATGAATGAGTTAAGCTTGAGGCATTGAATGAATGAATACAGTTTGTTCGGTTGAAGGAATGTATTAAGCCAAAGACATTAAATGAATGAGAGAAGCTTTACTGCACTTGCAGTTTGTTTCATTACATCAATTTATAACGGTTGATTTACTGAATGTATAAAAACAGTTTGTTTGGTTGAATGAATGCGTTAAGCTCGAGACATTGAATGAATAAGAGAAGCTCTAATCATTGAATCATCTGGTGCAGTTTGGTTCATTGAATCAGTGAATAACGACTGATACATTGAATGAATGATTGAAGTTTCTTTCAGCGAATGAACGAATACAATTTGTTTCTTTCAATGAATGAGTTAAGCTTGAGGCATTGAATGAATGAATAGTTTGTTCGGGTGAAAAAATGTATTAAGCTTGAGACATTAAATGAATGGGAGAAGCTCTACTGCACTTGCAGTTTGTTGCATTGCATCAATTTATAAGGTTTGATTTTTTGAATGAATGAAAACAGTTTGTTTAATTGAATGAATGCGTTAAGCACGAGACATTGAATGAATGAGAAAAGCTCTAATGCACTTGCAGTTTGTTTCATTACATCAATTTATTACGGTTGATTTACTGAATGAATAAAAACAGTTTGTTTGGTTGAATGAATGCGTTAAGCTCGAGACATTGAATGAATAAGAGAAGCTCTAATCATTGAATCATCTGGTGCAGTTTGGTTCATTGAATTAGTGAATAACGACTGATACATTGAATGAATGATTGAAGTTTCTTTCAGCGAATGAACGAATACAGTTTGTTTCTTTCAATGAATGAGTTAAGCTTGAGGCATTGAATGAATGAGAGAAGCGCAAATCATTGAAACAATGAATATCGTTTGTTTAATTGAATGAATGCGTTAAGCACTGACATTGAATGAATGTGAAAAGCTCTAATGCACTTGCAGTTTGTTTCATTACATCAATTTATAACGGTTGATTTACTGAATGAATAAAAAGAGTTTGTTTGGTTGAATGAATGCGTTAAGCTCGAGACATTGAATGAATAAGAGAAGCTCTAATCATTGAATCATCTGGTGCAGTTTGGTTCATTGAAGCAGTGAATAACGACTGATACATTGAATGAATGATTGAAGTTTCTTTCAGCAAATGAACGAATACAGTTTGTTTCTTTCAATGAATGAGTTAAGCTTGAGGCATTGAATGAATGAATAGTTTGTTCGGGTGAAAAAATGTATTAAGCTTGAGACATTAAATGAATGGGAGAAGCTCTACTGCACTTGCAGTTTGCTGCATTGCATCAATTTATAACGGTTGATTTACTGAATGAATAAAAACAGTTTGTTTGGTTGAATGAATGCGTTAGGCTCGAGACATTGAATGAATGAGAGAAGCTCTAATCATTGAATCATCTGGTGCAGTTAGTTTCATTGAATCAATAAATAACGTCTGATACATTGAATGAATGATTGAAGTTTCTTTCAGCGAATGAACGAATACAGTTTGTTTCTTTCAATGAATGAGTTAAGCTTGAGGCATTGAATGAAGAGTGAAGCTCTGCTCATTGAATTAACACAAACAGATTGTTTCCTTGGATCAATGAATAACGGTTGGTTCATTTAATGAACGATTGAATTTAGAATCAACAAACGAATGACTGCATTTACTTTCTTTCAACGAATGAGTAAAGGTTGAGGTATTATATAAATGAGAAACTGTGTTGTGATTGAATTAATTCGTGCACTTTATTTAATTGAATCAATGAGTAACGTTTGTTTCATTGAATGAATGAATACAGTTTGTTCGGTTGAAGGAATGTATTAAGCTTGAGACATTAAATGAATGAGAGAAGCTTTACTGCACTTGCAGTTTGTTTCATTACATCAATTTATAACGGTTGATTTACTGAATGAATAAAAAGAGTTTGTTTGGTTGAATGAATGCGTTAAGCTCGAGACATTGAATGAATAAGAGAAGCTCTAATCATTGAATCATCTGGTGCAGTTTGGTTCATTGAATCAGTGAATAACGACTGATACATTGAATGAATGATTGAAGTTTCTTTCAGCGAATGAACGAAAACAGTTTGTTTCTTTCAATGAATGAGTTAAGCTTGAGGCATTGAATGAATGAATAGTTTGTTCGGGTGAAGAAATGTATTAAGATTGAGACATTAAATGAATGGGAGAAGCTCTACTGCACTTGCAGTTTGTTGCATTGCATCAATTTATTACGTTTGATTTTTTGAATGAATGAAAACAGTTTGTTTAATTGAATGAATGCGTTAAGCACGAGACATTGAATGAATGAGAAAAGCTCTAATCATTGAATCATCTGGTGCAGTTTGTTTCATTGAATCAATAAATAACGTCTGATACATTGAATGAATGACTGAAGTTTCTTTCAGCGAATGAACGAATACAGTTTGTTTCTTTCAATGAATGAGTTAAGCTTGAGGCATTGAATGAAGAGTGAAGCTCTGCTCATTGAATTAACACAAACAGCTTGTTTCCTTGGATCAATGAATAACGGTTGGTTCATTTAATGAACGATTGAATTTAGAATCAACAAACGAATGAATGCATTTACTTTCTTTCAACGAATGAGTAAAGGTTGAGGTATTGTATAAATGAGAAACTGTGTTGTAATTGAATTAATTCGTGCAGTTTATTTAATTGAATCAATGTGTAACGTTTGTTTCATTGAATGAATGAATACAGTTTGTTGGGTTGAAGGAATGTATTAAGCTTGAGACATTAAATGAATGGGAGAAGCTCTACTGCACTTGCAGTTTGTTGCATTGCATCAATTTATAACGTTTGATTTTTTGAATGAATGAATACAGTTTGTTCGGTTGAAGGAATGTATTAAGCTTGAGACATTAAATGAATGAGAGAAGCTTTACTGCACTTGCAGTTTGTTTCATTACATCAATTTATAACGGTTGATTTACTGAATAAATAAAAACAGTTTGTTTGGTTGAAAGAATGCGTTAAGCTCGAGACATTGAATGAATAAGAGAAGCTCTAATCATTGAATCATCTGGTGCAGTTTGGTTCATTGAATCAGTGAATAACGACTGATACATTGAATGAATGATTGAAGTTTCTTTCAGCGAATGAACGAATACAGTTTGTTTCTTTCAATGAAAGAGTTAAGCTTGCGGCATTGAATGAATGAATACAGTTTGTTCGGGTGAAGGAATTTATTAAGCTTGAGACATTAAATGAATGGGAGAAGCTCTACTGCACTTGCAGTTTGTTGCATTGCATCAATTTATAACGTTTGATTTTTTGAATGAATGAATACAGTTTGTTCGGTTGAAGGAATGTATTAAGCTTGAGACATTAAATGAATGAGAGAAGCTTTACTGCACTTGCAATTTTTTTTCATTACATCAATTTATAACAGTTGATTTACTGAATGAATAAAAACAGTTTGTTTGGTTGAATGAATGTGTTAAGCTCGAGACATTGAATGAATAAGAGAAGCTCTAATCATTGAATCATCTGGTGCAGTTTGTTTCATTGAATCCATGAATAACGACTGATGCATTGATTGAATAATTGAAGTTTCTTTCAGCGAATGAACGATTACAGTTTGTTTCTTTCAATGAATGAGTTAAGCTTGAGGCATTGAATGAATGAATACAGTTTGTTCGGTTGAAGGAATGTATTAAGCTTGAGACATTAAATGAATGAGAGAAGCTTTACTGCACTTGCAGTTTGTTTCATTACATCAATTTATAACGGTTGATTTACTGAATGTATAAAAACAGTTTGTTTGGTTGAATGAATGCGTTAAGCTCGAGACATTGAATGAATAAGAGAAGCTCTAATCATTGAATCATCTGGTGCAGTTTGGTTCATTGAATCAGTGAATAACGACTGATATGAATGATTGAAGTTTCTTTCAGCGAATGAACGAATACAATTTGTTTCTTTCAATGAATGAGTTAAGCTTGAGGCATTGAATGAATGAATAGTTTGTTCGGGTGAAAAAATGTATTAAGCTTGAGACATTAAATGAATGGGAGAAGCTCTACTGCACTTGCAGTTTGTTGCATTGCATCAATTTATAAGGTTTGATTTTTTGAATGAATGAAAACAGTTTGTTTAATTGAATGAATGCGTTAAGCACGAGACATTGAATGAATGAGAAAAGCTCTAATGCACTTGCAGTTTGTTTCATTACATCAATTTATTACGGTTGATTTACTGAATGAATAAAAACAGTTTGTTTGGTTGAATGAATGCGTTAAGCTCGAGACATTGAATGAATAAGAGAAGCTCTAATCATTGAATCATCTGGTGCAGTTTGGTTCATTGAATTAGTGAATAACGACTGATACATTGAATGAATGATTGAAGTTTCTTTCAGCGAATGAACGAATACAGTTTGTTTCTTTCAATGAATGAGTTAAGCTTGAGGCATTGAATGAATGAGAGAAGCGCAAATCATTGAAACAATGAATATCGTTTGTTTAATTGAATGAATGCGTTAAGCACTGACATTGAATGAATGTGAAAAGCTCTAATGCACTTGCAGTTTGTTTCATTACATCAATTTATAACGGTTGATTTACTGAATGAATAAAAAGAGTTTGTTTGGTTGAATGAATGCGTTAAGCTCGAGACATTGAATGAATAAGAGAAGCTCTAATCATTGAATCATCTGGTGCAGTTTGGTTCATTGAAGCAGTGAATAACGACTGATACATTGAATGAATGATTGAAGTTTCTTTCAGCAAATGAACGAATACAGTTTGTTTCTTTCAATGAATGAGTTAAGCTTGAGGCATTGAATGAATGAATACAGTTTGTTCGGGTGAAAAAATGTATTAAGCTTGAGACATTAAATGAATGGGAGAAGCTCTACTGCACTTGCAGTTTGTTGCATTGCATCAATTTATAAGGTTTGATTTTTTGAATGAATGAAAACAGTTTGTTTAATTGAATGAATGCGTTAAGCACGAGACATTGAATGAATGAGAAAAGCTCTGATGCACTTGCAGTTTGTTTCATTCCATCAATTTATAACGGTTGATTTACTGAATGAATAAAAACAGTTTGTTTGGTTGAATGAATGCGTTAGGCTCGAGACATTGAATGAATGAGAGAAGCTCTAATCATTGAATCATCTGGTGCAGTTAGTTTCATTGAATCAATAAATAACATCTGATACATTGAATGAATGATTGAAGTTTCTTTCAGCGAATGAACGAATACAGTTTGTTTCTTTCAATGAATGAGTTAAGCTTGAGGCATTGAATGAAGAGTGAAGCTCTGCTCATTGAATTAACACGAACAGCTTGTTTACTTGGATCAATGAAGAACGGTTGGTTCATTTAATGAACGATTGAATTTAGAATCAACAAACGAATGAATGCATTTACTTTCTTTCAACGAATGAGTAAAGGTTGAGGTATTGTATAAATGAGAAACTGTGTTGTAATTGAATTAATTCGTGCAGTTTATTTAATTGAATCAATGTGTAACGTTTGTTTCATTGAATGAATACAGTTTGTTGGGTTGAAGGAATGTATTAAGCTTGAGACATTAAATGAATGGGAGAAGCTCTACTGCACTTGCAGTTTGTTGCATTGCATCAATTTATAACGTTTGATTTTTTGAATGAATGAATACAGTTTGTTCGGTTGAAGGAATGTATTAAGCTTGAGACATTAAATGAATGAGAGAAGCTTTACTGCACTTGCAGTTTGTTAAATTACATCAATTTATAACGGTTGATTTACTGAATAAATAAAAACAGTTTGTTTGGTTGAATGAATGCGTTAAGCTCGAGACATTGAATGAATAAGAGAAGCTCTAATCATTGAATCATCTGGTGCAGTTTGGTTCATTGAATCAGTGAATAACGACTGATACATTGAATGAATGATTGAAGTTTCTTTCAGCGAATGAACGAATACAGTTTGTTTCTTTCAATGAAAGAGTTAAGCTTGCGGCATTGAATGAATGAATACAGTTTGTTCGGGTGAAGGAATATATTAAGCTTGAGACATTAAATGAATGGGAGAAGCTCTACTGCACTTGCAGTTTGTTGCATTGCATCAATTTATAAAGTTTGATTTTTTGAATGAATGAATACAGTTTGTTCGGTTGAAGGAATGTATTAAGCTTGAGACATTAAATGAATGAGAGAAGCTTTACTGCACTTGCAATTTTTTTTCATTACATCAATTTATAACAGTTGATTTACTGAATGAATAAAAACAGTTTGTTTGGTTGAATGAATGTGTTAAGCTCGAGACATTGAATGAATAAGAGAAGCTCTAATCATTGAATCATCTGGTGCAGTTTGTTTCATTGAATCCATGAATAACGACTGATACATTGATTGAATAATTGAAGTTTCTTTCAGCGAATGAACGATTACAGTTTGTTTCTTTCAATGAATGAGTTAAGCTTGAGGCATTGAATGAATGAATACAGTTTGTTCGGTTGAAGGAATGTATTAAGCCAAAGACATTAAATGAATGGGAGAAGCTTTACTGCACTTGCAGTTTGTTTCATTACATCAATTTATAACGGTTGATTTACTGAATGTATAAAAACAGTTTGTTTGGTTGAATGAATGCGTTAAGCTCGAGACATTGAATGAATAAGAGAAGCTCTAATCATTGAATCATCTGGTGCAGTTTGGTTCATTGAATCAGTGAATAACGACTGATACATTGAATGAATGATTGAAGTTTCTTTCAGCGAATGAACGAATACAATTTGTTTCTTTCAATGAATGAGTTAAGCTTGAGGCATTGAATGAATGAATAGTTTGTTCGGGTGAAAAAATGTATTAAGCTTGAGACATTAAATGAATGGGAGAAGCTCTACTGCACTTGCAGTTTGTTGCATTGCATCAATTTATAAGGTTTGATTTTTTGAATGAATGAAAACAGTTTGTTTAATTGAATGAATGCGTTAAGCACGAGACATTGAATGAATGAGAAAAGCTCTAATGCACTTGCAGTTTGTTTCATTACATCAATTTATTACGGTTGATTTACTGAATGAATAAAAACAGTTTGTTTGGTTGAATGAATGCGTTAAGCTCGAGACATTGAATGAATAAGAGAAGCTCTAATCATTGAATCATCTGGTGCAGTTTGGTTCATTGAATTAGTGAATAACGACTGATACATTGAATGAATGATTGAAGTTTCTTTCAGCGAATGAACGAATACAGTTTGTTTCTTTCAATGAATGAGTTAAGCTTGAGGCATTGAATGAATGAGAGAAGCGCAAATCATTGAAACAATGAATATCGTTTGTTTAATTGAATGAATGCGTTAAGCACTGACATTGAATGAATTTGAAAAGCTCTAATGCACTTGCAGTTTGTTTCATTACATCAATTTATAACGGTTGATTTACTGAATGAATAAAAAGAGTTTGTTTGGTTGAATGAATGCGTTAAGCTCGAGACATTGAATGAATAAGAGAAGCTCTAATCATTGAATCATCTGGTGCAGTTTGGTTCATTGAAGCAGTGAATAACGACTGATACATTGAAAGAATGATTGACGTTTCTTTCAGCGAATGATCGAATACAGTTTGTTTCTTTCTTTGAATGAGTTAAGCTTGAGGCATTGAATAAATGAATAGTTTGTTCGGGTGAAGGAATGTATTAAGCTTGAGACATTAAATGAATGGGAGAAGCTCTACTGCACTTGCAGTTTGTTGCATTGCATCAATTTATAACGTTTGATTTTTTGAATGAATGAAAACAGTTTGTTTAATTGAATGAATGCGTTAAGCACGATACATTGAATGAATGAGAAAAGCTCTAATGCACTTGCAGTTTGTTTCGTTACATCAATTTATAACGGTTGATTTACTGAATGAATAAAAACAGTTTGTTTGGTTGAATGAATGCGTTAAGCTCGAGACATTGAATGAATAAGAGAAGCTCTAATCATTGAATCATCTGGTGTAGTTTGGTTCATTGAATCAGTGAATAACGACTGATACATTGAATGAATAATTGAAATTTCTTTCAGCGAATGAACGATTACAGTTTGTTTCTTTCAATGAATGAGTTAAGCTTGAGGCATTGAATGAATGAATACAGTTTGTTCGGGTGAAGGAATGTATTAAGCTTGAGACATTAAATGAATGGGAGAAGCTCTACTGCACTTGCAGTTTGTTGCATTGCATCAATTTATAACGTTTGATGTTTTGAATGAATGAATACAGTTTGTTCGGTTGAAGGAATGTATTAAGCTTAAGACATTAAATGAATGAGAGAAGCTTTACTGCACTTGCAGTTTGTTTCATTACATCAATTTATTACGGTTGATTTACTGAATGAATAAAAAGAGTTTGTTTGGTTGAATGAATGCGTTAAGCTCGAGACATTGAATGAATAAGAGAAGCTCTAATCATTGAATCATCTGGTGCAGTTTGGTTCATTTAATCAGTGAATAACGACTGATACATTGAATGAATGATTGAAGTTTCTTTCAGCGAATGAACGAATACAGTTTGTTTCTTTCAATGAATGAGTTAAGCTTGAGGCATTGAATGAATGAATAGTTTGTTCGGGTGAAGAAATGTATTAAGCTTGAGACATTAAATGTATGGTAGAAGCTCTACTGCACTTGCAGTTTGTTGCATTGCATCAATTTATAACGTATGATTTTTTGAATGAATGAAAACAGTTTGTTTAATTGAATGAATGCGTTAAGCACGAGACATTGAATGAATGAGAAAAGCTCTAATCATTGAATCATCTGGTGCAGTTTGTTTCATTGAATCAATAAATAACGTCTGATACATTGAATGAATGATTGAAGTTTCTTTCAGGGAATGAACGAATACAGTTTGTTGCTTTCAATGAATGAGTTAAGCTTGAGGCATTGAATGAATGAGAGAAGCGCAAATCATTGAAACAATGAATATCGTTTGTTTAATTGAATGAATGTGTTAAGCACGAGAGATTGAATGAATGAGAAAAGCTCTAATGCACTTGCAGTTTGTTTCATTACATCAATTTATAACGGTTGATTTACTGAATGAATAAAAACAGTTTGTTTGGTTGAATGAATGCGTTAAGCTCGAGACATTGAATGAATAAGAGAAGCTCTAATCATTGAATCATCTGGTGCAGTTTGTTTCACTGACTCAATAAATAACGTCTGATACATTGAATGAATGATTGAAGTTTCTTTCAGCGAATGAACGAATACAGTTTGTTTCTTTCAATGAATGAGTAAAGCTTGAGGCATTGAATGAAGAGTGAAGCTCTGCTCATTGAATTAACACGAACAGCTTGTTTCCTTGGATCATTGAATAAAGGTTGGTTCGTTTAATAAATGATTGAATTTAGAATCAACAAACGAATGAATGCATTTACATTCTTTCAACGAATGAGTAAAGGTTGAGGTATTGTATAAGTGAGAAACTGTGTTGTAATTGAATTAATTCGTGCAGTTTATTTAATTGAATAAATGTATAACGTTTGTATCATTGAATGAATGAATACAGTTTGGTCGGTTGAAGGAATGTATTAAGCTTGAGACATTAAATGAATGGGAGAAGCTTTACTGCACTTGCAGTTTGTTGCATTGCATCAATTTATTAAGTTTGATTTTTTGAATGAATGAAAACAGTTTGTTTAATTGAATGAATGCGTTAAGCACGAGACATTGAATGATTGAGAAAAGCTCTAATCATTGAATCATCTGGTGCAGATTGTTTCATTGAATCAATAAATAACGTCTGATACATTGAATGAATGATTGAAGTTTCTTTTAGGGAATGAACGAATTCAGTTTGTTTCTTTCAATGAATGAGTTAAGCTTGAGGCATTGAATGAATGAGAGAAGCGCAAATCATTGAAACAATGAATATCGTTTGTTTAATTGAATGAATGTGTTAAGCACGAGACATTGAATGAATGAGAAAAGCTCTAATGCACTTGCAGTTTGTTTCATTACATCAATTTATAACGGTTGATTTACTGAATGAATAAAAAGAGTTTGTTTGGTTGAATGAATGCGTTAAGCTCGAGACATTGAATGAATAAGAGAAGCTCTAATCATTGAATCATCTGGTGCAGTTTGGTTCATTGAATCAGTGAATAACGACTGATACATTGAATGAATGATTGAAGTTTCTTTCAGCGAATGAACGAATACAGCTTGTTACTTTCAATGAATGAGTTAAGCTTGAGGCATTGAATGAATGAGATAAGCGCAAATCATTGAAACAATGAATATCGTTTGTTTCATTGAATGAATGAATACAGTTTGTTTCTTTCAATGAATCTATTAACCTCGAGACATTGAATGAAGAGTGAAGCTCTGATCATTGAATTAACACGAACAGCTTGTTTCATTGGATCAATGAATAAAGTTTGGTTCATTTAATGAACGATTGAATTTAGAATCAACAAACGAATGAATACATTTACTATCTTTCAATGAATGAGTAAAGGTTGAGGTATTGAATGAATGAGAAACTGTGTTGTAATTGAATTAATTCGTGCAGTTTATTTAATTGAATCAATGTATAACGTTTGTTTCTTTGAATGAATGAATACAGTTTGTTCGGTTGAAGGAATGTATTAAGCTTGAGACATTAAATGAATGAGAGAAGCATTACTGCACTTGCAGTTTGTTGCATTGCATCAGTTTATAACGTTTGATATTTTGAATGAATAAATACAGTTTGTTCGGTTGAAGGAATGTATTAAGCTTGAGACATTAAATGAATGAGCGAAGCTTTACTGCACTTGCAGTTTGTTGCATTGCACCAATTTATAACGTTTGATTTTTTGAATGAATGAAAACAGTTTGTTTTATTGAATGAATGTGTTAAGCACGAGACATTGAATGAATGAGAAAAGCTCTAATGCACTTGCAGTTTGTTTCATTACATCAATTTATAACGGTTGATTTACTGAATGAATAAAAACAGTTTGTTTGTTTGAATGAATGCGTTAAGCTCGAGACATTGAATGAATGAGAGAAGCTCTAATCATTGAATCATCTGGTGCAGTTAGTTTCATTGAATCAATAAATAACGTCTGATACATTGAATGAATGATTGAAGTTTCTTTCAGGGAATAAACGAATACAGTTTGTTTCTTTCAATGAATGAGTTAAACTTGAGGCATTGAATGAAGAGTGAAGCTCTGCTCATTGAATTAACACGAACAGCTTGTTTCCTTGGATCAATGAATACTGGTTGGTTCATTTAATGAACGATTGAATTTAGAATCAACAAACGAATGAATGCATTTACTTTCTTTCAACGAATGAGTAAAGGTTGAGGTATTGTATAAGTGAGAAACTGTGTTGTAATTGAATTAATTCGTGCAGTTTATTTAATTGAATCAATGTATAACGTTTGTTTCATTGAATGAATGAATACAGTTTGTTCTGTTGAAGGAATGTATTAAGCTTGAGACATTAAATGAATGAGAGAAGCGTTACTGCACTTGCAGTTTGTTTCATGACATCAATTTATAACGGTTGATTTACTGAATGAATAAAAAGAGTTTGTTTGGTTGAATGAATGCGTTAAGCTCGAGACATTGAATGAATAAGAGAAGCTCTAATCATTGAATCATCTGGTGCAGTTTGTTTCATTGAATCAGTGAATAACGACTGATACATTGAATGAATGTTTGAAGTTTCTTTCAGCGAATGAACGAATACAGTTTGTTTCTTTCAATGAATGAGTTAAGCTTGAGGCATTGAATGAATGAATACAGTTTGTTCGGGTGAAGGAATGTATTAAGCTTGAGACATTAAATGAATGGGAGAAGCTCTGCTGCACTTGCAGTTTGTCGCATTGCATCAATTTATAACGTTTGATTTTTTGAATGAATGAAAACAGTTTGTTTAATTGAATGAATGCGTTAAGCACGAGACATTGAATGAATGAGAAAAGCTCTAATGCACTTGCAGTTTGTTTCATTACATCAATTTATAAAGGTTGATTTACTGAATGAATAAAAACAGTTTGTTCGGTTGAATGAATGTATTAAGCTTGAGACATTAAATGAATGGGAGAAGCTCTACTGCACTTGCAGTTTGTTGCATTGCATCAATTTATAACGTTTGATTTTTTGAATGAATGAATACAGTTTGTTCGGTTGAAGGAATGTATTAAGCTTGAGACATTAAATGAATGAGATAAGCTTTACTGCACTTGCAGTTTGTTTCATTACATCAATTTATAACGGTTGATTTACTGAATGAATAAAAACAGTTTGTTTGGTTGAATGAATGTGTTAAGCTCGAGACATTGAATGAATAAGAGAAGCTTTAGTGATTGAATCATCTGGTGCAGTTTGTTTCATTGAATCAGTGAATAACCACTGATACATTGAATGATTAATTGAAGTTTCTTTCAGCGAATGAACGATTACACTTTGTTTCTTTCAATGAATGAGTTAAGCTTGAGGCATTGAATGAATGAATACAGTTTGTTCGGGTGAAGGAATGTATTAAGCTTGAGACATTAAATGAATGGGAGAAGCTCGACTGCACTTGCAGTTTGTTGCATTGCATCAATTTATAACGTTTGATTTTTTGAATGAATGAATACAGTTTGTTCGGTTGAAGGAATGTATTAAGCTTCAGACATTAAATGAATGAGAGAAGCTTTACTGCACTTGCAGTTTGTTTCATTACATCAATTAATACGGTTGATTTACTGAATGAATAAAAAGAGTTTGTTTGGTTGAATGAATGTGTTAAGCTCGAGACATTGAATGAATAAGAGAAGCTCTAATCATTGAATCATCTGGTGCAGTTTGGTTCATTTAATCAGTGAATAACGACTGATACATTGAATGAATGATTGAAGTTTCTTTCAGCGAATGAACGAATATAGTTTGTTTCTTTCAATGAATGAGTTAAGCTTGAGGCATTGAATGAATGAATAGTTTGTTCGGGTGAAGAAATGTATTAAGCTTGAGACATTAAATGAATGGGAGAAGCTCTCCTGCACTTGCAGTTTGTTGCATTGCATCAATTTATTAAGTTTGATTTTTTGAATGAATGAAAACAGTTTGTTTAATTGAATGAATGCGTTAAGCACGAGACATTGAATGAATGAGAAAAGCTCTATTCATTGAATCATCTGGTGCAGATTGTTTCATTGAATCAATAAATAACGTCTGATACATTGAATGAATGATTGAAGTTTCTTTTAGGGAATGAACGAATTCAGTTTGTTTCTTTCAATGAATGAGTTAAGCTTGAGGCGTTGAATGAATGAGAGAAGCGCAAATCATTGAAACAATGATTATCGTTTGTTTAATTGAATGAATGTGTTAAGCACGAGACATTGAATGAATGAGAAAAGCTCTAATGCACTTGCAGTTTGTTTCATTACATCAATTTATAACGGTTGATTTACTGAATGAATAAAAAGAGTTTGTTTGTTTGAATGAATGCGTTAAGCTCGAGACATTGAATGAATAAGAGAAGCTCTAATCATTGAATGATCTGGTGCAGTTTGGTTCATTGAATCAGTGAATAACGACTGATACATTGAATGAATGATTGAAGTTTCTTTCAGCGAATGAACGAATACAGCTTGTTACTTTCAATGAATGAGTTAAGCTTGAGGCATTGAATGAATGAGATAAGCGCAAATCATTTTAACAATGAATATCGTTTGTTTCATTGAATGAATGAATACAGTTTGTTTCTTTCAATGAATCTATTAACCTCGAGACATTGAACGAAGAGTGAAGCCCTGCTCATTGAATTAACACGAACAGCTTGTTTCATTGGATCAATGAAAAAAGTTTGGTTCATTTAATGAACGATTGAATTTAGAATCAACAAACGAAGTTACATTTACTATCTTTCAATGAATGAGTAAAGGTTGAGGTATTGAATGAATGAGAAACTGTGTTGTAATTGAATTAATTCGTGCAGTTTATTTAATTGAATCAATGTATAACGTTTGTTTCTTTGAATGAATGAATACAGTTTGTTCGGTTGAAGGAATGTATTAAGCTTGAGACATTAAATGAATGAGAGAAGCATTACTGCACTTGCAGTTTGTTGCATTGCATCAGTTTATAATGTTTGATTTTTTGAATGAGTAAATACAGTTTGTTCGGTTGAAGGAATGTATTAAGATTGAGACATTAATTGAATGAGCGAAGCTTTACTGCACTTGCAGTTTGTTTCATTACATCAATTTATATCGGCTGATTTACTGAATGAATAAAAAGAGTTTGTTTGTTTGAATGAATGCGTTAAGCTCGAGACATTGAATGAATAAGAGAAGCGCAAATCATTGAAACAATGAATATCGTTTGTTTAATTGAATGAATGTGTTAAGCACGAGACATTGAATGAATGAGAAAAGCTCTAATGCACTTGCAGTTTGTTTCATTACATCAATTTATAACGGTTGATTTACTGAATGAATAAAAAGAGTTTGTTTGTTTGAATGAATGCGTTAAGCTCGAGACATTGAATGAATAAGAGAAGCTCTAATCATTGAATCATCTGGTGCATTTTGTTTCATTGAATCAGTGAATAACGACTGATACATTGAATGAATGATTGAAGTTTCTTTCAGCGAATGATCGAATACAGTTTGTTTCTTTCAATGAATGAGTTAAGCTTGAGGCAATGAATAGTTTGTTCGGGTGAAGGAATGTATTAAGCTTGAGACATTAAATGAGTGGGAGAAGCTCTACTGCAGTTGCAGGTTGTTGCATTGCATCAATTTATAACGTTTGATTTTTTGAATGAATGAAAACAGTTTGTTTAATTGAATGAATGCGTTAAGCACGAGACATTGAATGAATGAGAAAAGCTCTAATGCACTTGCAGTTTGTTTCATTACATCAATTTATAACGGTTGATTTACTGAATGAATAAAAACAGTTTGTTTGGTTGAATGAATGCGTTAAGCTCGAGACATTGAATGAATGAGAGAAGCTCTAATCATTGAATCATCTGGTGCAGTTAGTTTCATTGAATCAATAAATAACGTCTGATACATTGAATGAATGATTGAAGTTTCTTTCAGGGAATGAACGAATACAGTTTGTTTCTTTCAATGAATGAGTTAAGCTTGAGGCATTGAATCAAGAGTGAAGCTCTGCTCATTGAATTAACACGAACAGCTTGTTTCCTTGGATCAATGAATACTGGTTGGTTCATTTAATGAACGATTTAATTTAGAATCAACAAACGAATGAATGCATTTACTTTCTTTCAACGAATGAGTAAAGGTTGAGGTATTGTATAAATGAGAAACTGTGTTGTAATTGAATTAATTCGTGCAGTTTATTTAATTGAATCAATGTATAACGTTTGTTTCATTGAATGAATGAATACAGTTTGATCGGTTGAAGGAATGCATTAAGCTTGAGACATTAAGTGAATGAGAGAAGCTTTACTGCACTTGCAGTTTGTTTCATTACATCAATTTATAACGGTTGATTTACTGAATGAATTAAAACAGTTTGTTCGGTTGAATGAATGCGTTAAGCTCGAGACATTGAATGAATAAGAGAAGCTCTAATCATTGAATCATCTGGTGCAGTTTGTTTCATTGAATCAGTGAATAACGACTGATACATTGAATGAATAATTGAAGTTTCTTTCAGCGAATGAACGATTACAGTTTGTTTCTTTCAATGAATGAGTTAAGCTTGAGGCATTGAATGAATGAATACAGTTTGTTCGGGTGAAGGAATGTATTAAGCTTGAGACATTAAATGAATGGGAGAAGCTCTACTGCACTTTGCAGTTTGTTGGATTGCATCAATTTATAACGTTTGTTTTTTTGAATGAATGATTACAGTTTGTTCGGTTGAAGGAATGTATTAAGCTTAAGACATTAAATGAATGAGAGAAGCTTTACTGCACTTGCAGTTTGTTTCATTACATCAATTTATAACGGTTGATTTACTGAATGAATAAAAACAGTTTGTTTGGTTGAATGAATGCGTTAAGCTCGAGACATTGAATGAATAAGTGAAGCTCTAATCATTGAATCATCTGGTGCAGTTTGGTTCATTGAATCAGTGAATAACGACTGATACATTGAATGAATGATTGAAGTTTCTATCAGCGAATGAACGAATACAGTTTGTTTCTTTCAATGAATGAGTTAAGCTTGAGGCATTGAATGAATGATTAGTTTGTTCGGGTGAAGAAATGTATTAAGCTTGAGACATTAAATGAATTGGAGAAGCTCTATTGCACTTGCAGTTTGTTGTATTGCATCAATTTATTACGTTTGATTTTTTAAATGAATGAAAACAGTTTGTTTAATTGAATGAATGCGTTAAGCACGAGACATTGAATGAATGCGAAAAGATCTAATCATTGAATCACCTGGTGCAGTTTGTTTCATTGAATCAATAAATAACGTCTGATACATTGAATGAATGATTGAAGTTTCTTTCAGGGAATGAACGAAGACAGTTTGTTTCTTTCAATGAATGAGTTAAGCTTGAGGCATTGAATGAATGAGAGAAGCGCAAATCATTGAAACAATGAATATCGTTTGTTTAATTGAATGAATGCGTTAAGCACGAGACATTGAATGAATGAGAAAAGCTCTAATGCACTTGCAGTTTGTTTCATTACATCAATTTATAACGGTTGATTTACTGAATGAATAAAAACAGTTTGTTTGGTTGAATGAATGCGTTAAGCTCGAGACATTGAATGAATAAGAGAAGCTCTAATCATTGAATCATCTGGTGCAGTTTGGTTCATTGAATCAGTGAATAACGACTGATACATTGAATGAATGATTGAAGTTTCTTTCAGCGAATGAATGAATACAGTTTGTTTCTTTCAATGAATGAGTTAAGCTTGAGGCATTGAATGAATGAATAGTTTGTTCGGGTGAAGGAATGTATTCTGCTTGAGACATTAAATGAATGGGAGAAGCTCTACTACACTTGCAGGTTGTTGCATTGCATCAATTTATAACGTTTGATTTTTTGAATGAATGAAAACAGTTTGTTTAATTGAATGAATGCGTTAAGCACGAGACATTGAATGAATGAGAAGAGCTCTAATGCACTTGCAGTTTGTTTCATTACATCAATTTATAACGGTTGATTTACTGAATGAATAAAAACAGTTTGTTTGGTTGAATGAATGCGTTAAGCTCGAGACATTGAATGAATAAGAGAAGCTCTAATCATTGAATCATCTGGTGCAGTTAATTTCATTGAATCAATAAATAACGTCTGATACATTGAATGAATGATTGAAGTTTCTTTCAGGGAATGAACGATTCGAGTTTGTTTCTTTCAATGAATGAGTTAAGCTTGAGGCATTGAATCAAGAGTGAAGCTCTGCTCATTGAATTAACACGAACAGCTTGTTTCCTTGGATCAATGAATAAAGGGTGGTTCATTTAATGAACGATTGAATTTAGAATCAACAAACGAATGAATACATTTACTTTCTTTCAACGAATGAGTAAAGGTTGAGGTATTGTATAAATGAGAAACTGTGTTGTAATTGAATTAATTCGTGCATTTTATTTAATTGAATCAATGTATAACGTTTGTTTCATTGAATGAATGAATACAGTTTGATCGGTTGAAGGAATGTAATAAGCTTGAGACATTAAATGAATGGGAGAAGCTCTACTGCACTTGCAGTTTGTTGCATTGCATCAATTTATTAAGTTTGATTTTTTGAATGAATGAAAACAGTTTGTTTAATTGAATGAATGCGTTAAGCACGAGACATTGAATGAATGAGAAAAGCTCTAATCATTGAATCATCTGGTGCAGTTTGTTTCATTGAATCAATAAATAACGTGTGATACATTGAATGAATGATTGAAGTTTCTTTCAGCAAATGAACGAATACAGTTTGTTTCTTTCAATGAATGAGTTAAGCTTGAGGCATTGAATGAATGAATAGTTTGTTCGGGTGAAGGAATGTATTAAGCTTGAGGTATTAAATGAATGGGAGAAGCTCTACTGCACTTGCAGTTTGTTGCATTGCATCAATTTATAACGTTTGATTTTTTGAATGAATGAAAACAGTTTGTTCGGTTGAAGGAATGTATTAAGCTTGAGACATTAAATGAATGAGAGAAGCTTTACTGCACTTGCAGTTTGTTTCATTACATTAATTTATAACGGTTGATTTACTGAATGAATAAAAACAGTTTGTTTGGTTGAATGAATGTGTTAAGCTCGAGACAATGAATGAATAAGAGAAGCTCTAATCATTGAATCATCTGGTGCAGTTTGGTTCATTGAATCCATGAATAACGACTGATACATTGAATGAATAATTGAAGTTTCTTTCAGCGAATGAACGATTACAGTTTGTTTCTTTCAATGAATGAGTTAAGCTTGAGGCATTGAATGAATGAATACAGTTTGTTCGGTTGAAGGAATGTATTAAGCTTAAGACATTAAATGAATGAGAGAAGCTTTACTGCACTTGCAGTTTGTTTCATTACATCAATTTATTACGGTTGATTTACTGAATGAATAAAAACAGTTTGTTTGGTTGAATGAATGCGTTAAGCTCGAGACATTGAATGAATAAGAGAAGCTCTAATCATTGAATCATCTGGTGCAGTTTGGTTCATTGAATCAGTGAATAACGACTGATACATTGAATGAATGTTTGAAGTTTCTTTCAGCGAATGAACGAATACAGTTTGTTTCTTTCAATGAATGAGTTAAGCTTGAGGCATTGAATGAAGAGAGAAGCGCAAATCATTGAAACAATGAATATCGTTTGTTTAATTGAATGAATGCGTTAAGCACTGACATTGAATGAATGTGAAAAGCTTTACTGCACTTGCAGTTTGTTTTATTACATCAATTTATAACGGTTGATTTACTGAATGAAGAAAAAGAGTTTGTTTGGTTGAATGAATGCGTTAAGCTCGAGACATTGAATGAATAAGAGAAGCTCTAATCATTGAATCATCTGGTGCAGTTTGGTTCATTGAATCAGTGAATAACGACTGATACATTGAATGAATGATTGAAGTTTCTTTCAGCGAATGAACGAATACAGTTTGTTTCTTTCAATGAATGAGTTAAGCTTGAGGCATTGAATGAATGAATAGTTTGTTCGGGTGAAGAAATGTATTAAGCTTGAGACATTAAATGAATGGGAGAAGCTCTACTGCACTTGCAGTTTGTTGCATTGCATCAATTTATTACGTTTGATTTTTTGAATGAATGAAAACAGTTTGTTTAATTGAATGAATGCGTTAAGCACGAAACATTGAATGAATGAGAAAAGCTCTAATCATTGAACCATCTGGTGCAGTTTGTTTCATTGAATCAATAAATAACGTCCGATACATTGAATGAAGGATTGAAGTTTCTTTCAGGGAATGAACGAATACAGTTTGTTTCTTTCAATGAATGAGTTAAGCTTGAGGCATTGAATGAATGAGAGAAGCGCAAATCATTGAAACAATGAATATCGTTTGTTTAATTGAATGAATGCGTTAAGCACGAGACATTGAATGAATAAGAAAAGCTCTAATTCACTTGCAGTTTGCTTCATTACATCAATTTATAACGGTTGATTTACTGAATGAATAAAAACAGTTTGTTTGGTTGAATGAATGCGTTAAGCTCGAGACATTGAATGAATAAGAGAAGCTCTCATCATTGAATCATCTGGTGCAGTTTGTTGCATTGAATCAGTGAATAACGACTGATACATTGAATGAATGATTGAAGTTTCTTTCAGCGAATGAACGAATACAGTTTGTTTCTTTCAATGAATGAGTTAAGCTTGAGGCATTGAATGAACGAATAGTTTGTTCGGGTGAAGAAATGTATTAAGCTTGAGACATTAAATGAATGAGAGAAGCTTTACTGCACTTGCAGTTTGTTTCATTACATCAATTTATCACGGTTGATTTACTGAATGAATAAAAACAGTTTGTTTGGTTGAATGAATGTGTTAAGGTCGAGACATAGAATGAATAAGAGAAGCTCTAATCATTGAATCATCTGGTGCAGTTTGTTTCATTGAATCAGTGAATAACGACTGATACATTGAATGAATGATTGAAGTTTCTTTCAGCGAATGAACGATTACAGTTTGTTTCTTTCAATGAATGAGTTAAGCTTGAGGCATTGAATGAATGAATACAGTTTGTTCGGGTGAAGGAATGTCTTCAGCTTGACACATTAAATGAATGGGAGAAGCTCTCCTGCACTTGCAGTTTGTTGCATTGCATCAATTTATAACGTTTGATTTTTTGAATGAATACAGTTTGTTCGGTTGAAGGAATGTATTAAGCTTAAGACTTTAAATGAATGAGAGAAGCTTTACTGCACTTGCAGTTTGTTTTATTACATCAATTTATAACGGTTGATTTACTGAATGAAGAAAAAGAGTTTGTTTGGTTGAATGAATGCGTTAAGCTCGAGACATTGAATGAATAAGAGAAGCTCTAATCATTGAATCATCTGGTGCAGTTTGGTTCATTGAATCAGTGAATAACGACTGATACATTGAATGAATGATTGAAGTTTCTTTCAGCGAATGAACGAATACAGTTTGTTTCTTTCAATGAATGAGTTAAGCTTGAGGCATTGAATGAATGAATAGTTTGTTCGGGTGAAGAAATGTATGAAGCTTGAGACATTAAATGAATGGGAGAAGCTCTACTGCACTTGCAGTTTGTTGCATTGCATCAATATATTACGTTTGATTTTTTGAATGAATGAAAACAGTTTGTTTAATTGAATGAATGCGTTAAGCACGAGACATTGAAAAAATGAGAAAAGCTCTAATCATTGAATCATCTGGTGCAGTTTGTTTCATTGAATCAATAAATAACGTCTGATACATTGAATGAATGATTGAAGTTTCTTTCAGGGAATGAACGAATACAGTTTGTTACTTTCAATGAATGAGTTAAGCTTGAGGCATTGAATGAATGAGAGAAGCGCAAATCATTGAAACAATGATATCGTTTGTTTAATTGAATGAATGCGTTTAGCACGAGACATTGAATGAATGAGAAAAGCTCTAATGCACTTGCAGTTTGTTTCATTACATCAATTTATAACGGTTGATTTACTGAATGAATAAAAACAGTTTGTTTGCTTGAATGAATGCGTTAAGCTCGTGACATTGAATGAATGAGAGAAGCTCTAATCATTGAATCATCTGGTGCAGTTTGTTTTATTGAATCAATAAATAACGTCTGATACATTGAATGAATGATTGAAGTTTCTTTCAGGGAATGAACGAATACAGTTTGTTTCTTTGAATGAATGAGTTAAGCTTGAGGCATTGAATGAAGAGTGAAGCTCTGCTCATTGAATTAACACGCACAGCTTGTTTCCTTGTATCAATGAATAAAGGGTGGTTCATTTAATGAACGATTGAATTTAGAATCAACAAACGAATGAATGCATTTACTTTCTTTCAACGAATGAGTAAAGTTTGAGGTATTGTATAAATGAGAAACTGTGTTGTAATTGAATTAATTCGTGCAGTTTATTTAATTGAATCAATGTATAACGTTTGTTTCATTGAATGAATGAATACAGTTTGTTCGGTTGAAGGAATGTATTAAGCTTGAGACATTAAATGAATGAGAGAAGCTTTACTGCACTTGCAGTTTGTTTCATTACATCGATTTATAACGGTTGATTTACTGAATGAATAAAAAGCGTTTGTTTGGTTGAATGAATGTGTTAAGCTCGAGACATTGAATGAATAAGAGAAGCTCTAATCTTTGAATCATCTTGTGCAGTTTGTTTCATTGAATCAGTGTATAACGACTGATACATTGAATGAATGATTGAAGTTTCTTTCAGCGAATGAACGAATACAGTTTGTTTCATTCAATGAATGAGTTAAGCTTGAGGCATTGAATGAATGAATACAGTTTGTTCGGGAGAAGGAATGTATTAAGCTTGAGACATTAAATGAATGGGAGAAGCTTTACTGCACTTGCAGTTTGTTGCATTGCATCAGTTTATAACGTTTGATTTTTTGAATGAATGAATACAGTTTGTTCGGTAGAAGGAATGTATTAAGCTTGAGACATTAAATGAATGAGAGAAGCTTTACTGCACTTGCAGTTTGTTTCATTACATCAATTTATAACGGTTGATTTACTGAATGAATAAAAACAGTTTGTTTGGTTGAATGAATGTGTTCTGCTCGAGACATTGAATGAATAAGAGAAGCTCTAATCATTGAATCATCTGGTGCAGTTTGTTTCATTGAATCAGTGAATAACGACTGATACATTGAATGAATAATTGTAGTTTCTTTCAGCGAATGAACGATTACAGTTTGTTTCTTTCAATGAATGAGTTAAGATTGAGGCATTGAATGAATGAATACAGTTTGTTCGGGTGAAGGAATGTATTCAGCTTGAGACATTAAATGAATGAGAGAAGCTTTACTGCACTTGCAGTTTGTTTCATTACATCAATTTATAATGGTTGATGTACTGAATGAATAAAAACAGTTTGTTTGGTTGAATGAATGTGTTAAGCTCGAGACATTGAATGAATAAGAGAAGCTCTAATCATTGAAATATCTGGTGCAGTTTATTTCATTGAATCAGTGAATAACGACTGATACATTGAATGAATGATTGAAGTTTCTTTCAGCGAATGAACGAATACAGTTTGTTTCTTTCAATGAATGAGTTAAGCTTGAGGCATTGAATGAATGAATACAGTTTGTTCGGGTGAAGGAATGTATTAAGCTTGAGACATTAAATGAATGGGAGAAGCTCTACTGCACTTGCAGTTTGTTGCATTGCATCAATTTATAACGTTTGATTTTTTGAATGAATGAATACAGTTTGTTCGGTTGAAGGAATGCGTTAAGCACGAGACATTGAATGAATGAGAAAAGCTCTAATCATTGAATCATCTGGTGCAGTTTGTTTCATTGAATCAATAAATAACGTCTGATGCATTGAATGAATGATTGAAGTTAACTTCAGGGAATGAACGAATACAGTTTGTTTCTTTCAATGAATGAGTTAAGCTTGAGGCAGTGAATGAATGAGAGAAGCGCAAATCATTGAAACAATGAATATCGTTTGTTTAATTGAATGAATGCGTTAAGCACGAGACATTGAATGAATGAGAGAAGCTTTACTGCACTTGCAGTTTGTTTCATGACATCAATTTATAACGGTTGATTTACTGAATGAATAAAAACAGTTTGTTTGGTTGAATGAATGCGTTAAGCTCGAGACATTGAATGAATAGGAGAAGCTCTAATCATTGAATCATCTGGTGCAGTTTGGTTCATTGAATCAGTGAATAACGACTGATACATTGAATGAATGATTGAAGTTTATTTCAGCGAATGAACGAATACAGTTTGTTTCTTTCAATGAATGAGTTAAGCTTGAGGCATTGAATGAATGAATAGTTTGTTCGGGTGAAGGAATGTATTAAGCTTGAGACATTAAATGAATGGGAGAAGCTCTACTGCACTTGCAGTTTGTTGCATTGCATCAATTTATTACGTTTGATTTTTTGAATGAATGAAAACAGTTTGTTTAATTGAATGAATGCGTTAAGCACGAGACATTGAATGAATGAGAAAAGCTCTAATCATTGAATCATCTGGTGCAGTTTGTTTCATTGAATCAATAAATAACGTCTGATGCATTGAATGAATGATTGAAGTTAACTTCAGGGAATGAACGAATACAGTTTGTTTCTTTCAATGAATGAGTTAAGCTTGAGGCAGTGAATGAATGAGAGAAGCGCAAATCATTGAAACAATGAATATCGTTTGTTTAATTGAATGAATGCGTTAAGCACGAGACATTGAATGAATGAGAAAAGCTCTAATGCACTTGCGGTTTGTTTCAGTACATCAATTTATAACGGTTGTTTTACTGAATGAATAAAAAGAGTTTGTTTGGTTGAATGAATGCGTAAAGCTCGAGACATTGAATGAATAAGAGAAGCTCTAATCATTGAATCATCTGGTGCAGTTTGTTTCATTGAATCAGTGAATAACGACTGATACATTGAATGAATGATTGAAGTTTCTTTCAGCGAATGAACGAATACAGTTTTGTTTCTTTCAATGAATGAGTTAAGCTTGAGGCATTGAATGAATGAATAGTTTGTTCGGGTGAAGGAATGGATAAAGCTTGAGACATTAAATGAATGGGAGAAGCTCGACTGCACTTGCAGTTTGTTGCATTGCATCAATTTATAACGTTTGATTTTTTGAAAGAATGAAAACAGTTTGTTTAATTGAATGAATGCGTTAAGCACGAGACATTGAATGAATGAGAAAAGCTCTAATGCACTTGCAGGCTGTTTCATTACATCAATTTATAACGGTTGGTTTACTGAATGAATAAAAACAGTTTGTTCGGTTGAATGAATGTGTTAAGCTCGAGACATTGAATGAATGAGAGAAGCTCTAATCATTGAATCATCTGGTGCAGTTAGTTTCATTGAATCAATAAATAACGTCTGATACATTGAATGAATGATTGAAGTTTCTTTCAGGGAATAAACGAATACAGTTTGTTTCTTTCAATGAATGAGTCAAACTTGAGGCATTGAATGAAGAGTGAAGCTCTGCTCATTGAATTAACCCGAACAGCTTGTTTCCTTGGATCAATGAATACTGGTTGGTTCATTTAATGAACGATTGAATTTAGAATCAACAAACGAATGAATGCATTTACTTTCTTTCAACGAATGAGTAAAGGTTGAGGTATTGTATAAATGAGAAACTGTGTTTTAATTGAATTAATTCGTGCAGTTTATTTAATTGAATCAATGTATAACGTTTGTTTCATTGAATGAATGAATACAGTTTGTTCGGTTGAAGGAATGCATTAAGCTTGAGACATTAAATGAATGAGAGAAGCTTTACTGCACTTGCAGTTTGTTTCATTACATCAATTTATTACGTTTGATTTTTTGAATGAATGAAAACAGTTTGTTTAATTGAATGAATGCGTTAAGCACGAGACATTGAATGAATGAGAAAAGCTCTAATCATTGAATCATCTGGTGCAGTTTGTTTCATTGAATCAATAAATAACGTCTGATACATTGAATGAATGATTTAAGTTTCTTTCAGGGAATGAACGAATACAGTTTGTTTCTTTCAATGAATGAGTTAAGCTTGAGGCATTGAATGAATGAATACAGTTTGTTCGGGTGAAGGAATGTATTAAGCTTGAGACATTAAATGAATGGGAGAAGCTCTACTGCACTTGCAGTTTGTTGCATTGCATCAATTTATAAGGTTTGATTTTTTGAATGAATGAAAACAGTTTGTTTAATTGAATGAATGCGTTAAGCACGAAACATTGAATGAATGAGAAAAGCTCGAATGCACTTGCAGTTTGTTTCATTACATAAATTTATAACGGTTGATTTACTGAATGAATAAAAACAGTTTGTTTGGTTGAATGAATGCGTTAAGCTCGAGACTTTGAATGAATAAGAGAAGCTCTAATCATTGAATCATCTGGAGCATTTTGGTTCATTGAATCAGTGAATAACGACTGATACATTGAATGAATGATTGAAGTTTCTTTCAGCGAATGAACGAATACAGTTTGTTTCTTTCAATGAATGACTTAAGCTTGAGGCATTGAATGAATGAATAGTTTGTTCGGGTGAAAAAATGTATTAAGCTTGAGACATTAAATGAATGGGAGAAGCTCTACTGCACTTGCAGTTTGTTGCATTGCATCAATTTATAACGTTTGATTTTTTGAATGAATGAAAACAGTTTGTTTAATTGAATGAATGAGTTAAGCACGAGACATTGAATGAATGAGAGAAGCTCTAATCATTGAATCATCTGGTGCAGTTTGTTTCATTGAATCAGTGAATAACGACTGATACATTGAATGAATGACTGAAGTTTCTTTCAGCGAATGAACGAATACAGCTTGTTACTTTCAATGAATGAGTTAAGCTTGAGGCATTGAATGAATGAATAGTTTGTTCGGGTGAAAAAATGTATTAAGCTTGAGACATTAAATGAATGGGAGAAGCTCTACTGCACTTCCAGTTTGTTGCATTTCATCAATTTATACCGTTTGATTTTTTAAATGAATGAAAACAGTTTGTTTAATTGAATGAATGCGTTAAGCACGAGACATTGAGTGAATGAGAAAAGCTCTAATGCACTTGCAGTTTGTTTCATTACATCAATGTATAACGGTTGAGTTACTGAATGAATAAAAACAGTTTGTTTGGTTGAATGAATGCGTTAAGCTCGAGACATTGAATGAATGAGAGAAGCTCTAATCATTGAATCATCTGGTGCATTTGTTTCATTGAATCAGTGAATAACGACTGATACATTGAATGAATGATTGAAGTTTCTTTCAGCGAATGAGCGAATACAGTTTGTTTCTTTCAATGAATGAGTTGAATGAATGAATACAGTTTGTTCGGGTGAAGGAATGTATTAGGCTTGAGACATTAAATGAATGGGAGAAGCTCGACTGCACTTACAGTTTGTTGCATTGCATCAATTTATAACGTTTGATTTTTTGAATGAATGAATACAGTTTGTTCGGTTGAAGGAATGTATTAAGCTTGAGACATTAAATGAATGAGAGAAGCTTTACTGCACTTGCTGTTTGTTTCATTACATCAATTTATAACGGTTGATTTACTGAATGAATAAAAACAGTTTGTTTGGTTGAATGAATGCGTTAAACCCGAGACATTGAATGAATAAGAGAAGCTCTAATCATTGAATCATCTGGTGCAGTTTGGTTCATTGAATCAGTGAATAACGACTGATACATTGAATGAATGATTGAAGTTTCTTTCAGCTAATGAACGAATACAGCTTGTTGCTTTCAATGAATGAGTTAAGCTTGAGGCATTGAATGAATGAGATAAGCGCAACTCATTGAAACAATGAATATCGTTTGTTTCATTGAATGAATGAATACAGTTTGTTTCTTTCAATGAATCTATTAACCTCTAGACATTAAATGAAGAGTGAAGCTCTGCTCATTGAATTAACACGAACAGCTTGTTTCATTGGATCAATGAATAAAGTTTGGTTCATTTAATGAACGATTGAATTTAGAATCAACAAACGAATGAATACTTTTACTATCTTTCAATGAATGAGTAAAGGTTGAGGTATTGAATGAATGAGAAACTGTGTTGTAATTGAATTAATTCGTGCAGTTTATTTAATTGAATCAATGTATAACGTTTGTTTCTTTGAATGAATGAATACAGTTTGTTCGGTTGAAGGAATGTATTAAGCTTGAGACATTAAACGAATGAGAGAAGCTTTACTGCACTTGCAGTTTGTTGCATTGCATCAGTTTATAACGTTTGATTTTTTGAATGAATGAATACAGTTTGTTCGGTTGAAGGAATGTATTAAGCTTGAGACATTAAATGAATGAGAGAAGCTTTACTGCACTTGCAGTTTGTTTCATTACATCAATTTATAACGGTTGATTTACTGAATGAATAAAAAGAGTTTGTTTGGTTGAATGAATGCGTTAAGCTCGAGACATTGAATGAATAAGAGAAGCTCTAATCATTGAATCATCTGGTGCAGTTTGTTGCATTGAATTAGTGAATAACGACTGATACATTGAATGAATGATTGAAGTTTCTTTCAGCGAATGAACGATTACAGTTTGTTTCTTTCAATGAAGGAGTTAAGCTTGAGGCATTGAATGAATGAATACAGTTTGTTCGGGTGAAGGAATGTATTAATCTTGAGACATTAAATGAATGGGAGAAGCTCTACTGCACTTGCAGTTTGTTGCATTGCATCAATTTATAACGTTTGATTTTTTGAATGAATGAATACAGTTTGTTCGGTTGAAGGAATGTATTAAGCTTCTGACATTAAATGAATGAGAGAAGCTTTACTGCACTTGCAGTTTGTTTCATGACATCAATTTATAACGGTTGATTTATTGAATGAATAAAAACAGTTTGTTTGGTTGAATGAATGCGTTAACCTCGAGAAATTGAATGAATAAGACTGTATTCATTCATTTAATGCCTCAAGCTTAACTCATTCATTGAAAGAAACAAACTGTAATCGTTCATTCGCTGAAAGAAACTTCAATCATTCATTCAATGTATCAGACGTAATTTATTGATTCAATGAAACTAACTGCACCAGATGATTCAGTAAATCAACCGTTATAAATTGATGTAATGAAACAAACTGCAAGTGCAGTAAAGCTTCTCTCATTCATTTAAAGTCTTAAGCTTAATACATTCCTTCAACCGAACAAACTGTATTCATTCATTCAAAAAATCAAACGTTATAAATTGATGCAATGCAACAAACTGTAAGTGCAGTAGAGCTTCTCCCATTCATTTAATGTCTCAAGCTTAATACATTCCTTCACCCGAACAAACTGTATTCATTCATTCAACTCATTCATTGAAAGAAACAAACTGTATTCGTTCATTCCCTGAAAGAAACTTCAATCATTCATTCAATGTATCAGTCGTTATTCACTGATTCAATGAAACAAATGCACCAGATGATTCAATGATTAGAGCTTTTCTCATTCATTCAATGTCTCGAGCTTAACGCATTCATTCAACCAAACAAACTGTTTTTATTCATTCAGTAAATCAACCGTTATAAATTGATGTAATGAAACAAACTGCAAGTGCATTAGAGCTTTTCTCATTCACTCAATGTCTCGTGCTTAACGCATTCATTCAATTAAACAAATTGTTTTCATTCATTCAAAAAATCAAACGTTATAAATTGATGAAATGCAACAAACTGCAAGTGCAGTAGAGCTTCTCCCATTCATTTAATGTCTCAAGCTTAATACATTTTTTCACCCGAACAAACTATTCATTCATTCAATGCCTCAAGCTTAACTCATTCATTGAAAGTAACAAGCTGTATTCGTTCATTCGCTGAAAGAAACTTCAACCATTCATTCAATGTATCAGTCGTTATTCACTGTTTCAATGAAGGAGGAGAAAGTGAGGTCTGCAGATGCTGGAGATCAAAGTTGAAACTTTATTGCTGGAACAGCACAGCAGGTCAGGCAGCATCCAGGGAACAGGAGATTCGACTTTTCGGGCACAGGCTCTTCTTCAGGAATGATTCCTGAAGATTCCTGAAGAAGGGCCTGTGCCCGAAACGTCGAATCTCCTGTTCACTGGATGCTGCCTGACCTGCTGTGCTGTTCCAGCAATAAAGTTTCAACACTGATTCAATGAAACAAACTGCACCAGATGATTCAATGATAAGAGCTTCGCTCATTCCTTCAATGTCTCGAGCTTAACGCATTCATTCAACCAAACAAACTCTTTTTATTCATTCAGTAAATCAACCGTTATAAATTGATGTATTGAAACAAACTGCAAGTGCATTAGAGCTTTTCTCATTCATTCAATGTCTCGTGCTTAACGCATTCATTCAATTAAACAAACTGTTTTCATTCATTCAAAAAATCAAACGTTATACATTGATGCAATGCAACAAACTGCAAGTGCAGTAGAGCTTCTCCCATTCATTTCATGTCTCAAGCTTAATACATTTTTTCACCCGAACAAACTATTCATTCATTCAATGCCTCAAGCTTAACTCATTCATTGAAAGAAACAAACTGTATTCGCTCATTCGCTGAAAGAAACTTCAATTATTCATTCATTGTATCAGTCGTTATTCACTGATTCAATGAAACAAACTACACCAGATGATTCAATGATTAGAGCTTCTCTTATTCATTCAATGTCTCGAGCTTAACGCATTCATTCAACCAAACAAACTGTTTTTATTCATTCAGTAAATCAACCGGTATAAATTGATGTAATGAAACAAACTGCAAGTGCAGTAAAGCTTCTCTCATTCATTTAATGTCTTAAGCTTAATACATTCCTTCAACCGAACAAACTGTAATCATTCATTCAAAAAATCAAACGTTATAAATTGATGCAATGCAACAAACTGCAAGTGCAGTAGAGCTTCTCCCATTCATTTAATGTCTCAAGCTTAATACATTCCTTCACCCGAACAAACTGTATTCATTCATTCAATGCCTCAAGCTTAACTCATTCATTGAAAGAAACAAACTGTAATCGTTCATTCGCTGAAAGAAACTTCAATCATTCATTCAATGTATCAGTCGTTATTCACTGATTCAATGAAACAAACTGCACCAGATGATTCAATGATTAGAGCTTCTCTTATTCATTCAATGTCTCGAGCTTAACGCATTCATTCAACCAAACAAACTGTTTTAATTCATTCAGTAAATCAACCGTTATAAATTGATGTAATGAAACAAACTGCAAGTGCAGTAAAGCTTCTCTCATTCACTTAATGTCTCAAGCTTATTACATTCCTTCAACCGAACAAACTGTATTCATTCATTCAATGAAACAAACGTTATACATTGATTCAATGAAATAAACTGCACGAATTAATTCAATTACAACACAGTTTCTCATTTATACAATACCTCAACCTTTACTCATTCGTTGAAAGAAAGTAAATGTATTCATTCGTTTGTTGATTCTAAATTCAATCGTTCATTAAATGAACCAACCAGTATTCATTGATCCAAGGAAACAAGCTGTTCGTGTTAATTCAATGAGCAGAGCTTCACTCTTGATTCAATGCCTCAAGCTTAACTCATTCATTGAAAGAAACAAACTCGATTCGTTCATTCCCTGAAAGAAACTTCAATCATTCATTCAATGTATCAGACGTTATTTATTGATTCAATGAAACTAACTGCACCAGATGATTCAATGATTAGAGCTTCTCTCATTCATTCAATGTCTCGAGCTTAACGCATTCATTCAACCACACAAACTGTTTTTATTCATTCAGTAAATCAACCGGTATAAATTGATGTAATGAAACAAACTGCAAGTGCAGTAAAGCTTCTCTCATTCATTTAATGTCTTAAGCTTAATACATTCCTTCAACCGAACAAACTGTAATCATTCATTCAAAAAATCAAACGTTATAAATTGATGCAATGCAACAAACTGCAAGTGCAGTAGAGCTTCTCCCATTCATTTAATGTCTCAAGCTTAATACATTCCTTCACCCGAACAAACTGTATTCATTCATTCAATGCCTCAAGCTTAACTCATTCATTGAAAGAAACAAACTGTAATCGTTCATTCGCTGAAAGAAACTTCAATCATTCATTCAATGTATCAGTCGTTATTCACTGATTCAATGAAACAAACTGCACCAGATGATTCAATGATTAGAGCTTCTCTTATTCATTCAATGTCTCGAGCTTAACGCATTCATTCAACCAAACAAACTGTTTTAATTCATTCAGTAAATCAACCGTTATAAATTGATGTAATGAAACAAACTGCAAGTGCAGTAAAGCTTCTCTCATTCACTTAATGTCTCAAGCTTATTACATTCCTTCAACCGAACAAACTGTATTCATTCATTCAATGAAACAAACGTTATACATTGATTCAATGAAATAAACTGCACGAATTAATTCAATTACAACACAGTTTCTCATTTATACAATACCTCAACCTCTACTCATTCGTTGAAAGAAAGTAAATGTATTCATTCGTTTGTTGATTCTAAATTCAATCGTTCATTAAATGAACCAACCAGTATTCATTGATCCAAGGAAACAAGCTGTTCGTGTTAATTCAATGAGCAGAGCTTCACTCTTGATTCAATGCCTCAAGCTTAACTCATTCATTGAAAGAAACAAACTCGATTCGTTCATTCCCTGAAAGAAACTTCAATCATTCATTCAATGTATCAGACGTTATTTATTGATTCAATGAAACTAACTGCACCAGATGATTCAATGATTAGAGCTTCTCTCATTCATTCAATGTCTCGAGCTTAACGCATTCATTCAACCACACAAACTGTTTTTATTCATTCAGTAAATCAACCGTTATAAATTGATGTAATGAAACAAACTGCAAGTGCATTAGAGCTTTTCTCATTCATTCAATGTATCGTGCTTAACGCATTCATTCAATTAAACAAACTGTTTTCATTGATTCAAAAAATCAAACGTTATAAATTGATGCAATGCAACAAACTGCATGTGCAGTAGAGCTTCTCCCATTCATTTAATGTCTCAAGCTTAATACATTCCTTCAACCGAACAAACTATTCATTCATTCAATGCCTCAAGCTTAACTCATTCATTGAAAGAAACAAACTGTATTCGATCATTCGCTGAAAGAAACTTCAATCATTCATTCAATGTATCAGTCGTTATTCACTGATTCAATGAAACAAAATGCACCAGATGATTCAATGATTAGAACTTCTCTTATTCATTCAATGTCTCGAGCTTAACGCATTTATTCAAACAAACAAGCTCTTTTCATTCATTCAGTAAATCAACCGTTATAAATTGATGTAATGAAACAAACTGCAAGTACAGTAAAGCTTCGCTCATTCATTTAATGTCTCAAGCTTAATACATTCCTTCAACCGAACAAACTGTATTCATTCATTCAAAAAATCAAATGTTATAAACTGATGCAATGCAACAAACTGCAAGTGCAGTAATGCTTCTCTCATTCATTTAATGTCTCAAGCTTAATACATTCCTTCAACCGAACAAACTGTATTCATTCATTCAAAGAAACAAACGTTATACATTGATTCAATTAAATAAACTGCACGAATTAATTCAATTACAACACAGTTTCTCATTCATTCAATACCTCAACCTTTACTCATTCATTGAAAGATAGTAAATGTATACATTCGTTTGTTGATTCTAAATTCAATCGTTCATTAAAAGAACCAAACTTTATTCATTGATCCAATGAAACAAGCTGTTCGTGTTAATTCAATGAGCAGAGCTTCACTCTTCATTCAATGTCTCGAGGTTAATAGATTCATTGAAAGAAACAAACTGTATTCATTCATTCAATGAAACAAACGATATTCATTGTTAAAATGATTTGCGCTTATCTCATTCATTCAATGCCTCAAGTTTAACTCGTTCATTGAAAGTAACAAGCTGTATTCGTTCATTCGCTGAAAGAAACTTCAATCATTCATTCAATGTATCAGTCGTTATTCACTGATTCAATGAACCAAACTGCCCCAGATGATTCAATGATTAGAGCTTCTCTTATTCCTTCAATGTCTCGAGCTTAACGCATTCATTCAACCAAACAAACTCTTTTTATTCATTTAGTAAATCAACCGTTATAAATTGATGTAATGAAACAAACTGCAAGTGCATTAGAGCTTTTCTCATTCATTCAATGTCTCGTGCTTAACGCATTCATTCAATTAAACAAACCATATTCATTGTTTCAATGATTTGCGCTTCTCTCATTCATTCAATGCCTCAAGCTTAACTCATTCATTGAAAGAAACAAACTGTATTCGTTCATTCGCTGAAAGAAACATCAATAATTCATTCAATGTATCAGTCGTTAATCATTGATTCAATGAAACAAATTGCACCAGATGATTCAATGAATAGAGCTTCTCTCATTCATTCAATGTCTCGAGCTTAACGCATTCATTCAACCAAACAAACTGTTTTAATTCATTCAGTAAATCAACCGTTATAAATGGATGCAATGAAACGATCTGCAAGTGCATTAGAGCTTTTCTCATTCATTCAATGTCTCGTGCTTAACGCATTCATTCAATTAAACAAACTGTTTTCATTCATTCAAAAAATCAAACGTTATAAATTGATGCAATGCAACAAACTGCAAGTGCAGTAAAGCTTCTTTCATTCATTTAATGTTTCAAGCTTAATACATTCCTTCAATTAAACAAACTGTTTTCATTCATTCAAAAAATCAAACGTTATAAATTGATGCAATGCAACAAACTGCAAGTGCAGTAGAGCTTCACCCATTCATTTAAAGTCTCAAGCTTAATACATTCCTTCATCCGAACAAACTATTCATTCATTCAATGCCTCAACCTTTACTCATTCATTGAAAGAAAGTAAATGTATTCATGCGTTAGTCGATTCTAAGTTCAATCGTTCATTAAATGAACCAAACCTTATTCATTGATCCAATATACGTGTTAATTCAATGAGCAGAGCTTCACTCATTCAATGTCTCGAGGTTAATACATTCATTGAAAGAAACAAACTGTATTCATTCAATGAAACAAACGTTATTCATTGAATCAATAGGTTGAGCTTCTCTCATTCATTCCATGTCTCAAGCTTAACTCATTCAATGAAGGAAAAAATCTGAATGCGTTCAGTCGTTGAAAGAAACTTGAAGCATTCTTTCAATGATTCGGACGTTATTCATTGATTCAATGAAACAAACTGGACAAATTAACTCAATTAGAACGGATTTTCCCATTCAAGCTGTTCGTGTTAATTCAATGAGCAGAGCTTCACTCTCTCATTCAATGTCTCGAGGTTAATACATTCCTTGAAAGAAACAACCTGTATTCATTAAACGTTATACATTGATTCAATTAAACAAACTGCACGAATTAATTCAATTAGAAGAGAGTTTCTCATTCATTCAATATCTTAACCTTTACTCATTCATTGAAAGAAAGGAAATGTATTCATTCGTTCGTAGATTCTAAATTCAATTGTTCATTCAATGAACCAAACGTTCTTCATTGATCCAATGAAACAAGGTGCTCCTGATAATTCAATGAGCAGAGCTCAAAACTTTCATTCAATGCCCTAAGCCAAACACATTCATTTAAAGAAACAACATGTACATTGGTTGAAAGAATCTTCAATCATTCATTCAATGAAACCAACATTATTCATTGATTCAATGAAACAACTGCTCCTGATGATTCAATGATTAGAGCTTTTCTCATTCATTCAATGTCTCGAGCTTAACGCATTCATTCAATGAAACAAACTGTTTTCATTCATTCAAAAAATCAAACGTTATAAACTGATGCAATGCAACAAACTGCAAGTGCAGTAAAGCTTCTCTCATTCATTTAATGTCTCAAGCTTAATACATTCCTTCAACCGAACAAACTGTATTCATTCATTCAATGAAACAAACGTTATACATTGATTCAATTAAATAAACTGCACGAATTAATTCAATTACAACACAGTTTCTCATTCATTCAATACCTCAACCTTTACTCATTCATTGAAAGATAGTAAATGTATTCATTCGTTTGTTGCTTCTAACTTCAATCGTTCATTAAATGAACCAACCTTTATTCATTGATCCAATGAAAGAAGCTGTTCGTGTTAATTCAATGAGCAGAGCTTCACTCTTCATTCAATGTCTCGAGGTTAATAGATTCATTGAAAGAAACAAACTGTATTCATTCATTCAATGAAACAAACGATATTCATTGTTTCAATGATTTGAGCTTCTCTCATTCATTCAATGCCTCAAGCTTTCCTCATTCCTTGAAAGAAACAAACTGTAATCGTT
The DNA here is from genome assembly GCF_037043375.1 of Chiloscyllium plagiosum. Classification (NCBI taxonomy): domain Eukaryota; kingdom Metazoa; phylum Chordata; class Chondrichthyes; order Orectolobiformes; family Hemiscylliidae; genus Chiloscyllium; species Chiloscyllium plagiosum. The sequence goes on along the minus strand of NW_028270146.1, from coordinate 102,167,521 downwards.
CATTCGCTGAAAGAAACTTCAATTATTCATTCAATGTATTAGTCGTTATTCACTGATTCAATGAAACAAACTGCACCAGATGATTCAATGATTAGAGCTTCTCTCATTCATTCAATGTCTCGAGCTTAACACATTCATTCAACCAAACAAACTGTTTTTATTCATTCAGTAAATCAACCGTTATAAATTGATGCAATTAAACGATCTGCAAGTGCATTAGAGCTTTTCTCATTCATTCAATGTCTCGTGCTTAACGCGTTCATTCAATTAAACAAACTGTTTTCATTCATTCAAAAAATCAAACGTTATAAATTGATGCAATGCAACAAACTGCAAGTGCAGTAAAGCTTCTTTCATTCATTTAATGTCTCAAGCTTAATACATTCCTTCAATTAAACAAACTGTTTTCATTCATTCAAAAAATCAAACGTTATAAATTGATGCAATGGAACAAACTGCAAGTGCAGTAGAGCTTCACCCATTCATTTAATGTCTCAAGCTTAATACATTCCTTCATCCGAACAAACTATTCATTCATTCAATGCCTCAACCTTTACTCATTCATTGAAAGAAAGTAAATGTATTCATGCGTTAGTCGATTCTAAGTTCAATCGTTCATAAATGAACCAAGTTGAAACTTTATTGCTGGAACAGCACAGCAGGTCAGGCAGCATCCAGGGAACAGGAGATTCGACGTTTCGGGCACAGGCCCTTCTTCAGGAATCATAAATGAACCAAACCTTATTCATTGATCCAATATACGTGTTAATTCAATGTAAACTGATGCAATGCAACAAACTGCAAGTGCAGTAAAGCTTCTCTCATTCATTTAATATCTCAAGCTTAATACATTCCTTCCACCGAACAAACTGTATTCATTCATTCAATGAAACAAACGTTATACATTGATTCAATTAAATAAACTGCACGAATTAATTCAATTACAACACAGTTTCTCATTCATTCAAGACCTCAACCTTTACTGATTCATTGAAAGAATGTAAATGTATTCATTCGTTTGTTGATTCTAAATTCAATCGTTCATTAAATGAACCAACCTTTATTCATTGATCCAATGAAACAAGCTGTTCGTGTTAATACAATGAGCAGAGCTTCACTCTTCATTCAATGTCTCGAGGTTAATAGATTCATTGAAAGAAACAAACTGTATTCATTCAATGAAACAAACGTTATTCATTGAATCAATAGGTTGAGCTTCTCTCATTCCTTCCATGTCTCAAGCTTAACTCGTTCAATGAAGGAAAAAATCTGAATGCGTTCAGTCGTTGAAAGAAACTTGAAGCATTCTTTCAATGATTCGGACGTTATTCATTGATTCAATGAAACAAACTGGACAAATTAACTCAATTAGAACGGATTTTCCCATTCAAGCTGTTTGTGTTAATTCAATGAGCAGAGCTTCACTCTCTCATTCAATGTCTCGAGGTTAATACATTCCTTGAAAGAAACAAACTGTATTCATTAAACGTTATACATTGATTCAATTAAACAAACTGCACGAATTAATTCAATTAGAAGAGAGTTTCTCATTCATTCAATATCTTAACCTTTACTCATTCATTGAAAGAAAGGAAATGTATTCATTCGTTCGTAGATTCTAAATTCAATTGTTCATTCAATGAACCAAACGTTCTTCATTGATCCAATGAAACAAGGTGCTCCTGATAATTCAATGAGCAGAGCTCAAAACTTTCATTCAATGCCCTCAGCCAAACACATTCATTTAAAGAAACAACATGTACATTGGTTGAAAGAATCTTCAATCATTCATTCAATGAAACCAACATTATTCATTGATTCAATGAAACAACTGCTCCTGATGATTCAATGATTAGAGCTTTTCTCATTCATTCAATGTCTCGAGCTTAACGCATTCATTCAATGAAACAAACTGTTTTCATTCATTCAAAAAATCAAACGTTATAAACTGATGCAATGCAACAAACTGCAAGTGCAGTAAAGCTTCTCTCATTCATTTAATGTCTCAAGCTTAATACATTCCTTCAACCGAACAAACTGTATTCATTCATTCAATGAAACAAACGTTATACATTGATTCAATTAAATAAACTGCACGAATTAATTCAATTACAACACAGTTTCTCATTCATTCAATACCTCAACCTTTACTCATTCATTGAAAGATAGTAAATGTATTCATTCGTTTGTTGATTCTAACTTCAATCGTTCATTAAATGAACCAACCTTTATTCATTGATCCAATGAAAGAAGCTGTTCGTGTTAATTCAATGAGCAGAGCTTCACTCTTCATTCAATGTCTCGAGGTTAATAGATTCATTGAAAGAAACAAACTGTATTCATTCATTCAATGAAACAAACGATATTCATTGTTTCAATGATTTGAGCTTCTCTCATTCATTCAATGCCTCAAGCTTTCCTCATTCCTTGAAAGAAACAAACTGTAATCGTTCATTCGCTGAAAGAAACTTCAATTATTCATTCAATGTATTAGTCGTTATTCACTGATTCAATGAAACAAACTGCACCAGATGATTCAATGATTAGAGCTTCTCTCATTCATTCAATGTCTCGAGCTTAACACATTCATTCAACCAAACAAACTGTTTTTATTCATTCAGTCAATCAACCGTTATAAATTGATGCAATTAAACGATCTGCAAGTGCATTAGAGCTTTTCTCATTCATTCAATGTCTCGTGCTTAACGCGTTCATTCAATTAAACAAACTGTTTTCATTCATTCAAAAAATCAAACGTTATAAATTGATGCAATGCAACAAACTGCAAGTGCAGTAAAGCTTCTTTCATTCATTTAATGTCTCAAGCTTAATACATTCCTTCAATTAAACAAACTGTTTTCATTCATTCAAAAAATCAAACGTTATAAATTGATGCAATGGAACAAACTGCAAGTGCAGTAGAGCTTCACCCATTCATTTAATGTCTCAAGCTTAATACATTCCTTCATCCGAACAAACTATTCATTCATTCAATGCCTCAACCATTACTCATTCATTGAAAGAAAGTAAATGTATTCATGCGTTAGTCGATTCTAAGTTCAATCGTTCATAAATGAACCAAGTTGAAACTTTATTGCTGGAACAGCACAGCAGGTCAGGCAGCATCCAGGGAACAGGAGATTCGACGTTTCGGGCACAGGCCCTTCTTCAGGAATCATAAATGAACCAAACCTTATTCATTGATCCAATATACGTGTTAATTCAATGAGCAGAGCTTCACTCATTCAATGTCTCGAGGTTAATACATTCATTGAAAGAAACAAACTATATTCATTCAATGAAACAAACGTTATTCATTGAATCAATAGGTTGAGCTTCTCTCATTCCTTCCATGTCTCAAGCTTAACTCGTTCAATGAAGGAAAAAATCTGAATGCGTTCAGTCGTTGAAAGAAACTTGAAGCATTCTTTCAATGATTCGGACGTTATTCATTGATTCAATGAAACAAACTGGACAAATTAACTCAATTAGAACGGATTTTCCCATTCAAGCTGTTCGTGTTAATTCAATGAGCAGAGCTTCACTCTCTCATTCAATGTCTCGAGGTTAATACATTCCTTGAAAGAAACAACCTGTATTCATTAAACGTTATACATTGATTCAATTAAACAAACTGCACGAATTAATTCAATTAGAAGAGAGTTTCTCATTCATTCAATATCTTAACCTTTACTCATTCATTGAAAGAAAGGAAATGTATTCATTCGTTCGTAGATTCTAAATTCAATTGTTCATTCAATGAACCAAACGTTCTTCATTGATCCAATGAAACAAGATGCTCCTGATAATTCAATGAGCAGAGCTCAAAACTTTCATTCAATGCCCTAAGCCAAACACATTCATTTAAAGAAACAACATGTTCATTGGTTGAAAGAATCTTCAATCATTCATTCAATGAAACCAACATTATTCATTGATTCAATGAAACAACTGCTCCTGATGATTCAATGATTAAAGCTTTTCTCATTCATTCAATGTCTCGAGCTTAACGCATTCATTCAATGAAACAAACTGTTTTCATTCATTCAAAAAATCAAACGTTATAAACTGATGCAATGCAAAAAACTGCAAGTGCAGTAAAGCTTCTCTCATTCATTTAATGTCTCAAGCTTAATACATTCCTTCAACCGAACAAACTGTATTCATTCATTCAATGAAACAAACGTTATACATTGATTCAATTAAATAAACTGCACGAATTAATTCAATTACAACACAGTTTCTCATTCATTCAATACCTCAACCTTTACTCATTCATTGAAAGATAGTAAATGTATTCATTCGTTTGTTGATTCTAACTTCAATCGTTCATTAAATGAACCAACCTTTATTCATTGATCCAATGAAAGAAGCTGTTCGTGTTAATTCAATGAGCAGAGCTTCACTCTTCATTCAATGTCTCGAGGTTAATAGATTCATTGAAAGAAACAAACTGTATTCATTCATTCAATGAAACAAACGATATTCATTGTTTCAATGATTTGAGCTTCTCTCATTCATTCAATGCCTCAAGCTTAACTCATTCATTGAAAGAAACAAACTGTATTCGTTCATTCGCTGAAAGAAACTTCAATCATTCATTCAATGTATCAGTCGTTAACCATTGATTCAATGAAACAAACTGCACCAGATGATTCAATGATTAGAGCTTCTCTCATTCATTCAATGTCTCGTGCTTAACGCATTCATTCACTTAAACAAACTATTTTCATTCATTCAAAAAATCAAACGTTATAAATTGATGCAATGCAACAAACTGCAAGTGCAGTCGAGCTTCACCCATTCATTTAATGTCTCAAGCTTAATACATTCCTTCATCCGAACTAACTATTCATTCATTCAATGCCTCAAACTTTACTCATTCATTGAAAGAAAGTAAATGTATTCATGCGTTAGTCGATTCTAAGTTCAATCGTTCATTAAATGAACCAAACCTTATTCATTGATCCAATATACGTGTTAATTCAATGAGCAGAGCTTCACTCATTCAATGTCTCGAGGTTAATACATTCATTGAAAGAAACAAACTGTATTCATTCAATGAAACAAACGTTATTCATTGAATCAATAGGTTGAGCTTCTCTCATTCCTTCCATGTCTCAAGCTTAACTCGTTCAATGAAGGAAAAAATCTGAATGCGTTCAGTCGTTGAAAGAAACTTGAAGCATTCTTTCAATGATTCGGACGTTATTCATTGATTCAATGAAACAAACTGCACAAATTAACTCAATTAGAACGGATTTTCCCATTCAAGCTGTTCGTGTTAAATCAATGAGCAGAGCTTCACTCTCTCATTCAATGTCTCGAGGTTAATACATTCCTTGAAAGAAACAACCTGTATTCATTAAACGTTATACATTGATTCAATTAAACAAACTGCACGAATTAATTCAATTAGAAGAGAGTTTCTCATTCATTCAATATCTTAACCTTTACTCATTCATTGAAAGAAAGGAAATGTATTCATTCGATCGTAGATTCTAAATTCAATTGTTCATTCAATGAACCAAACGTTCTTCATTGATCCAATGAAACAAGGTGCTCCTGATAATTCAATGAGCAGAGCTCAAAACTTTCATTCAATGCCCTAAGCCAAACACATTCATTTAAAGAAACAACATGTACATTGGTTGAAAGAATCTTCAATCATTCATTCAATGAAACCAACATTATTCATTGATTCAATGAAACAACTGCTCCTGATGATTCAATGATTAGAGCTTTTCTCATTCATTCAATGTCTCGAGCTTAACGCATTCATTCAATGAAACAAACTGTTTTCATTCATTCAAAAAATCAAACGTTATAAACTGATGCAATGCAACAAACTGCAAGTGCAGTAAAGCTTCTCTCATTCATTTAATGTCTCAAGCTTAATACATTCCTTCAACCGAACAAACTGTATTCATTCATTCAATGAAACAAACGTTATACATTGATTCAATTAAATAAACTGCACGAATTAATTCAATTACAACACAGTTTCTCATTCATTCAATACCTCAACCTTTACTCATTCATTGAAAGATAGTAAATGTATTCATTCGTTTGTTGATTCTAACTTCAATCGTTCATTAAATGAACCAACCTTTATTCATTGATCCAATGAAAGAAGCTGTTCGTGTTAATTCAATGAGCAGAGCTTCACTCTTCATTCAATGTCTCGAGGTTAATAGATTCATTGAAAGAAACAAACTGTATTCATTCATTCAATGAAACAAACGATATTCATTGTTTCAATGATTTGAGCTTCTCTCATTCATTCAATGCCTCAAGCTTTCCTCATTCCTTGAAAGAAACAAACTGTAATCGTTCATTCGCTGAAAGAAACTTCAATTATTCATTCAATGTATTAGTCGTTATTCACTGATTCAATGAAACAAACTGCACCAGATGATTCAATGATTAGAGCTTCTCTCATTCATTCAATGTCTCGAGCTTAACACATTCATTCAACCAAACAAACTGTTTTTATTCATTCAGTAAATCAACCGTTATAAATTGATGCAATTAAACGATCTGCAAGTGCATTAGAGCTTTTCTCATTCATTCAATGTCTCGTGCTTAACGCGTTCATTCAATTAAACAAACTGTTTTCATTCATTCAAAAAATCAAACGTTATAAATTGATGCAATGCAACAAACTGCAAGTGCAGTAAAGCTTCTTTCATTCATTTAATGTCTCAAGCTTAATACATTCCTTCAATTAAACAAACTGTTTTCATTCATTCAAAAAATCAAACGTTATAAATTGATGCAATGGAACAAACTGCAAGTGCAGTAGAGCTTCACCCATTCATTTAATGTCTCAAGCTTAATACATTCCTTCATCCGAACAAACTATTCATTCATTCAATGCCTCAACCTTTACTCATTCATTGAAAGAAAGTAAATGTATTCATGCGTTAGTCGATTCTAAGTTCAATCGTTCATAAATGAACCAAGTTGAAACTTTATTGCTGGAACAGCACAGCAGGTCAGGCAGCATCCAGGAAACAGGAGATTCGACGTTTCGGGCACAGGCCCTTCTTCAGGAATCATAAATGAACCAAACCTTATTCATTGATCCAATATACGTGTTAATTCAATGAGCAGAGCTTCACTCATTCAATGTCTCGAGGTTAATACATTCATTGAAAGAAACAAACTGTATTCATTCAATGAAACAAACGTTATTCATTGAATCAATAGGTTGAGCTTCTCTCATTCCTTCCATGTCTCAAGCTTAACTCGTTCAATGAAGGAAAAAATCTGAATGCGTTCAGTCGTTGAAAGAAACTTGAAGCATTCTTTCAATGATTCGGACGTTATTCATTGATTCAATGAAACAAACTGGACAAATTAACTCAATTAGAACGGATTTTCCCATTCAAGCTGTTCGTGTTAATTCAATGAGCAGAGCTTCACTCTCTCATTCAATGTCTCGAGGTTAATACATTCCTTGAAAGAAACAACCTGTATTCATTAAACGTTATACATTGATTCAATTAAACAAACTGCACGAATTAATTCAATTAGAAGAGAGTTTCTCATTCATTCAATATCTTAACCTTTACTCATTCATTGAAAGAAAGGAAATGTATTCATTCGTTCGTAGATTCTAAATTCAATTGTTCATTCAATGAACCAAACGTTCTTCATTGATCCAATGAAACAAGATGCTCCTGATAATTCAATGAGCAGAGCTCAAAACTTTCATTCAATGCCCTAAGCCAAACACATTCATTTAAAGAAACAACATGTTCATTGGTTGAAAGAATCTTCAATCATTCATTCAATAAAACCAACATTATTCATTGATTCAATGAAACAACTGCTCCTGATGATTCAATGATTAGAGCTTTTCTCATTCATTCAATGTCTCGAGCTTAACGCATTCATTCAATGAAACAAACTGTTTTCATTCATTCAAAAAATCAAACGATATAAACTGATGCAATGCAACAAACTGCAAGTGCAGTAAAGCTTCTCTCATTCATTTAATGTCTCAAGCTTAATACATTCCTTCCACCGAACAAACTGTATTCATTCATTCAATGAAACAAACGTTATACATTGATTCAATTAAATAAACTGCACGAATTAATTCAATTACAACACAGTTTCTCCTTCATTCAAGACCTCAACCTTTACTGATTCATTGAAAGAAAGTAAATGTATTCATTCGTTTGTTGATTCTAAATTCAATCGTTCATTAAATGAACCAACCTTTATTCATTGATCCAATGAAACAAGCTGTTCGTGTTAATACAATGAGCAGAGCTTCACTCTTCATTCAATGTCTCGAGGTTAATAGATTCATTGAAAGAAACAAACTGTATTCATTCATTCAATGAAACAAACGATATTCATTGTTTCAATGATTTGAGCTTCTCTCATTCATTTAATGTCTCAAGCTTAATACATTCCTTCAACCGAACAAACTGTATTCATTCATTCAATGAAACAAACGTTATACATTGATTCAATTAAATAAACTGCACGAACTAATTCAATTACAACACAGTTTCTCATTCATTCAATACCTCAACCTTAACTGATTCATTGAAAGAAAATAAATGTATTCTTTCGTTTGTTGATTCTAACTTCAATCGTTCATTAAATGAACCAACCTTTATTCATTGATCCAATGAAACAAGCTGTTCGTGTTAATTCAATGAGCAGAGCTTCACTCTTCATTCAATGTCTCGAGGTTAATAGATTTATTGAAAGAAACAAACTGTATTCATTCATTCAATGAAACAAACGATATTCATTGTTTCAATGACTTGAGCTTCTCTCATTCATTCAATGCCTCAAGCTTAACTCATTCATTGAAAGAAACAAACTGTATTCGTTCATTCGCTGAAAGAAACTTCAATCATTCATTCAATGTATCAGTCGTTAATCATTGATTCAATGAAACAAACTGCACCAGATGATTCAATGATTAGAGCTTCTCTCATTCATTCATGTCTCGAGCTTAACGCATTCATTCAACCAAACAAACTGTTTCAATTCATTCAGTAAATCAACCGTTATAAATTGATGTAATGAAACGATCTGCAAGTGCATTAGAGCTTTTCTCATTCATTCAATGTCTCGTGCTTAACGCATTCATTCAATTAAACAAACTGTTTTCATTCATTCAAAAAATCAAACGTTATAAATTGATGCAATGCAACAAACTTATACATTGATTCAATTAAATAAACTGCACGAATTAATTCAATTACAACACAGTTTCTCATTCGTTCAATACCTCAACCTTTACTGATTCATTGAAAGAAAGTAAATGTATTCATTCGTTTGTTGATTCTAAGTTCAATCGTTCATTAAATGAACCAACCTTTATTCATTGATCCAATGAAACAAGCTGTTCGTGTTAATTCAATGAGCAGAGCTTCACTCTTCATTCGATGTCTCGAGGTTAATAGATTTATTGAAAGAAACAAACTGTATTCATTCATTCAATGAAACAAACGATATTCATTGTTTCAATGATTTGAGCTTCTCTCATTCATTCAATGCCTCAAGCTTAACTCATTCATTGAAAGAAACAAACTGTATTCGTTCATTCGCTGAAAGAACCTTCAATCATTCATTCAATGTATCAGTCGTTAATCATTAAGATTCAATGAAACAAACTGCACCAGATGATTCAATGATTAGAGCTTCTCTCATTCATTCAATGTCTCGAGCTTAACGCATTCATTCAACCAAACAAACTGTTTTAATTCATTCAGTAAATCAACCGCTATAAATTGATGTAATGAAACGATCTGCAAGTGCATTAGAGCTTTTCTCATTCATTCAATGTCTCGTGCTTAACACATTCATTCAATTAAACAAACTGTTTTCATTCATTCAAAAAATCAAACGTTATAAATTGATGCAATGCAACAAACTGCAAGTGCAGTCGAGCTTCACCCATTCATTTAATGTCTCAAGCTTAATACATTCCTTCATCCGAACTAACTATTCATTCATTCAATGCCTCAAACTTTACTCATTCATTGAAAGAAAGTAAATGTATTCATGCGTTAGTCGATTCTAAGTTCAATCGTTCATTAAATGAACCAAACCTTATTCATTGATCCAATATACGTGTTAATTCAATGAGCAGAGCTTCACTCATTCAATGTCTCCAGGTTAATACATTCATTGAAAGAAACAAACTGTATTCATTCAATGAAACAAACTTTATTCATTGAATCAATAGGTTGAGCTTCTCTCATTCATTCCATGTCTCAAGCCTAATTCATTCAATGAAGGAAAAAACCTGAATGCGTTCAGTCGTAGAAAGAAACTTGAATCATTCTTTCAATGATTCGGACGTTATTCATTGCTTCAATGATACAAACTGCACAAATTAACTCGATTAGAACGGATTTTCCCATTCAAGCTGTTCGTGTTAATTCAATGAGCAGAGCTTCACTCTCTCATTCAATGCCTCAAGCGTAACTCATTCCTTGAAAGAAACAAACTGTATTCGTTCATTCGCTGAAAGAAACTTCAATCATTCATTCAGTCGTTAATCATTGATTCAATGAAACTAACTGCACCAGATGATTCAATGATGAGAGCTTCTCTCATTCATTCAATGTCTCGAGCTTAACGCATTCATTCAACCAAACAACTGTTTTAATTCATTCAGTAAATCAACCGTTATTGTAATGAAACAATCTGCAAGTGCATTAGAGCTTTTCTCATTCATTCAATGTCTCGTGCTTAACGCATTCATTCAATTAAACAAACTGTTTTCATTCATTCAAAAAATCACACGTTATAAATTTATGCAATGCAACAAACTGCAAGTGCAGTAGAGCTTCACCCATTCATTTAATGTCTCAAGCTTAAGACATTCCTTCATCCGAACAAACTATTCATTCATTCAATGCCTCAAGCTTAACTCATTCATTGAAAGAAACAAACTGTATTCGTTCATTCGCTGAAAGAAACTTCAATCATTCATTCAATGTATCAGTCGTTATTCACTGATTCAATGAAAGAAACTGCACCAGATGATTCAATGATTAGAGCTTCTCTTATTCATTCAATGTCTCGAGCTTAACACATTCATTCAACCAAACAAACTGTTTTTATTCATTCAGTAAATCAACCGATATAAATTGATGAAATGAAACAATCTGCAAGTGCATTAGAGCTTTTCTCATTCATTCAATGTCTCGTGCTTAACGCATTCATTCAATTAAACAAACTGTTTTCATTCATTCAAAAAATCAAACGTTATAAACTGATGCAATGCAACAAACTGCAAGTGCAGTAAAGCTTCTCTCATTCATTTAATGTCTCAAGCTTAATACATTCCTTCAACCGAACAAACTGTATTCATTCATTCAATGAAACAAACGTTATTCATTGATTCAATTAAATAAACTGCACGAATTAATTCAATTACAACACAGTTTCTCATTCATTCAATACCTCAACATTTACTCATTCATTGAAAGATAGTAAATGTATTCATTCGTTTGTTGATTCTAAATTCAATCGTTCATTAAATGAACCAACCTTTATTCATTGATCCAATGAAACAAGCTGTTCGTGTTAATTCAATGAGCAGAGCTTCACTCTTCATTCAATGAATCGATGTTAATAGATTCATTGAAAGAAATAAACTGTATTCATTTATTCAATGAAACAACCGATATTCATTGTTTCAATGATTTGAGCTTCTCTCATTCATTCAATGCCTCAAGCTTAACTCATTCATTGAAAGAAACAAACTGTATTCGTTCATTCGCTGAAAGAAACTTCAATCATTCATTCAATGTATCAGACGTTATTTATTGATTCAATGAAACAACCTGCACCAGATGATTCAATGATTAGAGCTTCTCTCATTCATTCAATGTCTCGAGCTTAACGCATTCATTCAACCAAACAAACTGTTTTTATTCATTCAGTAAATCAACCGTTATAAATTGATGTAATGGAACAAACTGCAAGTGCAGTAAAGCTTCTCTCATTCATTTAATGTCTCAAGCTTAATACATTCCTTCAACCGAACAAACTGTATTCATTCATTCAAAAAATCAAACGTTCTAAATTGATGCAATGCAACAAACTGCAAGTGCAGTCGAGCTTCTCCCATTCATTTAATGTCTCAAGCTTTTACATTCCTTCATCCGAACAAACTATTCATTCATTCAATACCTCAAGCTTAACTCATTCATTGAAAGAAACAAACTGTATTCGTTCATTCGCTGAAAGAAACCTCAATCATTCATTCAATGTATCAGTCGTTATTCACTGATTCAATGAAACAAACTGCACCTGATGATTCAATGATTAGAGCTTCTCTTATTCATTCAATGTCTCGAGCTTAACACATTCATTCAACCAAACACACTGTTTTTATTCATTCAGTAAATCAACCGTTATAAATTGACGTAATGAAACAAACTGCAAGTGCAGTAAAGATTCTCTCATTCATTTAATGTCTCAAGCTTAATACATTCCTTCAACCGAACAAACTGTATTCATTCATTCAATGAAACAAACGTTATACATTGATTCAATTAAATAAACTGCACGAATTAATTCAATTACAACACAGTTTCTCATTCATTCAATACCTCAACCTTTACTCATTCATTGAAAGATAGTAAATGTATTCATTCGTTTGTTGATTCTAAATTCAATCGTTCATTAAATGAACCAACCTTTATTCATTGATCCAATGAAACAAGCTGTTCGTGTTAATTCAATGAGCAGAGCTTCACTCTTCATTCAATGTCTCGAGGTTAATAGATTCATTGAAAGAAACAAACTGTATTCATTCATTCAATGAAACAAACGATATTCATTGTTTCAATGATTTGAGCTTCTCTCATTCATTCAATGCCTCAAGCTTAACTCATTCATTGAAAGAAACAAACTGTATTCGTTCATTCGCTGAAAGAAACTTCAATCATTCATTCAATGTATCAGTCGTTAATCATTGATTGAATGAAACAAACTGCACCAGATGATTCAATGATTAGAGCTTCTCTCATTCATTCAATGTCTCGAGCTTAACGCATTCATTCAACCAAACAAACTGTTTTAATTCATTCAGTAAATCAACCGTTATAAATTGATGCAATGAAACGATCTGCAAGTGCATTAGAGCTTTTCTCATTCATTCAATGTCTCGTGCTTAACGCATTCATTCAATTAAACAAACTGTTTTCATTCATTCAAAAAATCAAACGTTATAAATTGATGCAATGCAACAAACTGCAAGTGCAGTAAAGCTTCTTTCATTCATTTAATGTTTCAAGCTTAATACATTCCTTCAATTAAACAAACTGTTTTCATTCATTCAAAAAATCAAACGTTATAAATTGATGCAATGCAACAAACTGCAAGTGCAGTAGAGCTTCACCCATTCATTTAATGTCTCAAGCTTAATACATTCCTTCATCCGAACAAACTATTCATTCATTCAATGCCTCAACCTTTACTCATTCATTGAAAGAAAGTAAATGTATTCATGCGTTAGTCGATTCTAAGTTCAATCGTTCATAAATGAACCAAACCTTATTCATTGATCCGATATACGTGTTAATTCAATGAGCAGAGCTTCACTCATTCAATGTCTCGAGGTTAATACATTCATTGAAAGAAACAAACTGTATTCATTCAATGAAACAAACGTTATTCATTGAATCAATAGGTTGAGCTTCTCTCATTCCTTCCATGTCTCAAGCTTAAATCGTTCAATGAAGGAAAAAATCTGAATGCGTTCAGTCGTTGAAAGAAACTTGAAGCATTCTTTCAATGATTCGGACGTTATTCATTGATTCAATGAAACAAACTGCACAAATTAACTCAATTAGAACGGATTTTCCCATTCAAGCTGTTCGTGTTAATTCAATGAGCAGAGCTTCACTCTCTCATTCAATGTCTCGAGGTTAATACATTCCTTGAAAGAAACAACCTGTATTCATTAAACGTTATACATTGATTCAATTAAACAAACTGCACGAATTAATTCAATTAGAAAAGAGTTTCTCATTCATTCAATATCTTAACCTTTACTCATTCATTGAAAGAAAGGAAATGTATTCATTCGTTCGTAGATTCTAAATTCAATTGTTCATTCAATGAACCAAACGTTCTTCATTGATCCAATGAAACAAGATGCTCCTGATAATTCAATGAGCAGAGCTCAAAACTTTCATTCAATGCCCTAAGCCAAACACATTCATTTAAAGAAACAACATGTTCATTGGTTGAAAGAATCTTCAATCATTCATTCAATGAAACCAACATTATTCATTGATTCAATGAAACAACTGCTCCTGATGATTCAATGATTAAAGCTTTTCTCATTCATTCAATGTCTCGAGCTTAACGCATTCATTCAATGAAACAAATTGTTTTCATTCATCCAAAAAATCAAACGTTATAAACTGATGCAATGCAAAAAACTGCAAGTGCAGTAAAGCTTCTCTCATTCATTTAATGTCTCAAGCTTAATACATTCCTTCAACCGAACAAACTGTATTCATTCATTCAATGAAACAAACGTTATACATTGATTCAATTAAATAAACTGCACGAATTAATTCAATTACAACACAGTTTCTCATTCATTCAATACCTCAACCTTTACTCATTCATTGAAAGATAGTAAATGTATTCATTCGTTTGTTGATTCTAACTTCAATCGTTCATTAAATGAACCAACCTTTATTCATTGATCCAATGAAAGAAGCTGTTCGTGTTAATTCAATGAGCAGAGCTTCACTCTTCATTCAATGTCTCGAGGTTAATAGATTCATTGAAAGAAACAAACTGTATTCATTCATTCAATGAAACAAACGATATTCATTGTTTCAATGATTTGAGCTTCTCTCATTCATTCAATGCCTCAAGCTTAACTCATTCATTGAAAGAAACAAACTGTAAACGTTCATTCGCTGAAAGAAACTTCAATTATTCATTCAATGTATCAGACGTTATTTATTGATTCAATGAAACAAACTGCACCAGATGATTCAATGATTAGAGCTTTTCTCATTCATTCAATGTCTCGTGCTTAACGCATTCATTCAATTAAACAAACTGTTTTCATTCATTCAAAAAATCAAACGTAATAAATTGATGCAATGCAACAAACTGCAAGTGCAGTAGAGCTTCTCCCATTCATTTAATGTCTCAAGCTTAATACATTTCTTCACCCGAACAAAATATTCATTCATTCAATGCCTCAAGCTTAACTCATTCATTGAAAGAAACAAACTCTATTCGTTCATTCGCTGAAAGAAACTTCAATCATTCATTCAATGTATCAGTCGTTATTCACTGATTCAATGAACCAAACTGCACCAGATGATTCAATGATTAGAGCTTCTCTTATTCATTCAATGTCTCGAGCTTAACGCATTCATTCAACCAAACAAACTATTTTTATTCATTCAGTAAATCAACCGTAATAAATTGATGTAATGAAACAAACTGAAAGTGCAGTAAAGCTTCTCTCATTCATTTAATGACTTAAGCTTAATACATTCCTTCAACCGAACAAACTGTATTCATTCATTCAAAAAATCAAACGTTATAAATTAATGCAATGCAACAAACTGCAAGTGCAGTAGAGCTTCTCCCATTCATTTAATGTCTCAAGCATAATACATTCCTTCAACCGAACAAACTGTATTCATTCATTCAAAAAATCAAACGTTATAAACTGATGCAATGCAACAAACTGCAAGTGCAGTAAAGCTTCTCTCATTCATTTAATGTCTCAAGCTTAATACATTCCTTCACCCGAACAAACTGTATTCATTCATTCAATGAAACAGACGTTATACATTGATTCAATTAAATAAACTGCACGAATTAATTCATATACAACACAGTTTCTCATTTATACAATACCTCAACCTTTACTCATTCGTTGAAAGAAAGTAAATGCATTCATTCGTTTGTTGTTTCTATATTCAATCGTTCATTAAATGAACCAACCAGTATTCATTGATCCAAGGAAACAAGCTGTTCGTGTTAATTCCATGAGCAGAGCTTCACTCTTCATTCAATGCCTCAAGCCTAACTCATTCATTGAAAGAAACAAACTGTATTCGTTCATTCCCTGAAAGAAACTTCAATCATTCATTCAATGTATCAGACGTTATTTATTGACTCAATGAAACTAACTGCACCAGATGATTCAATGATTAGAGCTTCTCTCATTCATTCAATGTCTCGAGCTTAACGCATTAATTCAACCAAACAAACTGTTTTTATTCATTCAGTAAATCAACCGTTATAAATTGATGTAATGAAACAAACTGCAAGTGCATTAGAGCTTTTCTCATTCATTCAATGTCTCGTGCGAAACGCATTCATTCAATTGAACAAACTGTATTCATTCATTCAAAAAATCAAACGTTATAAATTGATGCAATGCAACAAACAGTTTGTTTGGTTGAATGAATGTGTTAAGCTCGAGACATTGAATGAATTAGAGAAGCTCTAATCATTGAATCATCTGGTGCAGTTTGTTTCATTGAATCAGTGAATAACGACTAATACATTGAATGAATAATTGAAGTTTCTTTCAGCGAATGAACGATTACAGTTTGTTTCTTTCAAGGAATGAGGAAAGCTTGAGGCATTGAATGAATGAATACAGTTCGGGTGAAGGAATATATTAAGCTTGAGACATTAAATGAACGGGAGAAGCTCTACTGCACTTGTAGTTTGTTGCATTCCATCAATTTATAACGTTTGATTTTTTGAATGAATGAATACAGTTTGTTCGGTTGAAGGAATGTATTAAGCACGAGTCATTGAATGAATGAGAAAAGCTCTAATGCACTTGCAGTTTGTTTCATTACATCAATTTATAACGGTTGATTTACTGAATGAATAAAAACAGTTTGTTTGGTTGAATGAATGCGTTAAGCTCGAGACATTGAATGAATAAGAGAAGCTCTAATCATTGAATCATCTGGTGCAGTTTCTTTCATTGAATCAGTGAATAATGACTGATACATTGAATGAATGATTGAAGTTTCTTTCAGCGAATGAACGAATACAGTTTGTTTCTTTCAATGAATGAGTTAAGCTTGAGGCATTGAATGAAGAGTGAAGCTCTGCTCATTGAATTAACACAAACAGCTTGTTTCCTTGGATCAATGAATAAAGGTTGGTTCATTTAATGAACGATTGAATTTAGAATCAACAAACAAATGAATGCATTTACTTTCTTTCAACGAATGAGTAAAGGTTGCGGTATTGTATAAATGAGAAACTGCGTTGGAATTGAATTAATTCGTGCAGTTTATTTAATTGAATCAATGTATAACGTTTGTTTCATTGAATGAAAGAATACAGTTTTTTCGGTGAAGGAATGTATTAAGCTTGAGACATTAAATGAATGAGAGAAGCTTTACTGCACTTGCAGTTTGTTTCATTACATCAATTTATAACGGTTGATTTACTGAATGAATACAAACAGTTTGTTTGGTTGAATGAATGTGTTCAGCTCGAGACATTGAATGAATAAGAGAAGCTCTAATCATTGAATCATCTGGTGCAGTTTGTTGCATTGAATCAGTGAATAACGACTGATACATTGAATGAATGATTGAAGTTTATTTCAGCAAATAAACGAATACAGTTTGTTTCTTTCAATGAAGGAGTTAAGCTTGCGGCATTGAATGAATGAATACAGTTTGTTCGGGTGAAGGAATGTACTAAGCTTGAGACATTAAATGAATGGGAGAAGCTCTACTGCACTTGCAGTTTGTTGCATTGCATCAATTTATAACGTTTGATTTTTTGAATGAATGAATACAGTTTGATCGGTTGAAGGAATGTATTAAGCTTGAGACATTAAATGAATGAGCGAAGCTTTACTGCACTTGCTGTTTGTTTCATTACATCAATTTATAACGGTTGATTTACTGAATGAATAAAAAGAGTTTGTTTGGTTGAATGAATGCGTTAAGCTCGAGACATTGAATGAATAAGAGAAGCTCTAATCATTGAATCATCTAGTGCAGTTTGTTGCATTGAATCAGTGAATAACGACTGATACATTGAATGAATGATTGAAGTTTCTTTCAGCGAATGAACGAATACAGTTTGTTTCTTTCAATGAAGGAGTTACGCTTGAGGTATTGAATGAATGAGATAAGCGCAAATCATTGAAACAATGAATATCGTTTGTTTCATTGAATGAATGAATACAGTTTGTTTCTTTCAATGAATCTATTAACCTCGAGACATTGAATGAAGAGTGAAGCTCTGCTCATTGAATTAACACGAACAGCTTGTTTCATTGGATAAATGAATAAAGTTTGGTTCATTTAATGAACGATTGAATTTAGAAACAACAAACGAATGAATACATTTACTATCTTTCAATGAATGAGTAAAGGTTGAGGTATTGAATGATTGAGAAACTGTGTTGTAATTGAATTAATTCGTGCAGTTTACTTAATTGAATCAATGTAAACGTTTGTTTCATTGAATGAATGAATACAGTTTGTTCGGTTGAAGGATTGTATTAAGCTTGAGACATTAAATGAATGAGAGAAGCTTTACTGCACTTGCAGTTTGTTTCATTACATCAATTTATAACGGTTGATTTACTGAATGAATAAAAACAGTTTGTTTGGTTGAATGAATGCGTTAAGCTCGAGACATTGAATGAATAAGAGAAGCTCTAATCATTGAATCATCTGGTGCAGTTTCTTTCATTGAATCAGTGAATAATGACTGATACATTGAATGAATGATTGAAGTTTCTTTCAGCGAATGAACGAATACAGTTTGTTTCTTTCAATGAATGAGTTAAGCTTGAGGCATTGAATGAAGAGTGAAGCTCTGCTCATTGAATTAACACAAACAGCTTGTTTCCTTGGATCAATGAATAAAGGTTGGTTCATTTAATGAACGATTGAATTTAGAATCAACAAACAAATGAATGCATTTACTTTCTTTCAACGAATGAGTAAAGGTTGAGGTATTGTATTCATTCAGTAAATCAACCGTTATAAATTGATGTAATGAAACAAACTGCAAGTGCAGTAAAGCTTCTCTCATTCATTTAATGTCTCAAGCTTTATACAATCCTTCAACCGAACAAACTGTATTCATTCATTCAATGAAACAAACGTTTACATTGATTCAATTAAGTAAACTGCACGAATTAATTCAATTCCAACACAGTTTCTCATTTATACAATACCTCAACCTTTACTCATTCGTTGAAAGAAAGTAAATGCACTCATTCGTTTGTTGATTCTAAGTTCAATCGTTCATTAAATGAACCAACCAGTGTTCATTGATCCAAGGAAACAAGCTGTTCGTGTTAATTCAATGAGCAGAGCTTCACTCTTCATTCAATGCCTCAAGTTTAACTCATTCATTGAAAGAAACAAACTGTATTCGTTTATTCCCTGAAAGAAACTTCAATCATTCATTCAATGTATCAGACGTTATTTATTGATTCAATGAAACTAACTGCACCAGATGATTCAATGATTAGAGCTTCTGTCATTCATTCAATGTCTCGAGCTTAACGCATTCATTCAACCGAACAAACTGTTTTTATTCATTCAGTAAATCAACCGTTATAAATTGATGTAATGAAACAAACTGCAAGTGCATTAGAGCTTTTCTCATTCATTCAATGTCTCGTGCTTAACGCATTCATTCAATTAAACACACGATATTCATTGTTTCAATGATTTGCGCTACTCTCATTCATTCAATGCCTCAAGCTTAACTCATTCATTGAAAGAAACAAACTGTAAACGTTCATTCGCTGATAGAAACTTCAATTATTCATTCGATGTATCAGACGTTATTTATTGATTCAATGAAACAAACTGCACCAGATGATTCAATGATTAGAGCTTCTCTCATTCATTCAATGTCTCGAGCTTAACGCATTCATTCAACCAAACAAACTGTTTTTATTCATTCAGTAAATCAACCGTTATAAATTGATGTAATGAAACAAACAGCAAGTGCAGTAAAGCTTCTCTCATTCATTTAATGTCACAAGCTTAATACATTCCTTCAACCGAACAAACTGTATTCATTCATTCAAAGAAACAAACGTTATACATTGATTCAATAAAATAAACAGCACGAATTAATTCAATTACAACACAGTTTCTCAATCATTCAATACCTCAACCTTTACTCATTCATTGAAAGATAGTAAATGTATTCATTCGTTTGTTGATTCTAAATTCAATCGTTCATTAAATGAACCAAACTTTATTCATTGATCCAATGAAACAAGCTGTTCGTGTTAATTCAATGAGCAGAGCTTCACTCTTCATTCAATGTCTCGAGGTTAAAAGATTCATTGAAAGAAACAAACTGTATTCATTCATTCAATGAAACAAACGATATTCATTGTTTCAATGATTTGCGCTTCTCTAATTCATTCAATACCTCAAGCTTAACTCATTCATTGAAAGAAAAAAACTGTAATCGTTCATTCGCTGAAAGAAACTTCAATTATTCATTCAATGTATCAGTCGTTATTCACTGATTCAATGAAACAAACTGCACCAGATGATTCAATGATTAGAGCTTCTCTTATTCATTCAATGTCTCGAGCTTAACGCATTCATTCAACCAAACAAACAGTTTTTATTCATTCAGTAAATCAACCGTTATAAATTGATGTAATGAAACAAACTGCAAGTGCAGTAAAGCTTCTCTCATTCATTTAATGTCTCAAGCTTAATACATTCCTTCAACCGAACAAACTGTATTCATTCATTCAAAAAATCAAACGTTATAAACTGATGCAATGCAACAAACTGCAAGTGCAGTAAAGCTTCTCTCATTCATTTAATGTCTCAAGCTTAATACATTCCTTCACCCGAACAAACTGTATTCATTCATTCAATGAAACAGACGTTATACATTGATTCAATTAAATAAACTGCACGAATTAATTCATATACAACACAGTTTCTCATTTATACAATACCTCAACCTTTACTCATTCGTTGAAAGAAAGTAAATGCATTCATTCGTTTGTTGTTTCTATATTCAATCGTTCATTAAATGAACCAACCAGTATTCATTGATCCAAGGAAACAAGCTGTTCGTGTTAATTCCATGAGCAGAGCTTCACTCTTCATTCAATGCCTCAAGCCTAACTCATTCATTGAAAGAAACAAACTGTATTCGTTCATTCCCTGAAAGAAACTTCAATCATTCATTCAATGTATCAGACGTTATTTATTGATTCAATGAAACTAACTGCACCAGATGATTCAATGATTAGAGCTTCTGTCATTCATTCAATGTCTCGAGCTTAACGCATTCATTCAACCGAACAAACTGTTTTTATTCATTCAGTAAATCAACCGTTATAAATTGATGTAATGAAACAAACTGCAAGTGCATTAGAGCTTTTCTCATTCATTCAATGTCTCGTGCTTAACGCATTCATTCAATTAAACACACGATATTCATTGTTTCAATGATTTGCGCTACTCTCATTCATTCAATGCCTCAAGCTTAACTCATTCATTGAAAGAAACAAACTGTAAACGTTCATTCGCTGATAGAAACTTCAATTATTCATTCGATGTATCAGACGTTATTTATTGATTCAATGAAACAAACTGCACCAGATGATTCAATGATTAGAGCTTCTCTCATTCATTCAATGTCTCGAGCTTAACGCATTCATTCAACCAAACAAACTGTTTTTATTCATTCAGTAAATCAACCGTTATAAATTGATGTAATGAAACAAACAGCAAGTGCAGTAAAGCTTCTCTCATTCATTTAATGTCACAAGCTTAATACATTCCTTCAACCGAACAAACTGTATTCATTCATTCAAAGAAACAAACGTTATACATTGATTCAATAAAATAAACAGCACGAATTAATTCAATTACAACACAGTTTCTCAATCATTCAATACCTCAACCTTTACTCATTCATTGAA
Organism: Chiloscyllium plagiosum; assembly: GCF_037043375.1. Classification (NCBI taxonomy): domain Eukaryota; kingdom Metazoa; phylum Chordata; class Chondrichthyes; order Orectolobiformes; family Hemiscylliidae; genus Chiloscyllium; species Chiloscyllium plagiosum. The sequence continues at coordinate 102,145,566 of NW_028270146.1, read as the reverse complement.
AGATAGTAAATGTATTCATTCGTTTGTTGATTCTAAATTCAATCGTTCATTAAATGAACCAAACTTTATTCATTGATCCAATGAAACAAGCTGTTCGTGTTAATTCAATGAGCAGAGCTTCACTCTTCATTCAATGTCTCGAGGTTAAAAGATTCATTGAAAGAAACAAACTGTATTCATTCATTCAATGAAACAAACGATATTCATTGTTTCAATGATTTGCGCTTCTCTAATTCATTCAATACCTCAAGCTTAACTCATTCATTGAAAGAAAAAAACTGTAATCGTTCATTCGCTGAAAGAAAGTTCAATTATTCATTCAATGTATCAGTCGTTATTCACTGATTCAATGAAACAAACTGCACCAGATGATTCAATGATTAGAGCTTCTCTTATTCATTCAATGTCTCGAGCTTAACGCATTCATTCAACCAAACAAACAGTTTTTATTCATTCAGTAAATCAACCGTTATAAATTGATGTAATGAAACAAACTGCAAGTGCAGTAAAGCTTCTCTCATTCATTTAATGTCTCAAGCTTAATACATTCCTTCAACCGAACAAACTGTATTCATTCATTCAAAAAATCAAACGTTATAAACTGATGCAATGCAACAAACTGCAAGTGCAGTAAAGCTTCTCTCATTCATTTAATGTCTCAAGCTTAATACATTCCTTCACCCGAACAAACTGTATTCATTCATTCAATGAAACAGACGTTATACATTGATTCAATTAAATAAACTGCACGAATTAATTCATATACAACACAGTTTCTCATTTATACAATACCTCAACCTTTACTCATTCGTTGAAAGAAAGTAAATGCATTCATTCGTTTGTTGTTTCTATATTCAATCGTTCATTAAATGAACCAACCAGTATTCATTGATCCAAGGAAACAAGCTGTTCGTGTTAATTCCATGAGCAGAGCTTCACTCTTCATTCAATGCCTCAAGCCTAACTCATTCATTGAAAGAAACAAACTGTATTCGTTCATTCCCTGAAAGAAACTTCAATCATTCATTCAATGTATCAGACGTTATTTATTGACTCAATGAAACTAACTGCACCAGATGATTCAATGATTAGAGCTTCTCTCATTCATTCAATGTCTCGAGCTTAACGCATTAATTCAACCAAACAAACTGTTTTTATTCATTCAGTAAATCAACCGTTATAAATTGATGTAATGAAACAAACTGCAAGTGCATTAGAGCTTTTCTCATTCATTCAATGTCTCGTGCGAAACGCATTCATTCAATTGAACAAACTGTATTCATTCATTCAAAAAATCAAACGTTATAAATTGATGCAATGCAACAAACAGTTTGTTTGGTTGAATGAATGTGTTAAGCTCGAGACATTGAATGAATTAGAGAAGCTCTAATCATTGAATCATCTGGTGCAGTTTGTTTCATTGAATCAGTGAATAACGACTAATACATTGAATGAATAATTGAAGTTTCTTTCAGCGAATGAACGATTACAGTTTGTTTCTTTCAAGGAATGAGGAAAGCTTGAGGCATTGAATGAATGAATACAGTTCGGGTGAAGGAATATATTAAGCTTGAGACATTAAATGAACGGGAGAAGCTCTACTGCACTTGTAGTTTGTTGCATTCCATCAATTTATAACGTTTGATTTTTTGAATGAATGAATACAGTTTGTTCGGTTGAAGGAATGTATTAAGCACGAGTCATTGAATGAATGAGAAAAGCTCTAATGCACTTGCAGTTTGTTTCATTACATCAATTTATAACGGTTGATTTACTGAATGAATAAAAACAGTTTGTTTGGTTGAATGAATGCGTTAAGCTCGAGACATTGAATGAATAAGAGAAGCTCTAATCATTGAATCATCTGGTGCAGTTTCTTTCATTGAATCAGTGAATAATGACTGATACATTGAATGAATGATTGAAGTTTCTTTCAGCGAATGAACGAATACAGTTTGTTTCTTTCAATGAATGAGTTAAGCTTGAGGCATTGAATGAAGAGTGAAGCTCTGCTCATTGAATTAACACAAACAGCTTGTTTCCTTGGATCAATGAATAAAGGTTGGTTCATTTAATGAACGATTGAATTTAGAATCAACAAACAAATGAATGCATTTACTTTCTTTCAACGAATGAGTAAAGGTTGCGGTATTGTATAAATGAGAAACTGTGTTGGAATTGAATTAATTCGTGCAGTTTATTTAATTGAATCAATGTATAACGTTTGTTTCATTGAATGAAAGAATACAGTTTGTTCGGTTGAAGGATTGTATTAAGCTTGAGACATTAAATGAATGAGAGAAGCTTTACTGCACTTGCAGTTTGTTTCATTACATCAATTTATAACGGTTGATTTACTGAATGAATACAAACAGTTTGTTTGGTTGAATGAATGTGTTCAGCTCGAGACATTGAATGAATAAGAGAAGCTCTAATCATTGAATCATCTGGTGCAGTTTGTTGCATTGAATCAGTGAATAACGACTGATACATTGAATGAATGATTGAAGTTTATTTCAGCAAATAAACGAATACAGTTTGTTTCTTTCAATGAAGGAGTTAAGCTTGCGGCATTGAATGAATGAATACAGTTTGTTCGGGTGAAGGAATGTACTAAGCTTGAGACATTAAATGAATGGGAGAAGCTCTACTGCACTTGCAGTTTGTTGCATTGCATCAATTTATAACGTTTGATTTTTTGAATGAATGAATACAGTTTGATCGGTTGAAGGAATGTATTAAGCTTGAGACATTAAATGAATGAGCGAAGCTTTACTGCACTTGCTGTTTGTTTCATTACATCAATTTATAACGGTTGATTTACTGAATGAATAAAAAGAGTTTGTTTGGTTGAATGAATGCGTTAAGCTCGAGACATTGAATGAATAAGAGAAGCTCTAATCATTGAATCATCTAGTGCAGTTTGTTGCATTGAATCAGTGAATAACGACTGATACATTGAATGAATGATTGAAGTTTCTTTCAGCGAATGAACGAATACAGTTTGTTTCTTTCAATGAAGGAGTTACGCTTGAGGTATTGAATGAATGAGATAAGCGCAAATCATTGAAACAATGAATATCGTTTGTTTCATTGAATGAATGAATACAGTTTGTTTCTTTCAATGAATCTATTAACCTCGAGACATTGAATGAAGAGTGAAGCTCTGCTCATTGAATTAACACGAACAGCTTGTTTCATTGGATAAATGAATAAAGTTTGGTTCATTTAATGAACGATTGAATTTAGAATCAACAAACGAATGAATACATTTACTATCTTTCAATGAATGAGTAAAGGTTGAGGTATTGAATGATTGAGAAACTGTGTTGTAATTGAATTAATTCGTGCAGTTTACTTAATTGAATCAATGTAAACGTTTGTTTCATTGAATGAATGAATACAGTTTGTTCGGTTGAAGGATTGTATTAAGCTTGAGACATTAAATGAATGAGAGAAGCTTTACTGCACTTGCAGTTTGTTTCATTACATCAATTTATAACGGTTGATTTACTGAATGAATAAAAACAGTTTGTTTGGTTGAATGAATGCGTTAAGCTCGAGACATTGAATGAATAAGAGAAGCTCTAATCATTGAATCATCTGGTGCAGTTTCTTTCATTGAATCAGTGAATAATGACTGATACATTGAATGAATGATTGAAGTTTCTTTCAGCGAATGAACGAATACAGTTTGTTTCTTTCAATGAATGAGTTAAGCTTGAGGCATTGAATGAAGAGTGAAGCTCTGCTCATTGAATTAACACAAACAGCTTGTTTCCTTGGATCAATGAATAAAGGTTGGTTCATTTAATGAACGAATGAATTTAGAATCAACAAACAAATGAATGCATTTACTTTCTTTCAACGAATGAGTAAAGGTTGAGGTATTGTATTCATTCAGTAAATCAACCGTTATAAATTGATGTAATGAAACAAACTGCAAGTGCAGTAAAGCTTCTCTCATTCATTTAATGTCTCAAGCTTTATACAATCCTTCAACCGAACAAACTGTATTCATTCATTCAATGAAACAAACGTTTACATTGATTCAATTAAGTAAACTGCACGAATTAATTCAATTCCAACACAGTTTCTCATTTATACAATACCTCAACCTTTACTCATTCGTTGAAAGAAAGTAAATGCACTCATTCGTTTGTTGATTCTAAGTTCAATCGTTCATTAAATGAACCAACCAGTGTTCATTGATCCAAGGAAACAAGCTGTTCGTGTTAATTCAATGAGCAGAGCTTCACTCTTCATTCAATGCCTCAAGTTTAACTCATTCATTGAAAGAAACAAACTGTATTCGTTTATTCCCTGAAAGAAACTTCAATCATTCATTCAATGTATCAGACGTTATTTATTGATTCAATGAAACTAACTGCACCAGATGATTCAATGATTAGAGCTTCTGTCATTCATTCAATGTCTCGAGCTTAACGCATTCATTCAACCGAACAAACTGTTTTTATTCATTCAGTAAATCAACCGTTATAAATTGATGTAATGAAACAAACTGCAAGTGCATTAGAGCTTTTCTCATTCATTCAATGTCTCGTGCTTAACGCATTCATTCAATTAAACACACGATATTCATTGTTTCAATGATTTGCGCTACTCTCATTCATTCAATGCCTCAAGCTTAACTCATTCATTGAAAGAAACAAACTGTAAACGTTCATTCGCTGATAGAAACTTCAATTATTCATTCGATGTATCAGACGTTATTTATTGATTCAATGAAACAAACTGCACCAGATGATTCAATGATTAGAGCTTTTCTCTTTCATTCAATGTCTCGTGCTTAACGCATTCATTCAATTAAACAAACTGTTTTCATTCATTCAAAAAATCAAACGTCATAAATTGATGCAATGCAACAAACTGCAAGTGCAGTAGAGCTTTTCCCATTCATTTAATGTCTCAAGCTTAATACATTTCTTCACCCGAACAAAATATTCATTCATTCAATGCCTCAAGCTTAACTCATTCATTGAAAGAAACAAACTCTATTCGTTCATTCGCTGAAAGAAACTTCAATTATTCATTCAATGTATCAGTCGTTATTCACTGATTCAATGAAACAAACTGCACCAAATGATTCAATGATTAGAGCTTCTCTTATTCATTCAATGTCTCGAGCTTAACGCATTCATTCAACCAAACAAACTGTTTTTATTCATTCAGTAAATCAACCGTTATAAATTGATGTAATGAAACAAACAGCAAGTGCAGTAAAGCTTCTCTCATTCATTTAATGTCTCAAGCTTAATACATTCCTTCAACCGAACAAACTGTATTCATTCATTCAAAAAATCAAACGTTATAAACTGATGCAATGCAACAAACTGCAAGTGCAGTAAAGCTTCTCTCATTCATTTAATGTCTCAAGCTTAATACATTCCTTCACCCGAACAAACTGTATTCATTCATTCAATGAAACAGACGTTATACATTGATTCAATTAAATAAACTGCACGAATTAATTCATATACAACACAGTTTCTCATTTATACAATACCTCAACCTTTACTCATTCGTTGAAAGAAAGTAAATGCATTCATTCGTTTGTTGTTTCTATATTCAATCGTTCATTAAATGAACCAACCAGTATTCATTGATCCAAGGAAACAAGCTGTTCGTGTTAATTCCATGAGCAGAGCTTCACTCTTCATTCAATGCCTCAAGCCTAACTCATTCATTGAAAGAAACAAACTGTATTCGTTCATTCCCTGAAAGAAACTTCAATCATTCATTCAATGTATCAGACGTTATTTATTGACTCAATGAAACTAACTGCACCAGATGATTCAATGATTAGAGCTTCTCTCATTCATTCAATGTCTCGAGCTTAACGCATTAATTCAACCAAACAAACTGTTTTTATTCATTCAGTAAATCAACCGCTTTAAATTGATGTAATGAAACAAACTGCAAGTGCATTAGAGCTTTTCTCATTCATTCAATGTCTCGTGCGAAGCGCATTCATTCAATTGAACAAACTGTATTCATTCATTCAAAAAATCAAACGTTATAAATTGATGCAATGCAACAAACAGTTTGTTTGGTTGAATGAATGTGTTAAGCTCGAGACATTGAATGAATTAGAGAAGCTCTAATCATTGAATCATCTGGTGCAGTTTGTTTCATTGAATCAGTGAATAACGACTAATACATTGAATGAATAATTGAAGTTTCTTTCAGCGAATGAACGATTACAGTTTGTTTCTTTCAAGGAATGAGGAAAGCTTGAGGCATTGAATGAATGAATACAGTTCGGGTGAAGGAATATATTAAGCTTGAGACATTAAATGAACGGGAGAAGCTCTACTGCACTTGTAGTTTGTTGCATTCCATCAATTTATAACGTTTGATTTTTTGAATGAATGAATACAGTTTGTTCGGTTGAAGGAATGTATTAAGCACGAGTCATTGAATGAATGAGAAAAGCTCTAATGCACTTGCAGTTTGTTTCATTACATCAATTTATAACGGTTGATTTACTGAATGAATAAAAACAGTTTGTTTGGTTGAATGAATGCGTTAAGCTCGAGACATTGAATGAATAAGAGAAGCTCTAATCATTGAATCATCTGGTGCAGTTTCTTTCATTGAATCAGTGAATAATGACTGATACATTGAATGAATGATTGAAGTTTCTTTCAGCGAATGAACGAATACAGTTTGTTTCTTTCAATGAATGAGTTAAGCTTGAGGCATTGAATGAAGAGTGAAGCTCTGCTCATTGAATTAACACAAACAGCTTGTTTCCTTGGATCAATGAATAAAGGTTGGTTCATTTAATGAACGATTGAATTTAGAATCAACAAACAAATGAATGCATTTACTTTCTTTCAACGAATGAGTAAAGGTTGCGGTATTGTATAAATGAGAAACTGTGTTGGAATTGAATTAATTCGTGCAGTTTATTTAATTGAATCAATGTATAACGTTTGTTTCATTGAATGAAAGAATACAGTTTGTTCGGTTGAAGGATTGTATTAAGCTTGAGACATTAAATGAATGAGAGAAGCTTTACTGCACTTGCAGTTTGTTTCATTACATCAATTTATAACGGTTGATTTACTGAATGAATACAAACAGTTTGTTTGGTTGAATGAATGTGTTCAGCTCGAGACATTGAATGAATAAGAGAAGCTCTAATCATTGAATCATCTGGTGCAGTTTGTTGCATTGAATCAGTGAATAACGACTGATACATTGAATGAATGATTGAAGTTTATTTCAGCAAATAAACGAATACAGTTTGTTTCTTTCAATGAAGGAGTTAAGCTTGCGGCATTGAATGAATGAATACAGTTTGTTCGGGTGAAGGAATGTACTAAGCTTGAGACATTAAATGAATGGGAGAAGCTCTACTGCACTTGCAGTTTGTTGCATTGCATCAATTTATAACGTTTGATTTTTTGAATGAATGAATACAGTTTGATCGGTTGAAGGAATGTATTAAGCTTGAAACATTAAATGAATGAGCGAAGCTTTACTGCACTTGCTGTTTGTTTCATTACATCAATTTATAACGGTTGATTTACTGAATGAATAAAAAGAGTTTGTTTGGTTGAATGAATGCGTTAAGCTCGAGACATTGAATGAATAAGAGAAGCTCTAATCATTGAATCATCTAGTGCAGTTTGTTTCATTGAATCAGTGAATAACGACTGATACATTGAATGAATGATTGAAGTTTCTTTCAGCGAATGAACGAATACAGTTTGTTTCTTTCAATGAAGGAGTTACGCTTGAGGTATTGAATGAATGAGATAAGCGCAAATCATTGAAACAATGAATATCGTTTGTTTCATTGAATGAATGAATACAGTTTGTTTCTTTCAATGAATCTATTAACCTCGAGACATTGAATGAAGAGTGAAGCTCTGCTCATTGAATTAACACGAACAGCTTGTTTCATTGGATAAATGAATAAAGTTTGGTTCATTTAATGAACGATTGAATTTAGAATCAACAAACGAATGAATACATTTACTATCTTTCAATGAATGAGTAAAGGTTGAGGTATTGAATGATTGAGAAACTGTGTTGTAATTGAATTAATTCGTGCAGTTTACTTAATTGAATCAATGTAAACGTTTGTTTCATTGAATGAATGAATACAGTTTGTTCGGTTGAAGGATTGTATTAAGCTTGAGACATTAAATGAATGAGAGAAGCTTTACTGCACTTGCAGTTTGTTTCATTACATCAATTTATAACGGTTGATTTACTGAATGAATAAAAACAGTTTGTTTGGTTGAATGAATGCGTTAAGCTCGAGACATTGAATGAATAAGAGAAGCTCTAATCATTGAATCATCTGGTGCAGTTTCTTTCATTGAATCAGTGAATAATGACTGATACATTGAATGAATGATTGAAGTTTCTTTCAGCGAATGAACGAATACAGTTTGTTTCTTTCAATGAATGAGTTAAGCTTGAGGCATTGAATGAAGAGTGAAGCTCTGCTCATTGAATTAACACAAACAGCTTGTTTCCTTGGATCAATGAATAAAGGTTGGTTCATTTAATGAACGAGTGAATTTAGAATCAACAAACAAATGAATGCATTTACTTTCTTTCAACGAATGAGTAAAGGTTGAGGTATTGTATTCATTCAGTAAATCAACCGTTATAAATTGATGTAATGAAACAAACTGCAAGTGCAGTAAAGCTTCTCTCATTCATTTAATGTCTCAAGCTTTATACAATCCTTCAACCGAACAAACTGTATTCATTCATTCAATGAAACAAACGTTTACATTGATTCAATTAAGTAAACTGCACGAATTAATTCAATTCCAACACAGTTTCTCATTTATACAATACCTCAACCTTTACTCATTCGTTGAAAGAAAGTAAATGCACTCATTCGTTTGTTGATTCTAAGTTCAATCGTTCATTAAATGAACCAACCAGTGTTCATTGATCCAAGGAAACAAGCTGTTCGTGTTAATTCAATGAGCAGAGCTTCACTCTTCATTCAATGCCTCAAGTTTAACTCATTCATTGAAAGAAACAAACTGTATTCGTTTATTCCCTGAAAGAAACTTCAATCATTCATTCAATGTATCAGACGTTATTTATTGATTCAATGAAACTAACTGCACCAGATGATTCAATGATTAGAGCTTCTGTCATTCATTCAATGTCTCGAGCTTAACGCATTCATTCAACCGAACAAACTGTTTTTATTCATTCAGTAAATCAACCGTTATAAATTGATGTAATGAAACAAACTGCAAGTGCATTAGAGCTTTTCTCATTCATTCAATGTCTCGTGCTTAACGCATTCATTCAATTAAACACACGATATTCATTGTTTCAATGATTTGCGCTACTCTCATTCATTCAATGCCTCAAGCTTAACTCATTCATTGAAAGAAACAAACTGTAAACGTTCATTCGCTGATAGAAACTTCAATTATTCATTCGATGTATCAGACGTTATTTATTGATTCAATGAAACAAACTGCACCAGATGATTCAATGATTAGAGCTTTTCTCTTTCATTCAATGTCTCGTGCTTAACGCATTCATTCAATTAAACAAACTGTTTTCATTCATTCAAAAAATCAAACGTCATAAATTGATGCAATGCAACAAACTGCAAGTGCAGTAGAGCTTTTCCCATTCATTTAATGTCTCAAGCTTAATACATTTCTTCACCCGAACAAAATATTCATTCATTCAATGCCTCAAGCTTAACTCATTCATTGAAAGAAACAAACTCTATTCGTTCATTCGCTGAAAGAAACTTCAATTATTCATTCAATGTATCAGTCGTTATTCACTGATTCAATGAAACAAACTGCACCAAATGATTCAATGATTAGAGCTTCTCTTATTCATTCAATGTCTCGAGCTTAACGCATTCATTCAACCAAACAAACTGTTTTTATTCATTCAGTAAATCAACCGTTATAAATTGATGTAATGAAACAAACAGCAAGTGCAGTAAAGCTTCTCTCATTCATTTAATGTCTCAAGCTTAATACATTCCTTCAACCGAACAAACTGTATTAATTCATTCAAAAAATCAAACGTTATAAACTGATGCAATGCAACAAACTGCAAGTGCAGTAAAGCTTCTCTCATTCATTTAATGTCACAAGCTTAATACATTCCTTCAACCGAACAAACTGTATTCATTCATTCAAAGAAACAAACGTTATACATTGATTCAATAAAATAAACAGCACGAATTAATTCAATTACAACACAGTTTCTCAATCATTCAATACCTCAACCTTTACTCATTCATTGAAAGATAGTAAATGTATTCATTCGTTTGTTGATTCTAAATTCAATCGTTCATTAAATGAACCAAACTTTATTCATTGATCCAATGAAACAAGCTGTTCGTGTTAATTCAATGAGCAGAGCTTCACTCTTCATTCAATGTCTCGAGGTTAAAAGATTCATTGAAAGAAACAAACTGTATTCATTCATTCAATGAAACAAACGATATTCATTGTTTCAATGATTTGCGCTTCTCTAATTCATTCAATACCTCAAGCTTAACTCATTCATTGAAAGAAAAAAACTGTAATCGTTCATTCGCTGAAAGAAACTTCAATTATTCATTCAATGTATCAGTCGTTATTCACTGATTCAATGAAACAAACTGCACCAGATGATTCAATGATTAGAGCTTCTCTTATTCATTCAATGTCTCGAGCTTAACGCATTCATTCAACCAAACAAACAGTTTTTATTCATTCAGTAAATCAACCGTTATAAATTGATGTAATGAAACAAACTGCAAGTGCAGTAAAGCTTCTCTCATTCATTTAATGTCTCAAGCTTAATACATTCCTTCAACCGAACAAACTGTATTCATTCATTCAAAAAATCAAACGTTATAAACTGATGCAATGCAACAAACTGCAAGTGCAGTAAAGCTTCTCTCATTCATTTAATGTCTCAAGCTTAATACATTCCTTCACCCGAACAAACTGTATTCATTCATTCAATGAAACAGACGTTATACATTGATTCAATTAAATAAACTGCACGAATTAATTCATATACAACACAGTTTCTCATTTATACAATACCTCAACCTTTACTCATTCGTTGAAAGAAAGTAAATGCATTCATTCGTTTGTTGTTTCTATATTCAATCGTTCATTAAATGAACCAACCAGTATTCATTGATCCAAGGAAACAAGCTGTTCGTGTTAATTCCATGAGCAGAGCTTCACTCTTCATTCAATGCCTCAAGCCTAACTCATTCATTGAAAGAAACAAACTGTATTCGTTCATTCCCTGAAAGAAACTTCAATCATTCATTCAATGTATCAGACGTTATTTATTGACTCAATGAAACTAACTGCACCAGATGATTCAATGATTAGAGCTTCTCTCATTCATTCAATGTCTCGAGCTTAACGCATTAATTCAACCAAACAAACTGTTTTTATTCATTCAGTAAATCAACCGTTATAAATTGATGTAATGAAACAAACTGCAAGTGCATTAGAGCTTTTCTCATTCATTCAATGTCTCGTGCGAAACGCATTCATTCAATTGAACAAACTGTATTCATTCATTCAAAAAATCAAACGTTATAAATTGATGCAATGCAACAAACAGTTTGTTTGGTTGAATGAATGTGTTAAGCTCGAGACATTGAATGAATTAGAGAAGCTCTAATCATTGAATCATCTGGTGCAGTTTGTTTCATTGAATCAGTGAATAACGACTAATACATTGAATGAATAATTGAAGTTTCTTTCAGCGAATGAACGATTACAGTTTGTTTCTTTCAAGGAATGAGGAAAGCTTGAGGCATTGAATGAATGAATACAGTTCGGGTGAAGGAATATATTAAGCTTGAGTCATTAAATGAACGGGAGAAGCTCTACTGCACTTGTAGTTTGTTGCATTCCATCAATTTATAACGTTTGATTTTTTGAATGAATGAATACAGTTTGTTCGGTTGAAGGAATGTATTAAGCACGAGTCATTGAATGAATGAGAAAAGCTCTAATGCACTTGCAGTTTGTTTCATTACATCAATTTATAACGGTTGATTTACTGAATGAATAAAAACAGTTTGTTTGGTTGAATGAATGCGTTAAGCTCGAGACATTGAATGAATAAGAGAAGCTCTAATCATTGAATCATCTGGTGCAGTTTCTTTCATTGAATCAGTGAATAATGACTGATACATTGAATGAATGATTGAAGTTTCTTTCAGCGAATGAACGAATACAGTTTGTTTCTTTCAATGAATGAGTTAAGCTTGAGGCATTGAATGAAGAGTGAAGCTCTGCTCATTCAATTAACACAAACAGCTTGTTTCCTTGGATCAATGAATAAAGGTTGGTTCATTTAATGAACGATTGAATTTAGAATCAACAAACAAATGAATGCATTTACTTTCTTTCAACGAATGAGTAAAGGTTGCGGTATTGTATAAATGAGAAACTGTGTTGGAATTGAATTAATTCGTGCAGTTTATTTAATTGAATCAATGTATAACGTTTGTTTCATTGAATGAAAGAATACAGTTTTTTCGGTGAAGGAATGTATTAAGCTTGAGACATTAAATGAATGAGAGAAGCTCTACTGCACTTGCAGTTTGTTGCATTGCATCAATTTATAACGTTTGATTTTTTGAATGAATGAATACAGTTTGATCGGTTGAAGGAATGTATTAAGCTTGAGACATTAAATGAATGAGCGAAGCTTTACTGCACTTGCTGTTTGTTTCATTACATCAATTTATAACGGTTGATTTACTGAATGAATAAAAAGAGTTTGTTTGGTTGAATGAATGCGTTAAGCTCGAGACATTGAATGAATAAGAGAAGCTCTAATCAATGAATCATCTAGTGCAGTTTGTTGCATTGAATCAGTGAATAACGACTGATACATTGAATGAATGATTGAAGTTTCTTTCAGCGAATGAACGAATACAGTTTGTTTCTTTCAATGAAGGAGTTACGCTTGAGGTATTGAATGAATGAGATAAGCGCAAATCATTGAAACAATGAATATCGTTTGTTTCATTGAATGAATGAATACAGTTTGTTCCTTTCAATGAATCTATTAACCTCGAGACATTGAATGAAGAGTGAAGCTCTGCTCATTGAATTAACACGAACAGCTTGTTTCATTGGATCAATGAATAAAGTTTGGTTCATTTAATGAACGATTGAATTTAGAATCAACAAACGAATGAATACATTTACTATCTTTCAATGAATGAGTAAAGGTTGAGGTATTGAATGATTGAGAAACTGTGCTGTAATTGAATTAATTCGTGCTGATTATTTTATTGAATCAATGTGTAACGTTTGTTTCTTTGAATGAATGAATACAGTTTGTTCGGTTGGAGGAATGTATTAAGCTTGTGGCATTAAATGAATGAGAGAAGCTTTACTGCACTTGCAGTTTGTTGCATTGCATCAGTTTATAACGTTTGATTTTTTGAATGAATGAATACAGTTTGTTCGGTTGAAGGAATGTATTAAGCTTGAGACATTAAAGGAATGAGAGAAGCTTTACTGCACTTGCTGTTTGTTTCATTACATCAATTTATAACGGTTGATTTACTGAATGAATAAAAACAGTTTGTTTGGTTGAATGAATGCGTTAAGCTCGGGACATTGAATGAATAAGAGAAGCTCTAATCATTGAATCATCTGGTGCAGTTTGTTGCATTGAATCAGTGAATCACGACTGATACATTGAATGAATGATTGAAGTTTCTTTCAGCGAATGAACGAATACAGTTTGTTTCTTTCAATGAAGGAGTTAAGCTTGAGGCATTGAATGAATGAATGCACTTTGTTCGGGTGAAGGAATGTATTAAGCTTGAGACGTTAAATGAATGGGAGAAGCTCTACTGCACTTGCAGTTTGTTGCATTGCATTAATTTATAACGTTTGATTTTTTGAATGAATGAATACAGTTTGTTCGGTTGAAGGAATGTATTAAGCTTAAGTCATTAAATGAATGAGAGAAGCTTTACTGCACTTGCAGTTTGTTTCATTACATCAATTTATTACGGTTGATTTACTGAATGAATAAAAACAGTTTGTTTGGTTGAATGAATGCGTTAAGCTCGAGACATTGAATGAATAAGAGAAGCTCTAATCATTGAATCATCTGGTGCAGTTTGGTTCATTGAATCAGTGAATAACGACTGAGACATTGAATGAATGATTGAAGTTTCTTTCAGCGAATGAACGAATACAGTTTGTTTCTTTCAATGAATGAGTTAAGCTTGAGGCATTGAATGAATGAATATTTTGTTCGGGTGAAGAAATGTATTAAGCTTGAGACATTAAATGAATGGGAAAAGCTCTACTGCACTTGCAGTTTGTTGCATTGCATCAATTTATAACGTTTGATTTTTTGAATGAATGAAAACAGTTTGTTTAATTGAATGAATGCGTTAAGCACGAGACATTGAATGAAAGAGAAAAGCTCTAATCATTGAATCATCTGGTGCAGTTTGTTTCATTGAATCAATAAATAACGTCTGATACATTGAATGAATAATTGAAGTTTCTTTCAGCGAATGAACGTTTACAGTTTGTTTGTTTCAATGAATGAGTTAAGCTCGAGACATTGAATGAATGACAGAAGCTCTAATCATTGAATCATCTGGTGCAGTTAGTTTCATTGAATCAAGAAATAACGTCTGATAAATTGAATGAATGATTGAAGTTTCTTTCAGGGAATAAACGAATACAGTTTGTTTCTTTCAATGAATGAGTTAAACTTGAGGCATTGAATGAAGAGTGAAGCTCTGCTCATTGAATTAACACGAACAGCTTGTTTCCTTGGATCAATGAACACTGGTTGGTTCATTTAATGAACGATTGAATTTAGAATCAACAAACGAATGAATGCATTTACTTTCTTTCAACGAATGAGTAAAGGTTGAGGTATTGTATAAATGAGAAACTGTGTTGTAATTGAATTAATTCGTGCAGTTTACTTAATTGAATCAATGTAAACGTTTGTTTCATTGAATGAATGAATACAGTTTGTTCGGTTGAAGGATTGTATTAAGCTTGAGACATTAAATGAATGAGAGAAGCTTTACTGCACTTGCAGTTTGTTTCATTACATCAATTTATAACGGTTGATTTACTGAATGAATAAAAACAGTTTGTTTGGTTGAATGAATGCGTTAAGCTCGAGACATTGAATGAATAAGAGAAGCTCTAATCATTGAATCATCTGGTGCAGTTTCTTTCATTGAATCAGTGAATAATGACTGATACATTGAATGAATGATTGAAGTTTCTTTCAGCGAATGAACGAATACAGTTTGTTTCTTTCAATGAATGAGTTAAGCTTGAGGCATTGAATGAAGAGTGAAGCTCTGCTCATTGAATTAACACAAACAGCTTGTTTCCTTGGATCAATGAATAAAGGTTGGTTCATTTAATGAACGATTGAATTTAGAATCAACAAACAAATGAATGCATTTACTTTCTTTCAACGAATGAGTAAAGGTTTAGGTATTGTATTCATTCAGTAAATCAACCGTTATAAATTGATGTAATGAAACAAACTGCAAGTGCAGTAAAGCTTCTCTTATTCATTTAATGTCTCAAGCTTAATACAATCCTTCAACCGAACAAACTGTATTCATTCATTCAATGAAACAAACGTTTACATTGATTCAATTAAGTAAACTGCACGAATTAATTCAATTCCAACACAGTTTCTCATTTATACAATACCTCAACCTTTACTCATTCGTTGAAAGAAAGTAAATGCATTCATTCGTTTGTTGATTCTAAGTTCAATCGTTCATTAAATGAACCAACCAGTGTTCATTGATCCAAGGAAACAAGCTGTTCGTGTTAATTCAATGAGCAGAGCTTCACTCTTCATTCAATGCCTCAAGTTTAACTCATTCATTGAAAGAAACAAACTGTATTCGTTTATTCCCTGAAAGAAACTTCAATCATTCATTCAATGTATCAGACGTTATTTATTGATTCAATGAAACTAACTGCACCAGATGATTCAATGATTAGAGCTTCTGTCATTCATTCAATGTCTCGAGCTTAACGCATTCATTCAACCGAACAAACTGTTTTTATTCATTCAGTAAATCAACCGTTATAAATTGATGTAATGAAACAAACTGCAAGTGCATTAGAGCTTTTCTCATTCATTCAATGTCTCGTGCTTAACGCATTCATTCAATTAAACACACGATATTCATTGTTTCAATGATTTGCGCTACTCTCATTCATTCAATGCCTCAAGCTTAACTCATTCATTGAAAGAAACAAACTGTAAACGTTCATTCGCTGATAGAAACTTCAATTATTCATTCGATGTATCAGACGTTATTTATTGATTCAATGAAACAAACTGCACCAGATGATTCAATGATTAGAGCTTTTCTCTTTCATTCAATGTCTCGTGCTTAACGCATTCATTCAATTAAACAAACTGTTTTCATTCATTCAAAAAATCAAACGTCATAAATTGATGCAATGCAACAAACTGCAAGTGCAGTAGAGCTTTTCCCATTCATTTAATGTCTCAAGCTTAATACATTTCTTCACCCGAACAAAATATTCATTCATTCAATGCCTCAAGCTTAACTCATTCATTGAAAGAAACAAACTCTATTCGTTCATTCGCTGAAAGAAACTTCAATTATTCATTCAATGTATCAGTCGTTATTCACTGATTCAATGAAACAAACTGCACCAAATGATTCAATGATTAGAGCTTCTCTTATTCATTCAATGTCTCGAGCTCAACGCATTCATTCAACCAAACAAACTGTTTTTATTCATTCAGTAAATCAACCGTTATAAATTGATGTAATGAAACAAACTGCAAGTGCAGTAAAGCTTCTCTCATTCATTTAATGTCTCAAGCTTAATACATTCCTTCAACCGAACAAACTGTATTCATTCATTCAAAAAATCAAACGTTATAAACTGATGCAATGCAACAAACTGCAAGTGCAGTAAAGCTTCTCTCATTCATTTAATGTCACAAGCTTAATACATTCCTTCAACCGAACAAACTGTATTCATTCATTCAATGAAACAGACGTTATACATTGATTCAATTAAATAAACTGCACAAATTAATTCATATACAACACAGTTTCTCATTTATACAATACCTCAACCTTTACTCATTCGTTGAAAGAAAGTAAATGCATTCATTCGTTTGTTGTTTCTATATTCAATCGTTCATTAAATGAACCAACCAGTATTCATTGATCCAAGGAAACAAGCTGTTCGTGTTAATTCCATGAGCAGAGCTTCACTCTTCATTCAATGCCTCAAGCCTAACTCATTCATTGAAAGAAACAAACTGTATTCGTTCATTCCCTGAAAGAAACTTCAATCATTCATTCAATGTATCAGACGTTATTTATTGATTCAATGAAACTAACTGCACCAGATGATTCAATGATTAGAGATTCTCTCATTCATTCAATGTCTCGAGCTTAACGCATTCATTCAACCAAACAAACTGTTTTATTCATTCAGTAAATCAACCGTTATAAATTGATGTAATGAAACAAACTGCAAGTGCATTAGAGCTTTTCTCATTCATTCAATGTCTCGTGCGAAACGCATTCATTCAATTGAACAAACTGTTTTCATTCATTTAAAAAATCAAACGTGATAAATTCATGCAATGCAACAAACTGCAAGTGCAGTAGAGCTTCTCCCATTCATTTAATGTCTCAAGCTTAATACATTCCTTCACCGGAACAAACTATTCATTCATTCAATGCCTCAAGCTTAACTCATTCATTGAAAGAAACAAACTGTATTCGTTCATTCGCTGAAAGAAACTTCAATCATTCCTTCAATGTATCAGTCGTTTTTCACTGATTCAATGAAACAAACTGCACCAGATGATTCAATGATTAGAGCTTCTCTTATTCATTCAATGTCTCGAGCTTAACGCATTCATTCAACCAAACAAACTCTTTTTATTCATTCAGTAAATCAACCGTTATAAATTGATGTAATGAAACAAACTGCAAGTGCAGTAAAGCTTCTCTCATTCATTTAATGTCACAAGCTTAACACATTCCTTCTACCGAACAAACTGTATTCATTCATTCAAAAAAATCAAACGTTATAAATTGATGCAATGCAACAAACTGCAAGTGCAGTAGAGCTTCTCCCATTCATTTAATGTCTCAAGCTTAATACATTCCTTCACCCGAACAAACTGTATTCATTCATTCAATGCCTCAAGCTTAACTCATTCATTGAAAGAAACAAACTGTATTCGTTCATTCGCTGAAAGAAACTTCAATCATTCATTCAATGTATCAGTCGTTATTCACTGATTCAATGCAACAAACTGCACCAGATGATTCAATGATTAGAGCTTCTCTTATTCATTCAATGTCTCGAGCTTAACGCATTCATTCAACCAAACAAACTCTTCTTATTCATTCAGTAAATCAACCGTTATAATTTGATGTAATGAAACAAACTGCAAGTGCAGTAAAGCTTCTCTCATTCATTTAATCTCTCAAGCTTAATACATTCCTTCAACCGAACAAACTGTATTCATTCATTCAAAAAATCAAACGTTATAAACTGATGCAATGCAACAAACTGCAAGTGCAGTAAAGCTTCTCTCATTCATTTAATGTCTCAATGTCTTCAACCGAACAAACTGTATTCATTCATTCAAAGAAACAAACGTTATACATTGATTCAATTAAATAAACTGCACGAATTAATTCAATTACAACACAGTTTCTCATTTGTACAATACCTCAACCTTTACTCATTCGTTGAAAGAAAGTAAATGCATTCATTCGTTTGTTGATTCTAAATTCAATCGTTCATTAAATGAACCCACCTTTATTCATTGATTCTAGGAAACAA
This sequence comes from Chiloscyllium plagiosum, assembly GCF_037043375.1. Classification (NCBI taxonomy): domain Eukaryota; kingdom Metazoa; phylum Chordata; class Chondrichthyes; order Orectolobiformes; family Hemiscylliidae; genus Chiloscyllium; species Chiloscyllium plagiosum. The sequence goes on along the minus strand of NW_028270146.1, from coordinate 102,126,679 downwards.
GCTGTTCGTGTTAATTCAATGAGCAGAGCTTCACTCTTCATTCAATGCCTCAAGTTTAACTCATTCATTGAAAGAAACAAACTGTATTCGTTTATTCCCTGAAAGAAACTTCAATCATTCATTCAATGTATCAGACGTTATTTATTGATTCAATGAAACCAACTGCACCAGATGATTCCTTGATTAGAGCTTCTGTCATTCATTCAATGTCTCGAGCTTAACGCATTCATTCAACCAAACAAACCGTTTTTATTCATTCAGTAAATCAACCGTTATAAATTGATGTAATGAAACAAACTGCAAGTGCATTAGAGCTTTTCTCATTCATTCAATGTCTCGTGCTTAACGCATTCATTCAATTAAACAAACTGTTTTCATTCATTCAAAAAATCAAACGTTTTAAATTGATGCAATGCAACAAACTACAAGTGCAGTAGAGCTTCTCCCATTCATTTAATGTCTCAAGCTTAATACATTCCTTCACCCGAACAAACTGTTAATTCATTCAATGCCTCAAGCTTAACTCATTCATTGAAAGAAACAAACTGTATTCTTTCATTCGCTGAAAGAAACTTCAATCATTCATTCAATGTATCAGTCGTTATTCCCTGATTCAATGAACCAAACTGCACCAGATGATTCAATGATTAGAGCTTCTCTTATTCATTCAATGTCTCGAGCTTAACGCATTCATTCAACCAAACAAACACTTTTTATTCATTCAGTAAATCAACCGTTATAAATTGATGTAATGAAACAAACTGCAAGTGCATTAGAGCTTTTCTCATTCATTCAATGTCTCGTGCTTAACGCATTCATTCAATTAAACAAACGATATTCATTATTTCAATGATTTGCGCTTCCCTCATTCATTCAATGCCTCAAGCTTAACTCATTCATTGAAAGAAACAAACTGTATTCGTTCATTCCCTGAAAGAAACTTCAATCATTCATTCAATGTATCAGACGTTATTTTTTGATTCAATGAAACAAATTGCACCAGATGATTCAATGATTAGAGCTTTTCTCATTCATTCAATGTCTCGTGCTGAACGCATTCATTCAATTAAACAAACTGTTTTCATTCATTCAAAAAATCAAACGTAATAAATTGATGCAATTCAACAAACTGCAAGTGCAGTAGATCTTCTCGCATTCATTTAATGTCTCAAGCTTAATACATTACTTCACCCGAACAAACTATTCATTCATTCAATGCCTCAAGCTTAACTCATTCATTGAAAGAGACAAACTGTATTCGTTCATTCGCTGAAAGAAACTTCAATCATTCATTCAATGTATCAGTCGTTATTCACTGATTCAATGAACCAAACTGCACCAGATGATTCTTTGATTAGAGCTTCTCTTGTTCATTCAATGTCTCGAGCTTAACGCATTCATTCAACCAAACAAACTGTTTTTATTCATTCAGTAAATCAACCGTAATAAATTGATGTAATGAAACAAACTGAAAGTGCAGTAAAGCTTCTCTCATTCATTTAATGTCTTAAGCTTAATACATTCCTTCAACCGAACAAACTGTATTCATTCATTCAAAAAATCAAACGTTATAAATTGATGCAATGCAACAAACTGCAAGTGCAATAGAGCTTCTCCCATTCATTTAATGTCTCAAGCTTAATACATTCCTTCACCCGAACAAACTGTATTCATTCATTCAATGCCTCAAGCTTAACTCATTCATTGAAAGAAACAAACTGTATTCGTTCATTCGCTGAAAGAAACTTCAATTATTCATTCAATGTATCAGTCGTTATTCACTGATTCAATGAAACAAACTGCACCAGATGATTCAATGATTAGAGCTTCTCTTATTCATTCAATGTCTCGAGCTTAACACATTCATTCAACCAAACAAACTGTTTTTATTCATTCAGTAAATCAACCGTTATAAATTGAGGTAATGAAACAAACAGCAAGTGCAGTAAAGCTTCTCTCATTCATTTAATGTCTCAAGCTTAATACATTCCTTCAACCGAACAAACTGTATTCATTCATTCAAAAAATCAAACGTTATAAATTGATGCAATGCAACAAACTGCAAGTGCAGTAGAGCTTCTCCCATTCATTTAATGTCTCAAGCTTAATACATTCCTTCACCCGAACAAACTGTATTCATTCATTCAATGCCTCAAGCTTAACTCTTTCATTGAAAGAAACAAACTGTATTCGTTCATTCGCAGAAAGAAACTTCAATCATTCATTCAATGTATCAGTCGTTATTCAATGATTCAATGAAACAAACTGCACCAGATGATTCAATGATTAAAGCTTCTCTTATTCATTCAATGTCTCGAGCTTAACGCATTCATTCAACCAAACAAACTGTTTTTATTCATTCAGTAAATCAACCGTTATAAATTGATGTAATGAAACAAACTGCAAGTGCAGTAAAGCTTCTCTCATTTATTTAATGTCTCAAGCTTAATACATTCCTTCAACCGAACAAACTGTATTCATTCATTCAATGAAACAAACGTTATACATTGATTCAATTAAATAAACTGCACGAATTAATTCAATTACAACACAGTTTCTCATTTATACAATACTTCAACCTTTACTCATTCGTTGAAAGAAAGTAAATGCATTCATTCGTTTGTTGATTCTAAATTCAATCGTTCAATAAATGAACCAACCAGTGTTCATTGATCCACGGTAACAAGCTGTTCGTGTTAATCCAATGAGCAGAGCTTCACTCTTCATTCAAAGCCTCAAGTTTAACTCATTCATTGAAAGAAACAAACTGTATTCGTTTATTCCCTGAAAGAAACTTCATTCATTCATTCAATGTATCAGACGTTATTTATTGATTCAATGAAACCAACTGCACCAGATGATTCCATGATTAGAGCTTCTCTCATTCATTCAATGTCTCGAGCTTAACGCATTCATTCAACCAAACAAACTGTTTTTATTCATTCAGTAAATCAACCGTTATAAATTGATGTAATGAAACAAACTGCAAGTGCATTAGAGCTTTTCTCATTCATTCAATGTCTCGTGCTTAACGCATTCATTCAATTAAACAACTGTTTTCAATCATTCAAAAAATCAAACGTTATAAATTGATGCAATGCAACAAACTGCAAGGGCAGTAGACCTTCTCCCATTCATTTAATGTCTCAAGCTTAATACATTCCTTCACCCGAACAAACTATTCATTCATTCAATGCCTCAAGCTTAACTCATTCATTGAAAGAAACAAACTGTATTCGTTCATTCGCTGAAAGAAACTTCAATCATTCATTCAATGTATCAGTCGTTATTCCCTGATTCAATGAACCAAACTGCACCAGATGATTCAATGATTAGAGCTTCTCTTATTCATTCAATGTCTCGAGCTTAACGCATTCATTCAACCAAACAAACTCTTTTTATTCATTCAGTAATAAATTTATACAATACCTCAACCTTTACTCATTCGTTGAAAGAAAGTAAATGCATTCATTCGTTTGTTGATTCTAAATTCAATCGTTCATTAAATGAACCAACCAGTATTCATTGATCCAAGGAAACAAGCTGTTCGTGTTAATTCAATAAGCAGAGCTTCACTCTTCATTCAATGCCTCAAGCCTAACTCATTCATTGAAAGAAACAAACTGTATTCGTTCATTCCCTGAAAGAAACTTCAATCATTCATTCAATGTATCAGACGTTATTTATTGATTCAATGAAACTAACTGCACCAGATGATTCAATGATTTGAGCTTCTCTCATTCATTCAATGTCTCGAGCTTAACGCATTCATTCAACCAAACAAACTGTTTTATTCATTCAGTGAATCAACCGTAATAAATTGATGTAACAAAACAAACTGCAAGTGCATTAGAGCTTTTCTCATTCATTCAATGTCTCGTGCTTAACGCATTCATACAATTAAACAAACTGATATCATTCATTTAAAAAATCAAACGTTATAAATTGATGCAATGCAACAAACTGCAAGTGCAGTAGAGCTTCTCCCATTCATTTAATGTCTCAAGCTTAATACATTCCTTCACCCGAACAAACTATTCATTCTTTCAAAGCCTCAAGCTTAACTCATTCATTGAAAGAAACAAACTGTATTCGTTCATTCGCTGAAAGAAACTTCAATCATTCATTCAATGTATCAGTCGTTATTCACTGATTCAATGAAACAAACTGCACCAGATGATTCAATGATTAGAGCTTCTCTTATTCAATCAATGTCTCGAGCTTAACGCATTCATTCAAACAAACAAACTCTTTTTATTCATTCAGTAAATCAACCGTAATAAATTGATGTAATGAAACAAACTGCAAGTGCAGTAAAGCTTCGCTCATTCATTTAGTGTCTCAAGCTTAATACATTCCTTCAACCGAACAAACTGTATTCATTCATTCAAAAAATCAAACGTTATAAATTGATGCAATGCAACAAACTGCAAGTGCAGTAGAGCTTCTCCCATTCATTTAATGTCTCAAGCTTAATACATTCCTTCACCCGAACAAACTGTATTCATTCATTCAATGCCTCAAGCTTAACTCATTCATTGAAAGAAACAAACTGTATTCGTTCATTCGCAGAAAGAAACTTCAATCATTCATTCAATGTATCAGTCGTTATTCACTGATTCAATGAAACAAACTGCACCAGATGATTCAATGATTATAGCTTCTCTTATTCATTCAATGTCTCGAGCTTAACACATTCATTCAACCAAACAAACTGTTTTTATTCATTCAGTAAATCAACCGTTATAAATTGATGTAATGAAACAAAGTGCAAGTGCAGTAAAGCTTCTCTCATTTATTTAATGTCTCAAGCTTAATACATTCCTTCAACCGAACAAACTGTGTTCATTCATTCAATGAAACAGACGTTATACATTGATTCAATTAAATAAACTGCACGAATTAATTCAATTACAACACAGTTTCTCATTTATACAATACCTCAACCTTTACTCATTCGTTGAAAGAAAGTAAATGCATTCATTCGTTTGTTGATTCTCAATTCAATCGTTCATTAAATGAACCAACCAGTATTCATTGATCCAAGGAAACAAGCTGTTCGTGTTAATTCAATGAGCAGAGCTTCACTCTTCATTCAATGCCTCAAGCCTAACTCATTCATTGAAAGAAACAAACTGTATTCGTTCATTCCCTGAAAGAAACTTCAATCATTCATTCAATGTATCAGACGTTATTTATTGATTCAATGAAACTAACTGCACCAGATGATTCAATGATTAGAGCTTCTCTCATTCATTCAATGTCTCGAGCTTAACGCATTCATTCAACCAAACAAACTGTTTTTATTCATTCAGTGAATCAACCGTAATAAATTGATGTAACAAAACAAACTGCAAGTGCATTAGAGCTTTTCTCATTCATTCAATGTCTCGTGCTTAACGCATTCATTCAATTAAACAAACTGATATCATTCCTTTAAAAAATCAAACGTTATAAATTGATGCAATGCAACAAACTGCAAGTGCAGTAGAGCTTCTCCCATTCATTTAATGTCTCAAGCTTAATACATTCCTTCACCCGAACAAACTGTATTCATTCATTCAATGCCTCCAGCTTAACTCATTCATTGAAAGAAACAAACTGTATTCGTTCATTCGCTGAAAGAAACTTCAATCATTCATTCAATGTATCAGTCGTTATTCACTGATTCAATGCAACAAATTGCACCAGATGATTCAATGATTAGAGCTTCTCTTTTTCATTCAATGTCTCGAGCTTAACGCATTCTTTCAACCAAACAAACTCTTTTTATTCATTCAGTAAATCAACCGTTATAAATTGATGTAATGAAACAAACTGCAAGTGCAGGAAAGCTTCTCTCATTCATTTAATGTCTCAAGCTTAATACTTTCCTTCAACCGAACAAACTGTGTTCATTCATTCAAAAAATCAAACGTTACAAACTGATGCAATGCAACAAACTGCAAGTGCAGTAAAGCTTCTCTCATTCATTTAATGTCTCAAGATTAATACATTCCTTCAACCGAACAAACTGTATTCATTCATTCAAACAAACAAACGTTATACATTGATTCAATTAAATAAACTGCACGAATTAATTCAATTACAACACAGTTTCTCATTCATTCAATACCTCAACCTTTACTCATTCATTGAAAGATAGTAAATGTATTCATTCGTTTGTTGATTCTAAATTCAATCGTTCATTAAATGAACCAAACTTTATTCATTTATCCAATGAAACAAGCTGTTCGTGTTAATTCAATGAGCAGAGGTTCACTCTTCATTTAATGTCTCGAGGTTAATAGATTCATTGAAAGAAACAAACTGTATTCATTCATTCAATGAAACAAACTATATTCATTGTTTCAATGATTTGCGCTTATCTCATTCATTCAATGCCTCAAGCTTAACTCATTCATTGAAATGAACAAGCTGTATTCGTTCATTCGCTGAAAGAAACTTCAATCATTCATTCAATGTATCAGTCGTTATTTATTGATTCAATGAAACTAACTGCACCAGATGATTCAATGATTAGAGCTTCGCTCATTCATTCAATGTCTCGAGCTTAACGCATTCATTCAACCAAACAAACTGTTTTTATTCATTCAGTAAATCAACCGTTATAAATTGATGTAATGAAACAAACTGCAAGTGCATTAGAGCTTTTCTCATTCATTCAATGTCTCGTGTTTCACGCATTCATTCAATTAAACAAACTGTTTTCATTCATTCAAAAAATCAAACGTTATAAATTGATGTAATGAAACAAACTGCAAGTGCATTAGAGCTTTTCTTATTTATTCAATGTCTCGTGCTTAACGCATTCATTCAATTAAACAAACGAGATTCATTGTTTCAATGATTTGCGCTTCTATCATTCATTCAATGCCTCAAGCTTAACTCATTCATTGAAAGAAACAAACTGTATTCGTTCATTCCCTGAATGAAACTTCAATCATTCATTCAATGTATCAGACGTTATTTATTGATTCAATGAAACAAACTGCACCAGATGATTCAATGATGAGAGCTTTTCGCATTCATTCAATATCTCGTGCTTAACGCATTCATTCAATTCAACAAACTGTTTCCATTCATTCAAAAAATCGAACGTTATAAATTGATGCAATGCAACAAACTGCAAGTGCAGTAGAGCTTGTCCCAGTCATTTAATGTCTCAAGCTTAATACATTCCTTCACCCGAACAAACTATTCATTCATTCAATGCCTCAACCTTAACTCATTCATTGAAAGAAACAAACTGTATTCGTTCATTCGCTGAAAGAAACTTCAATCATTCATTCAATGTATCAGTCGTTATTCACTGATTCATAAAACCACTCTGCACCAGATGATTCAATGATTAGAGCTTCTCTTATTCATTCAATGTCTCGAGCTTAACGCATTCATTCAACCAAACAAACTGTTTTTATTCATTCAGTAAATCAACCGTTATAAATTGATGTAATGAAACAAACTGCAAGTGCAATAGAGCTTTTCTCATTCATTCAATGACTCGTGCTTAACGCATTCATTGAAAGAAACAAACTGTATTCGTTCATTCCCTGAAAGAAACTTCAATCATTCATTCAATGTATCAGACGTTATTTATTGCTTCAATGAAACAAACTGCACCAGATGATTCAATGATTAGAGCTTCTCTTATTCATTCAATGTCTCGACCTTAACGCATTCATTCAACCAAACAAACTGTTTTTATTCATTCAGTTAATCAACCGGAATAAATTGATGTAATGAAACTAACTGCAAGTGCCGTAAAGCTTCACTCATTCATTTAATGTCTTAAGCTTAATACGTTGCTTCAACCGAACAAACTGTATTCTTTCATTCAATGAAACAAACGTTATACATTGATTCAATTAATTAAACTGCACGAATTAATTCAATTACAACACCGTTTCTCATTTATACAAGACCTCAATTTTTCCTCATTCGTTGAAAGAAAGTAAATGCATTCATTCGTTTGTTGATTCTAAATTCAATCGTTCATTAAATGAACCAACCTTTATTCATTGATCCAAGGAAACAAGCTGTTTGTGTTAATTCAATGAGCAGAGCTTCACTCTTCATTCAATGCCTCAAGCTTAACTCATTCATTGAAAGAAACAAACTGTATTCGTTCATTCCCTGAAAGAAACTTCAATCATTCATTCAATGTATCAGACGTTATTTATTGATTCAATGAAACAAAGTGCACCAGATGATTCAATAATTAGAGCTTCTCTCATTCATTCAATGTCTCGAGCTTAACGCATTCATTCAACCAAACAAACTCTTTTTATTCATTCAGTAAATCAACCGTTATAAATTGATGTAATGAAACAAACTGCAAGTGCAGTAAAGCTTCTCTCATTCATTTAATGTCTCAAGCTTAATACATTCCTTCAACCGAACAAACTGTATTCATTCATTCAAAAAATCAAACGTTATAAATTGATGCAATGCAACAAACTGCAAGTGCAGTAGTGCTTCTCCCATTCATTTAATGTCTCAAGCTTAATACATTCCTTCACCCGAACAAAGAGTATTCATTCATTCAATGCCTCAAGCTTAACTCATTCATTGAAAGAAACAAACTGTATTCGTTCATTCGCTGAAAGAAACTTCAATCATTCATTCAATGTATCAGTCGTTATCCACTGATTCAATGAAACAAACTGCACCAGATGATTCAATGATTAGAGCTTCTCTTATTCATTCAATGTCTCGAGCTTAACGCATTCATTCAACCAAACAAACTGTTTTTATTCATTCTGTAAATCAACCGTTATAAATTGATGTAATGAAACAAACCGCAAGTGCAGTAAAGCTTCTCTCATTCATTTAATGTCTCAAGCTTAATACATTCCTTCAACCGAACAAACTGTATTCTTTCATTCAATGAAACAAACGTTATACATTGATTCAATTAAATAAACTGCACGAATTAATTCAATTACAACACAGTTTCTCATTTATACAATACCTCAACCTTTACTCATTCGTTGAAAGAAAGTAAATGCATTCATTCGTTTGTTGATTCTAAATTCAATCGTTCATTACATGAACCAACCTTTATTCATTGATCCAAGGAAACAAGCTGTTTGTGTTAATTCAATGAGCAGAGCTTCACTCTTCATTCAATGCCTCAAGCTTAACTCATTCATTGAAAGAAACAAACTGTATTCGTTCATTTCCTGAAAGAAACTTCAATCATTCATTCAATGTATCAGACGTTATTTATTGATTCAATGAAACTAACTGCACCAGATGAGTCAATGATTAGAGCTTCTCTCATTCATTCAATGTCTCGAGCTTAACGCATTCATTCAACCAAACAAACTGTTTTTATTCATTCAGTAAATCAACCGTTATAAATTGATGTAATGAAACAAACTGCAATTGCATTAGAGCTTTTCTCATTCATTCAATGTCTCGTGCGAAACGCATTCATTCAATTAAACAAACGATATTCATTGTGTCAATGATTTGCGCTTCTCTCATTCATTCAATGCCTCAAGGTTAACTCATTCATTGAAAGAAACAAACTGTATTCGTTCATTCCCTGAAAGAAACTTCAATCATTCATTCAATGTATCAGACGTTATTCACTGATTCAGTGAACCAAACTGCACCAGATGATTCAATGATTAGAGCTTCTCTTATTCATTCAATGTCTCGAGCTTAACGCATTCATTCAACCAAACAAACTCTTTTTATTCATTCAGTAAATCAACCGTTATAAATTGATGTAATGAAACAAACTGCAAGTGCAGTAAATCTTGTCTCATTCATTTAAAGTCTTAAGCTTAATACATTCCTTCAACCGAACAAACTGTATTCATTCATTCAAAAAATCAAACGTTATAAATTGATGCAATGCAACAAACTGCAAGACCAGTAGAGCTTCTCCCATTCATTTAATGTCTCAAGCTTAATACATTCCTTCACCCGAACAAACTGTATTCATTCATTCAATGGCTCAAGCTTAACTCATTCATTGAACGAAACAAACTGTATTCGTTCATTCCCTGAAAGAAACTTCAATCATTCATTCAATGTATCAGACGTTATTTATTGATTCAATGAAACAAACTGCACCAGATGATTCAATGATTAGAGCTTTTCTCATTCATTCAATGTCTCGTGCTTAACGCATTCATTCAATTAAACAAACTGTTTTCATTCATTCAAAAAAATCAAACGTAATAAATTGATGCAATGCAACAAATTGCAAGTGCAGTAGAGCTTCTCCCATTCATTTAATGTATCAAGCTTAATACATTTCTTCACCCGAACAAACTATTCATTCATTCAATGCCTCAAGCTTAACTCATTCATTGAAAGAAACAAACTGTATTCGTTCATTCGCTGAAAGAAACTTCAATCATTCATTCAATGTATCAGTCGTTATTCACTGATTCAATGAAACAAACTGCACCCGATGATTCAATGTTTAGAGCTTCTCTTATTCATTCAATGTCGCGAGCATAACGCATTCATTCAACCAAACAAACTCTTTTTATTCATTCAGTAAATCAACCGTTATAAATTGAATTAATGAAACAAACTGCAAGTGCAGTAAAGGTTCTCTCATTCATTTAAAGTCTTAAACTTAATACATTCCTTCAACCGAACAAACTGTATTCATTCATTCAAAAAATCAAACGTTATAAATTGATGCAATGCAACAAACTGCAAGTGGAGTAGAGCTTCTCCCATTCATTTAACGTCTCAAGCTTAATACTTTCCTTCACCCGAACAAACTGTATTCATTCATTCAATGCCTCAAGCTTAACTCATTCATTGAAAGAAACAAACTGTAATCGTTCATTCGCTGAAAGAAACTTCAATTATTCATTCAATGTATCAGTCGTTATTCACTGATTCAATGAAACAAACTGCACCAGATGATTCAATGATTAGAGCTTCTCTTATTCATTCAATGTCTCGAGCTAAACGCATTCATTCAACCGAACAAACTGTATTCATTCATTCAAAAAATCTAACGTTATAAACTGATGCAATGCAACAAACTGCAAGTGCAGTAAAGCTTCTCTCATTTATTTAATGTCTCAAGCTTAATACATTCCTTCAACCGAACAGACTGCATTCATTCATTCAAAGAAACAAACGTTATACATTGATTCAATTAAATAAACTGCACGAATTAATTCAATTACAACACAGTTTCTTATTCATTGAATACCTCAACCTTTACTCATTCATTGAAAGATAGTAAATGCATTCATTCGTTTGTTGATTCTAAATTCAATCGTTCATTAAATGAACCAACCTTTATTCATTGATCCAATGAAACAAGCTGTTCGTGTTAATTCAATGAGCAGAGCTTCACCCTTCATTCACTGTCTCGAGGTTACTAGATTCATTGAAAGAAACAAACTGTATTCATTCGTTCAATGAAACAAACGATATTCATTGTTTCAATGATTTGCGCTTCTCTCATTCAATCAATGCCTCAAGCTTAACTCATTCATTGAAAGTAACAAACTGTATTCGTTCATTCGCTGAAAGAAACTTCAATCATTCATTCAATGTATCAGTCGTTATTCACTGATTCAATGACACAAACTGTACCAGATGATTCAATGATTAGAGCTTCTCTTATTCATTCTATGTCTCGAGCTTAACACATTCATTCAACCAAACAAACTGTTTTTATTCATTCAGTAAATCAACCGTTATAAATTGATGTAATGAAACAAACTGCAAGTGCAGTAAAGCTTCTCTCATTCATTTAATGTCTCAAGCTTAATACATTCCTTCAACCGAACAAACTGTATTCATTCATTCAATGAAACAAACGTTATACATTGATTCAATTAAATAAACTGCACCAATTAATTCAATTACAACACAGTTTCTCATTCATTCAATTCTTCAATCTTTACTGATTCATTGAAAGAAAGTAAATGTATTCATTCGTTTGTTGTTTCTAAATTCAATCATTCATTAAATGAACTAACCTGTATTCATTGATCCAAGGAAACAAGCTGTTCGTGTTAATTCAATGAGCAGAGCTTCACTCTTCATTCAATGCCTCAAGTTTAACTCATTCATTGAAAGAAACAAACTGTATTCGTTTATTCCCTGCAAGAAACTTCAATCATTCATTCAATGTATCAGACGTTATTTATTGCTTCAATGAAACAAACTGCACCAGATGATTCAATGATTAGAGCTTCTCTTATTCATTCAATGTCTCGACCTTAACGCATTCATTCAACCAAACAAACTGTTTTTATTCATTCAGTTAATCAACCGGAATAAATTGATGTAATGAAACTAACTGCAAGTGCCGTAAAGCTTCACTCATTCATTTAATGTCTTAAGCTTAATACGTTGCTTCAACCGAACAAACTGTATTCTTTCATTCAATGAAACAAACGTTATACATTGATTCAATTAATTAAACTGCACGAATTAATTCAATTACAACACCGTTTCTCATTTATACAAGACCTCAATTTTTCCTCATTCGTTGAAAGAAAGTAAATGCATTCATTCGTTTGTTGATTCTAAATTCAATCGTTCATTAAATGAACCAACCTTTATTCATTGATCCAAGGAAACAAGCTGTTTGTGTTAATTCAATGAGCAGAGCTTCACTCTTCATTCAATGCCTCAAGCTTAACTCATTCATTGAAAGAAACAAACTGTATTCGTTCATTCCCTGAAAGAAACTTCAATCATTCATTCAATGTATCAGACGTTATTTATTGATTCAATGAAACAAAGTGCACCAGATGATTCAATAATTAGAGCTTCTCTCATTCATTCAATGTCTCGAGCTTAACGCATTCATTCAACCAAACAAACTCTTTTTATTCATTCAGTAAATCAACCGTTATAAATTGATGTAATGAAACAAACTGCAAGTGCAGTAAAGCTTATCTCATTCATTTAATGTCTCAAGCTTAATACATTCCTTCAACCGAACAAACTGTATTCATTCATTCAAAAAATCAAACGTTATAAATTGATGCAATGCAACAAACTGCATTTGCATTAGAGCTCTTCTCATTCATTAAATGTCTCGTGCTTAACGCATTCATTCAACCAAACAAACTGTTTTTATTCATTCAGTAAATCAACCGTTATAAATTGATGTAATGAAACAAACTGCAAGTGCAGTAAAGCTTCTCTCATTCATTTAATGTCTCAAGCTTAATACATTCCTTCAACCGAACAAACTGTATTCATTCATTCAAAGAAACAAACGTTATACATTTATTCAATTCAATAAACTGCACGAATTAATTCAATTACAACACAGTTTCTCATTCATTCAATAACTCAATCTTTACTCATTCATTGAAAGATAGTAATTGTATTCATTCGTTTGTTGATTCTAAATTCAATCGTTCATTAAATGATCCAACTTTTATTCATTGATCCAATGAAACAAGCTGTTCGTGTTAATTCAATGAGCAGAGCTTCACTCTTCATTCAATGTCTCGAGGTTAATAGATTCATTGAAAGAAACAAACTGTATTCATTCATTCAATGAAACAAACGATATTCATTGTTTCAATGATTTGCGCTTCTCTCATTCATTCAATGCCTCAAGCTTAACTCATTCATTGAAAGTAACAAACTGTATTCGTTCATTTGCTGAAAGAAACTTCAATCATTCATTCAATGTATCAGTCGTTATTCACTGATTCAATGAAACAAACTGCACCGGATGATTCAATGATTAGAGCTTCTCTTATTCATTCTATGTCTCGAGCTTAACACATTCATTCAACCAAACAAACTGTTTTTATTCTTTCAGTAAATCAACCGATATAAATTGATGTAATGAAACAAACTGCAAGTGCAGTAAAGCTTCTCTCATTCATTTAATGTCTCAAGCTTAATACATTCCTTCAACCGAACAAACTGTATTCATTCATTCAATAAAACAAACGTAATACATTGATTCAATTAAATAAACTACACGAATTAATTCAATTACAACACAGTTTCTCATTTATACAATACCTCAACCTTTACTCATTCGTTGAAAGAAAGTAAATGCATTCATTCGTTTGTTGATTCTAAATTCAATCGTTCATTAAATGAACCAACCTTTATTCATTGATCCAAGTAAACAAGCTGTTTGTGTTAATTCAATGAGCAGAGCTTCACTCTTCATTCAATGCCTCAAGTTTAACTCATTCATTGAAAGAAACAAACTGTATTCGTTCATTCCCTGAAAGAAACTTCAATCATTCATTCAATGTATCAGACGTTATTTATTGATTCAATGAAACTAACTGCACCAGATGATTCAATGATTAGAGCTTCTCTCATTCATTCAATGTCTCGAGCTTAACGCATTCATTCAACCAAACAAACTGTTTTTATTCATTCAGTAAATCAACCGTTATAAATTGATGTAATGAAACAAACTGCAAGTGCAGTAAAGCTTCTCTCATTCATTTAATGACTTAAGCTTAATACATTCCTTCAACCGAACAAACTGTATTCATTCATTCAAAAAATCAAAGGTTATAAATTAATGCAATGCAACAAACTGCAAGTGCAGTAGAGCTTCTTCCATTCATTTAATGTCTCAAGCTTAATACATTCCTTCACCCGAACAAACTGTATTCATTCATTCGCTGAAAGAAACTTCAATCATTCATTCAATGTATCAGTCGTTATTCACTGATTCAATGCAACAAACTGCACCAGATGATTCAATGATTAGAGCTTCTCTTATTCATTCAATGTCTCGAGCTTAACGCATTCATTCAACCAAACAAACTGTTTTTATTCATTCAGTAAATCAACCGTTATAAATTGATGTAATGAAACAAACAGCAAGTGCAGTAAAGCTTCTCTCATTCATTTAATGTCTCAAGCTTAATACATTCCTTCAACCGAACAAACTGTATTCATTCATTCAAAAAATTAAACGTTATAAACTGATGCAATGCAACAAACTGCACCAGATGATTCAATGATTAGAGCTTCTCTTATTCATTCAATGTCTCGAGCTGAACGCATTCATTCAACCAAACAAACTGTTTTTATTCATTCAGTAAATCAACCGTTATAAATTGATGTAATGAAACAAACACCAAGTGCAGTAAAGCTTCTCTCATTCATTTAATGTCTCAGGCTTAATACATTCCTTCAACCGAACAAACTGTATTCATTCATTCAAAAAATTAAACGTTATAAACTGATGCAATGCAACAAACTGCAAGTGCAGTAAAGCTTCTCTCATTCATTTAATGTCACAAGCTTAATACATTCCTTCAACCGAACAAACTGTATTCATTCATTCAAAGAAACAAACGTTATACATTGATTCAATTAAATAAACAGCACGAATTAATTCAATTACTACACAGTTTCACATTCATTCAATACCTCAACCTTTACTCATTCATTGAAAGATAGTAAATGTATTCATTCGTTTGTTGATTCTAAATTCAATCGTTCATTAAATGAACCAAACTTTATTCATTGATCCAATGAAACAAGCTGTTCGTGTTAATTCAATGAGCAGAGCTTCACTCTTCATTCAATGTCTCGAGGTTAATAGATTCATTGAAAGAAACAAACTGTATTCATTCATTCAATGAAACAAACGATATTCATTGTTTCAATGATTTCCGCTTATCTCATTCATTCAATACCTCAAGCTTAACTCATTCATTGAAAGAAACAAACTGTAATTGTTCATTCGCTGAAAGAAACTTCAATTATTGATTCAATGTATCAGTCGTTCTTCACTGATTCAATGAAATAAAACTGCACCAGATGATTCAATGATTAGAGCTTCTCTTATTCATTCAATGTCTCGAGCTTAACGCATTCATTCAAACAAACAAACTGTTTTTATTCATTCAGTAAATCAACCGTTATAAATTGATGTAATGAAACAAACTGCAAGTGCAGTAAAGCTTCTCTCATTCATTTAATGTCTCAAGCTTAATACATTCCTTCAACCGAACAAACTGTATTCATACATTCAAATAATCAAACGTTATAAACTGATGCAATGCAACTAACTGCAAGTGCAGTAAAGCTTCTCTCATTCATTTAATGTCACAAGCTTAATACATTCCTTCAACCGAACAAACTGTATTCATTCATTCAATGAAACAGACGTTATACATTGTTTCAATTAAATAAACTGCACGAATTATTTCATATACAACACAGTTTCTCATTTATACAATACCTCAACCTTTACTCATTCGTTGAAAGAAAGTAAATGCATTCATTCGTTTGTTGTTTCTATATTCAATCGTTCATTAAATGAACCAACCAGTATTCATTGATCCAAGGAAACAAGCTGTTCGTGTTAATTCAATGAGCAGAGCTTCACTCTTCATTCAATGCCTCAAGCCTAACTCATTCATTGAAAGAAACAAACTGTATTCGTTCATTCCCTGAAAGAAACTTCAATCATTCATTCAATGTATCAGACGTTATTTATTGATTCAATGAAACTAACTGCACCAGATGATTCAATGATTAGAGCTTCTCTCATTCATTCAATGTCTCGAGCTTAACGCATTCATTCAACCAAACAAACTGTTTTTATTCATTCAGTAAATCAACCGTTATAAATTGATGTAATGAAACAAACCGCAAGTGCATTAGAGCTTTTCTCATTCATTCAATGTCTCGTGCTTAACGCATTCATCCAATTAAACAAACTGTTTTCATTCATTTAAAAAATCAAACGTTATAAATTGATGCAATGCAACAAACTGCAAGTGCAGTAGAGCTTCTCCCATTCATTTAATGTCTCAAGCTTAATACATTCCTTCACCCGAACAAACTGTATTCATTCATTCAATGCCTCAAGCTTAACTCATTCATTGAAAGAAACAAACTGTATTCGTTCATTCGCTGAAAGAAACTTCAATCATTCATTCAATGTATCAGTCGTTATTCACTGATTCAATGAAACAAACTGCACCAGATGATTCAATGATTAGAGCTTCTCTTATTCATTCAATGTCTCGAGCTTATCACATTAATTCAACCAAACAAATTGTTTTTATTCTTTCAGTAAATCAACCGTTATAAATTGATGTAATGAAACAAACTGCAAGTGCATTAGAGCTCTTCTCATTCATTCAATGTCTCGTGCTTAACGCATTCATTCAATTAAACAAACTGTTTTCATTCATTTAAAAAATCAAACGTTATAAATTGATGCAATGCAACAAACTGCAAGTGCAGTAGAGCTTCTCCCATTCATTTAATGTCTCAAGCTTAATACATTCCTTCACCCGAACAAACTGTATTCATTCATTCAATGCCTCAAGCTTAACTCATTCATTAAAAGAAACAAACGGTATTCGTTCATTCGCTGAAAGAAACTTCAATCATTCATTCAATGTATCAGTCGTTATTCACTGATTCAACGAAACAAACTGCACCAGATGATTCAATGATGAGAGCTTCTCTTATTCATTCAATGTCTCGAGCTTATCACATTAATTCAACCAAACAAACTGTTTTTATTCTTTCAGTAAATCAACCGTTATAAATTGATGTAATGAAACAAACTGCAAGTGCATTAGAGCTTTTCTCATTCATTCAATGTCTCGTGCTTAACGCATTCATTCAATTAAACAAACTGTTTTCATTCATTTAAAAAATCAAACGTTATAAATTGATGGAATGCAACAAACTGCAAGTGCAGTAGTGCTTCTCCCATTCATTTAATGTCTCAAGCTGAATACATTCCTTCAACCGAACAAACTGTATTCTTTCATTCAATGAAACAAACGTTATACATTGATTCAATTAAATAAACTGCACGAATTAATTCAATTCCAACACAGTTTCTCATTTATACAATACCTCAACCTTTACTCATTCGTTGAAAGAAAGTAAATGCATTCATTCGTTTGTTGATTCTAAATTCAATCGTTCATTAAATGAACCAACCTTTATTCATGTTTCCAAGGAAACAAGCTGTTTGTGTTAATTCAATGAGCAGAGCTTCACTCTTCATTCAATGCCTCAAGCTTAACTCATTCATTGAAAGAAACAAACTGTATTCGTTCATTCGCTGAAAGAAACTTCAATCATTCATTCAATGTATCAGTCATTATTCACTGAATCAATGAAAGAAACTGCACCAGATGATTCAATGATTAGAGCTTCTCTTATTCATTCAATGTCTCGAGCTTAACGCATTCATTCAACCAAACAAACTGTTTTTATTCATTCAGTAAATCAACCGTTATAAATTGATGTAATGAAACAAACTGCAAGTGCATTAGAGCTTTTCTCATTCATTCAATGACTCGTGCTTAATACATTCCTTCAACCGAACAAACTGTATTCATTCATTCAAAAAATCAAACGTTATAAATTGATGGAATGCAACAAACTGCAAGTGCAGTAGTGCTTCTCCCATTCATTTAATGTCTCAAGCTTAATACATTCCTTCACCCGAACAAACTGTATTCATTCATTCAATGCCTCAAGCTTTCCTCATTCCTTGAAAGAAAGAAACTGTAATCGTTCATTCGCTGAAAGAAACTTCAATTATTCATTCAATGTATTAGTCGTTATTCACTGATTCAATGAAACAAACTGCACCAGATGATTCAATGATTAGAGCTTCTCTTATTCATTCAATGTCTCGAGCTTAACACATTCATTCAACCAAACAAACTGTTTGTATTCATTCAGTAAATCAACCGTTATAAATTGATGTAATGAAACAAACTGCAAGTGCAGTAAAGCTTCTCTCATTCATTTAATGTCTCAAGCTGAATACAATCCTTCAACCGAACAAACTGTATTCATTCATTCAATGAAACAAACGTTTACATTGATTCAATTAAGTAAACTGCACGAATTAATTCAATTACAACACAGTTTCTCATTTATACAATACCTCAACCTTTACTCATTCGTTGAAAGAAAGTAAATGCATTCATTCGTTTGTTGATTCTAAATTCAATCGTTCATTAAATGAACCAACCAGTGTTCATTGATCCAAGGAAACAAGCTGTTCGTGTTAATTCAATGAGCAGAGCTTCACTCTTCATTCAATGCCTCAAGTTTAATTCATTCATTGAAAGAAACAAACTGTATTCGTTTATTCCCTGAAAGAAACTTCAATCATTCATTCAATTTATCAGACGTTATTTATTGATTCAATGAAACTAACTGCACCAGATGATTCAATGATTAGAGCTTCTGTCATTCATTCAATGTCTCGAGCTTAACGCATTCATTCAACCAAACAAACTGTTTTTATTCATTCAGTAAATCAACCGTTATAAATTGATGTAATGAAACAAACTGCAAGTGCATTACAGCTTTTCTCATTCATTCAATGTCTCGTGCTTAACGCATTCATTCAATTAACCAAACGATATTCATTGTTTCAATGATTTGCGCTTCTCTCATTCATTCAATGCCTCAAGCTTAACTCATTCATTGAAAGAATCAAACTGTAAACGTTCATTCGCTGAAAGAAACTTCAATTATTCATTCAATGTATCAGACGTTATTTATTGATTCAATGAAACAAACTGCACCAGATGATTCAATGATTAGAGCTTTTCTCATTCATTCAATGTCTCGTGCTTAACGCATTCATTCAATAAAACAAACTGTTTTCATTCATTCAAAAAATCAAACGTAATAAATTGATGCAATGCAACAAACTGCAAGTGCAGTAGAGCTTCTCCCATTCATTTAATGTCTCAAGCTTAATACATTTCTTCACCGGAACAAAATATTCATTCATTCAATGCCTCAAGCTTAACTCATTCATTGAAAGAAACAAACTCTATTCGTTCATTCGCTGAAAGAAACTTCAATCATTCATTCAATGTATCAGTCGTTATTCACTGATTCAATTAACCAAACTGCACCAGATGATTCAATGATTAGAGCTTCTCTTATTCATTCAATGTCTCGAGCTTAACGCATTCATTCAACCAAACAAACTGTTTTTATTCATTCAGTAAATCAACCGTAATAAATTGATGTAATGAAACAAACTGAAAGTGCAGTAAAGCTTCTCTCATTCATTTAATGACTTAAGCTTAATACATTCCTTCAACCGAACAAACTGTATTCATTCATTCAAAAAATCAAACGTTATAAATTAATGCAATGCAACAAACTGCAAGTGCAGTAGAGCTTCTCCCATTCATTTAATGTCTCAAGCATAATACATTCCTTCACCCGAACAAACTGTATTCATTCATTCAATGCCTCAAGCTTAACTCCTTCATTGAAAGAAACAAACTGTATTCGTTCATTCGCTGAAAGAAACTTCAATCATTCATTCAATGTATCAGTCGTTATTCACTGATTCAATGCAACAAACTGCACCAGATGATTCAATGATTAGACCTTCTCTTATTCATTCAATGTCTCGAGCTTAACGCATTCATTCAACCAAACAAACTGTTTTTATTCATTCAGTAAATCAACCGTTATAAATTGATGTAATGAAACAAACAGCAAGTGCAGTAAAGCTTCTCTCATTCATTTAATGTCTCAAGCTTAATACATTCCTTCAACCGAACAAACTGTATTCATTCATTCAAAAAATCAAACGTTATAAACTGATGCAATGCAACAAACTGCAAGTGCAGTAAAGCTTCTCTCATTCATTTAATGTCACAAGCTTAATACATTCCTTCAACCGAACAAACTGTATTCATTCATTCAAAGAAACAAACGTTATACATTGATTCAATAAAATAAACAGCACGAATTAATTCAATTACAACACAGTTTCTCAATCATTCAATACCTCAACCTTTACTCATTCATTGAAAGATAGTAAATGTATTCATTCGTTTGGTGATTCTAAATTCAATCGTTCATTAAATGAACCAAACTTTATTCATTGATCCAATGAAACAAGCTGTTCGTGTTAATTCAATGAGCAGAGCTTCACTCTTCATTCAATGTCTCGAGGTTAATAGATTCATTGAAAGAAACAAACTGTATTCATTCATTCAATGAAACAAACGATATTCATTGTTTCAATGATTTGCGCTTCTCTCATTCATTCAATACCTCAAGCTTAACTCATTCATTGAAAGAAACAAACTGTAATCGTTCATTCGCTGAAAGAAACTTCAATTATTCATTCAATGTATCAGTCGTTATTCACTGATTCAATGAAACAAACTGCACCAGATGATTCAATGATTAGAGCTTCTCTTATTCATTCAATGTCTCGAGCTTAACGCATTCATTCAACCAAACAAACTGTTTTTATTCATTCAGTAAATCAACCGTTATAAATTGATGTAATGAAACAAACTGCAAGTGCAGTAAAGATTCTCTCATTCATTTAATGTCTCAAGCTTAATACATTCCTTCAACCGAACAAACTGTGTTCATTCATTCAAAAAATCAAACGTTATAAACTGATGCAATGCAACAAACTGCAAGTGCAGTAAAGCTTCTCTCATTCATTTAATGTCTCAAGCTTAATACATTCCTTCACCCGAACAAACTGTATTCAATCATTCAATGGAACAGACGTTATACATTGATTCAATTAAATAAACTGCACGAATTAATTCATATACAACACAGTTTCTCATTTATACAATACCTCAACCTTTACTCATTCGTTGAAAGAAAGTAAATGCATTCATTCGTTTGTTGTTTCTATATTCAATCGTTCATTAAATGAACCAACCAGTATTCATTGATCCAAGGAAACAAGCTGTTCGTGTTAATTCAATGAGCAGAGCTTCACTCTTCATTCAATGCCTCAAGCCTAACTCATTCATTGAAAGAAACAAACTGTATTCGTTCATTCCCTGAAAGAAACTTCAATCATTCATTCAATGTATCAGACGTTATTTATTGATTCAATGAAACTAACTGCACCAGATGATTCAATGATTAGAGCTTCTCTCATTCATTCAATGTCTCGAGTTTAACGCATTCATTCAACCAAACAAACTGTTTTTATTCATTCAGTAAATCAACCGTTATAAATTGATGTAATGAAACAAACTGCAAGTGCATTAGAGCTTTTCTCATTCATTCAATGTCTCGTGCGAAACGCATTCATTCAATTGAACAAACTGTTTTCATTCATTTAAAAAATCAAACGTTATAAATTGATGCAATGCAACAAACTGCAAGTGCAGTAGAGCTTCTCCCATTCATTTAATGTCTCAAGCTTAATACATTCCTTCACCCGAACAAACTGTATTCATTCATTCAATGCCTCAAGCTTAACTCATTCCTTGAAAGAAACAAACTGTATTCGTTCATTCGCTGAAAGAAACTTCAATCATTCATTCAATGTATCAGTCGTTATTCACTGATTCAATGCAACAAACTGCACCAGATGATTCAATGATTAGAGCTTCTCTTATTCATTCAATGTCTCGAGCTTAACGCATTCATTCAACCAAACAAACTGTTTTTATTCATTCAGTAAATCAACCGTTATAAATTGATGTAATGAAACAAACTGCAAGTGCAGTAAAGCTTCTCTCATTCATTTAATGTCTCAAACGTAATACATTCCTTCAACCGAACAAACTGCATTCATTCAAAAAATCAAACGTTATAAATTGATGCAATGCAACAAACTGCAAGTGCAGTAGAGCTTCTCCCATTCATTTAATGTCTCAAGCTTAATACATTCCTTCACCCGAACAAACTGTATTCATTCATTCAATGCCTCAAGCTTAACTCATTCATTGAAAGAAACAAACTGTATTCGTTCATTCGCTGAAAGAAACTTCAATTATTCATTCAATATATCAGTCGTTATTCACTGATTCAATGAAACAAACTGCACCAGATGATTCAATGATTAGAGCTTCTCTTATTCATTCAATGTCTCGAGCTTAACACATTCATTCAACCAAACAAACTGTTTTTATTCATTCAGTAAATCAACTGTTATAAATTGATGTAATGAAACAAACTGCAAGTGCAGTAAAGCTTCTCTCATTCATTTAATGTCTCAAGCTTAATACATTCCTTCAACCGAACAAACTGTATTCTTTCATTCAATGAAACAAACGTTATACATTGATTCAAATAAATAAACTGCACGAATTAATTCAATTCCAACACAGTTTCTCATTTATACAATGCCTCAACCTTTACTCATTCGTTGAAAGAAAGTAAATGCATTCATTCGTTTGTTGATTCTAAATTCAATCGTTCATTAAATGAACCAACCTTTATTCATTGATCCAAGGAAACAAGCTGTTTGTGTTAATTCAATGAGCAGAGCTTCACTCTTCATTCAATGCCTCAAGCTTAACTCACTCATTGAAAGAAACAAACTGTATTCGTTCATTCGCTGAAAGAAACTTCAATCATTCATTCAATGTATCAGTCATTATTCACTGATTCAATGAAAGAAACTGCACCAGATGATTCAATGATTAGAGCTTCTCTTATTCATTCAATGTCTCGAGCTTAACGCATTCATTCAACCAAACAAACTGTTTTTATTCTTTCAGTAAATCAACCGTTATAAATTGATGTAATGAAACAAACTGCAAGTGCATGAGAGCTTTTCTCATTCATTCAATGACTCGTGCTTAATACATTCCTTCAACCGAACAAACTGTATTCATTCATTCAAAAAATCAAACGTTATAAATTGATGGAATGCAACAAACTGTAAGTGCAGTAGAGCTTCTCCCATTCATTTAATGTCTCAAGCTTAATACATTCCTTCACCCGAACAAACTGTATTCATTCATTCAATGCCTCAAGCTTTCCTCATTCCTTGAAAGAAACTGTAATCGTTCATTCGCTGAAAGAAACTTCAATTATTCATTCAATGTATTAGTCGTTATTCACTGATTCAATGAAACAAACTGCACCAGATGATTCAATGATTAGAGCTTCTCTAATTCATTCAATGTCTCGAGCTTAACACATTCATTCAACCAAACAAACTGTTTGTATTCATTCAGTAAATCAACCGTTATAAATTGATGTAATGAAACAAACTGCAAGTGCAGTAAAGCTTCTCTCATTCATTTAATATCTCAAGCTGAATACAATCCTTCAACCGAACAAACTGTATTCATTCATTCAATGAAACAAACGTTTACATTGATTCAATTAAGTAAACTGCACGAATTAATTCAATTACAACACAGTTTCTCATTTATACAATACCTCAACCTTTACTCATTCGTTGAAAGAAAGTAAATGCATTCATTCGTTTGTTGATTCTAAATTCAATCGTTCATTAAATGAACCAACCAGTGTTCATTGATCCAAGGAAACAAGCTGTTCGTGTTAATTCAATGAGCAGAGCTTCACTCTTCATTCAATGTCTCGAGGTTAAAAGATTCATTGAAAGAAACAAACTGTATTCATTCATTCAATGAAACAAACGATATTCATTGTTTCAATGATTTGCACTTCTCTCATTTATTCAATACCTCAAGCTTAACTCATTCGTTGAAAGAAAAAAACTGTAATCGTTCATTCGCTGAAAGAAACTTCAATTATTCATTCAATGTATCAGTCGTTATTCACTGATTCAATGAAACAATCTGCACCAGATGATTCAATGATCAGAGCTTCTCTTATTCATTCAATGTCTCGAGCTTAACGCATTCATTCAACCAAACAAACTGTTTTTATTCATTCAGTAAGTCAACCGTTATAAATTGATGTAATGAAACAAACTGCAAGTGCAGTAAAGCTTCTCTCATTCATTTAATGTCTCAAGCTTAATACATTCCTTCAACCGAACAAACTGTATTTATTCATTCAAAAAATCAAACGTTATAAACTGATGCAATGCAACAAACTGCAAGTGCAGTAAAGCTTCTCTCATTCATTTAATGTCTCAAGCTTAATACATTCCTTCACCCGAACAAACTGTATTCATTCATTCAATGAAACAGACGTTATACATTGATTCAATTAAATAAACTGCACGAATTATTTCATATACAACACAGTTTCTCATTTATACACTACCTCAACCTTTACTCATTCGTTGAAAGAAAGTAAATGCATTCATTCGTTTGTTGTTTCTATATTCAATCGTTCATTAAATGAACCAACCAGTATTCATTGATCCAAGGAAACAAGCTGTTCGTGTTAATTCAATGAGCAGAGCTTCACTCTTCATTCAATGCCTCAAGCCTAACTCATTCATTGAAAGAAACAAACTGTATTCGTTCATTCCCTGAAAGAAACTTCAATCATTCATTCAATGTATCAGACGTTATTTATTGATTCAATGAAACTAACTGCACCAGATGATTCAATGATTAGAGCTTCTCTCATTCATTCAATGTCTCGAGCTTAACGCATTCATTCAACCAAACAAACTGTTTTTATTCATTCAGTAAATCAACCGTTATAAATTGATGTAATGAAACAAACTGCAAGTGCATTAGAGCTTTTCTCATTCATTCAATGTCTCGTGCGAAACGCATTCATTCAATTGAACAAACTGTATTCATTCATTCAAAAAATCAAACGTTATAAATTGATGCAATGCAACAAACAGTTTGTTTGGTTGAATGAATGTGTTAAGCTCGAGACATTGAATGAATTAGAGAAGCTCTGATCATTGAATCATCTGGTGCAGTTTGTTTCATTGAATCAGTGAATAACGACTAATACATTGAATGAATAATTGAAGTTTCTTTCAGCGAATGAACGATTACAGTTTGTTTCTTTCAAGGAATGAGGAAAGCTTGAGGCATTGAATGAATGAATACAGTTCGGGTGAAGGAATGTATTAAGCTTGAGACATTAAATGAATGGGAGAAGCTCGACTGCACTTCCAGTTTGTTGCATTCCATCAATTTATAACGGTTGATTTACTGAATGAATACAAACAGTTTGTTTGGTTGAATGAATGTGTTAAGCTCGAGACATTGAATGAATTAGAGAAGCTCTGATCATTGAATCATCTGGTGCAGTTTGTTGCATTGAATCAGTGAATAACGACTGATACATTGAATGAATGATTGAAGTTTATTTCAGCAAATGAACGAATACAGTTTGTTTCTTTCAATGAAGGAGTTAAGCTTGCGGCATTGAATGAATGAATACAGTTTGTTCGGGTGAAGGAATGTATTAAGCTTGAGACATTAAATGAATGAGCGAAGCTTTACTGCACTTGCTGTTTGTTTCATTACATCAATTTATAACGGTTGATTTACTGAATGAATAAAAAGAGTTTGTTTGGTTGAATGAATGCGTTAAGCTCGAGACATTGAATGAATAAGAGAAGCTCTAATCATTGAATCATCTGGTGCAGTTTGTTGCATTGAATCAGTGAATAACGACTGATACATTGAATGAATGATTGAAGTTTCTTTCAGCGAATGAACGAATACAGTTTGTTTCTTTCAATGAAGGAGTTAAGCTTGAGGTATTGAATGAATGAGATAAGCGCAAATCATTGAAACAATGAATATCGTTTGTTTCATTGAATGAATGAAAACAGTTTGTTTCTTTCAATGAATCTATTAACCTCGAGACATTGAATGAAGAGTGAAGCTCTGCTCATTGAATTAACACGAACAGCTTTGTTTCATTGGATCAATGAATAAAGTTTGGTTCATTTAATGAACGATTGAATTTAGAATCAACAAACGAATGAATACATTTACTATCTTTCAATGAATGAGTAAAGGTTGAGGTATTGAATGATTGACAAACTGTGTTGTAATTGAATTAATTCGTGCTGATTATTTTATTGAATCAATGTATAACGTTTGTATCTTTGAATGAATGAATACAGTTTGTTCGGTTGGAGGAATGTATTAAGCTTGTGGCATTAAATGAATGAGAGAAGCTTTACTGCACTTGCAGTTTGTTGCATTGCATCAGTTTATAACGTTTGATTTTTTGAATGAATGAATACAGTTTGTTCGGTTGAAGGAATGTATTAAGCTTGAGACATTAAATGAATGAGAGAAGCTTTACTGCACTTGCTGTTTGTTTCATTACATCAATTTATAACGGTTGATTTACTGAATGAATAAAAACAGTTTGTTTGGTTGAATGAATGCGTTAAGCTCGAGACATTGAATGAATAAGAAAAGCTCTAATCATTGAATCATCTGGTGCAGTTTGTTTCATTGAATCAGTGAATCACGACTGATACATTGAATGAATGATTGAAGTTTCTTTCAGCGAATGAACGAATACAGTTTGTTTCTTTCAATGAAGGAGTTAAGCTTGAGGCATTGAATGAATGAATACACTTTGTTTGGGTGAAGGAATGTATTAAGCTTGAGACATTAAATGAATGGGAGAAGCTCTACTGCACTTGCAGTTTGTTGCATTGCATTATTTTATAACGTTTGATTTTTTGAATGAATGAATACAGTTTGTTCGGTTGAAGGAATGTATTAAGCTTAAGTCATTAAATGAATGAGAGAAGCTTTACTGCACTTGCAGTTTGTTTCATTACATCAATTTATTACGGTTGATTTACTGAATGAATAAAAACAGTTTGTTTGTTTGAATGAATGCGTTAAGCTCGAGACATTGAATGAATAAGAGAAGCTCTAATCATTGAATCATCTGGTGCAGTTTGGTTCATTGAATCAGTGAATAACGACTGATACATTGAATGAATGATTGAAGTTTCTTTCAGCGAATGAACGAATACAGTTTGTTTCTTTCAATGAATGAGTTAAGCTTGAGGCATTGAATGAATGAATATTTTGTTCGGGTGAAGAAATGTATTAAGCTTGAGACATTAAATGAATGGGAAAAGCTCTACTGCACTTGCAGTTTGTTGCATTGCATCAATTTATAACGTTTGATTTTTTGAATGAATGAAAACAGTTTGTTTAATTGAATGAATGCGTTAAGCACGAGACATTGAATGAATGAGAAAAGCTCTAATCATTGAATCATCTGGTGCAGTTTGTTTCATTGAATCAATAAATAACGTCTGATACATTGAATGAATGATTGAAGTTTCTTTCAGGGAATGAACGAATCCAGTTTGTTCCTTTCAATGAATGAGTTAAGCTTGAGGCATTGAATGAATGAGAGAAGCGCAAATCATTGAAACAATGAATATCGTTTGTTTAATTGAATGAATGCGTTAAGCTCGAGACATTGAATGAATAAGAGAAGCTCTAATCATTGAATCATCTCGTGCATTTGTTTCATTGAATCAGTGTATAACGACTGATACATTGAATGAAGGATTGAAGTTTCTTTCAGCGAATGAACGAATACAGTTTGTTTCTTTCAATGAATGAGTTAAGCTTGAGGCATTGAATGAATGAATACAGTTTGTTCGGGTGAAGGAATGTATTAAGCTTGAGACACTCTACTGCACTTGCAGTTTGTTTCTTTCAATGAATGAGTTAAGCTTGAGGCATTGAATGAAGAGTGAAGCTCTGCTCATTGAATTAACACGAACAGCTTGTTTCCTTGGATCAATGTATAAAGTTTGGTTCATTTAATGAACGATTGAATTTAGAATCAACAAACGAATGAATGCATTTACTTTCTTTCAACGAATGAGTAAAGGTTGAGGTATTGAATGAATGAGAAACTGTGTTGTAATTGAATTAATTCGTGCAGTTTATTTAATTGAATCAATGTATAACGTTTGTTTCATTGAATGAATGAATACAGTTTGTTCGGTTGAAGGAATGTATTAAGCTGGAGACATTAAATGAATGAGAGAAGCTTTACTGCACTTGCAGTTTGTTGCATTGCATCAGGTTATAAGGTTTGATTTTTTGAATGAATGAAAACAGTTTGTTTCATTGAATGAATGCGTTAAGCTCGAGACATTGAATGAATGATAAAAGCTCTAATCATTGAATCATCAGGAGCAGTTGTTTCATTGAATCAATGTATAATGTTGGTTTCATTGAATGAATGATTGAAGATTCTTTCAACCAATGAACATGTTGTTTCTTTAAATGAATATGTTTGGCTTAGGGCATTGAATGAAAGTTTTGAGCTCTGCTCATTGAATTATCAGGAGCATCTTGTTTCATTGGATCAATGAAGAACGTTTGGTTCATTGAATGAACAATTGAATTTAGAATCTACGAATGAATGAATACATTTCCTTTCTTTCAATGAATGAGTAAAGGTTAAGATATTGAATGAATGATAAACTCTCTTCTAATTGAATTAATTCGTGCAGTTTGTTTAATTGAATCAATGTATAACGTTTCATGAATACAGTTTGTTTCTTTCAAGGAATGTATTAACCTCGAGACATTGAATGAGAGAGTGAAGATCTGCTCATTGAATTAACACAAACAGCTTGAATGGGAAAATCCGTTCTAATTGAGTTAATTTGTGCAGTTTGATTCATTGAATCAATGAATAACGTCCGAATCATTGAAAGAATGATTCAAGTTTCTTTCAACGACTGAACGCATTCAGATTTTTTCCTTCATTGAATGAGTTAAGCTTGAGACATGGAATGAATGAGAGAAGCTCAACGTATTGATTCAATGAATAACGTTTGTTTCATTGAATGAATACAGTTTGTTTCTTTCAATGAATGTAATAACCTCGAGACATTGAATGAGTGAAGCTCTGCTCGTTGAATTAACACGTATATTGGATCAATGAATAATGTTTGGTTCATTTAATGAACGATTGAACTTAGAATCGACTAACGCATGAATACAATTACTTTCTTTCAATGAATGAGTAAAGGTTGATGCATTGAATGAATGAATACAGTTTGTTCGGATGAAGGAATGTATTAAGCTTGAGACATTAAATGAATGAGAGCAGCTTTACTGCACTTGCAGTTTGTTTCATTACATCAATTTATAACGGTTGATTTACTGAATGAATAAAAAGAGTTTGTTTGGTTCAATGAATGCGTTAAGCTTGAGACATTGAATGAATAAGAGAAGCTCTAATCATTGAATCATCTGGTGCAGTTTGTTTCATTGAATCAGTGAATAACGACTGATACATTGAATGAATGATTGAAGTTTCATTCAGCGAATGAACGAATTCAGTTTGTTTCTTTCAATGAATGAGTTAAGCTTGAGGCATTGAATGAATGAATAGTTTGTTCGGGTGAAGGAATGTATTAAGCTTGAGACATTAAATAAATGAGAGAAGCTCTAATGCACTTGCAGTTTGTTGCATTCCGTCAATTTATAACGTTTGATTTTTTGAATGAATGAAAACAGTTTGTTTAATTGAATGAATGCGTTAAGCACGAGACATTGAATGAATGAGAAAAGCTCTAATGCACTTGCAGTTTGTTTCATTACATCAATTTATAACGGTTGATTCACTGAATGAATAAAAACAGTTTGTTTGGTTGAATCAATGCGTTAAGCTCGAGACATTGAATGAATGAGAGAAGCTCTAATCATTGAATCATCTGGTGCAGTTTGTTTCATTGAATCAATAAATAACGTCTGATACATTGAATGAATGATTGAAGTTTCTTTCAGCGAATGAACGAATACAGTTTGTTCCTTTCAATGAATGAGTTAAGCTTGAGGCATTGAATGAATGAGAGAAGCGCAAATCATTGAAAGAATGAATATCGTTTGTTTAATTGAATGAATGCGTTACGCACGAGACATTGAATGAATGAGAAAAGCTCTAATGCACTTGCAGTTTGTTTCATTACATCAATTTATAACGGTTGATTTACTGAATGAATAAAAACAGTTTGTTTGGTTGAATGAATGTGTTAAGCTCGAGACATTCAATGAATAAGAGAAGCTCTAATCATTGAATCATCTGGTGCAGTTTGTTTCATTGAATCAGTGAATAATGACTGATACATTGAATGATTGAAGTTTCTTTCAGCGAATGAACGAATACAGTTTGTTTCTTTCAATGAATGAGTTAAGCTTGAGGCATTGAATGAATGAATAGTTTGTTCGGGTGAAGGAATGTGAAGGAAGGGTGAAGCTTGTGACATTAAATGAATGGGAGAAGTTCTACTGCACTTGCAGTTTGTTGCATTGCATCAATTTATAACGTTTCATTTTTTGAATGAATGAAAACAGTTTGTTTAATTGAATGAATGCGTTAAGCACGAGACATTGAATGAATGAGAAAAGCTCTAATGCACTTGCAGTTTGTTTCATTACATCAATTTATAACGGTTGATTCACTGAATGAATAAAAACAGTTTGTTTGGTTGAATGAATGCGTTAAGCTCGAGACATTGAATGAATGAGAGAAGCTCTAATCATTGAATCATCTGGTGCAGTTTGTTTCATTGAATCAATAAATAACGTCTGATACATTGAATGAATGAATGAAGTTTCTTTCAGGGAATGAACGAATATAGTTTGTTTCTTTCAATGAATGAGTTAAGCTTGAGGCATTGAATGAAGAGTGAAGCTCTGCTCATTGAATTAACACGAACAGCTTGTTTCCTTGGATCAATGAATAAAGGTTGGTTCATTTAATGAACGATTGAATTTAGAATCAACAAACGAATGAATGCATTTACTTTCTTTCAACGAATGAGTAAAGGTTGAGGTATTGAATGAATGAGAAACTGTGTTGTAATTGAATTAATTCGTGCACTTTATTTAATTGAATCAATGTATAACGTTTGTTTCATTGAATGAATGAATACAGTTTGTTCGGTTGAAGGAATGTATTAAGCTTGAGACATTAAATGAATGAGAGAAGCTTTACTGCACTTGCAGTTTGTTTCATTATATCAATTTATAACGGTGGATTTACTGAATGAATAAAAACAGTTTGTTTGGTTGAATGAATGTGTTAAGCTCGAGACATTGAATGAATAAAAGAAGCTCTAATCATTGAATCATCTGGTGCAGTTTGTTTCATTGAATCAGTGAATAACGACTGATACATTGAATGAATGATTGAAGTTTCTTTCAGCGAATGAACGAATACAGTTTGTTTCTTTCAATGAATGAGTTAAGCTTGAGGCATTGAATGAATGAGAGAAGCGCAAATCATTGAAACAATGAATATCGTTTGTTGCATTGAATGAATGAATACAGTTTGTTTCTTTCAATGAATCTATTAACCTCGAGACATTGAATGAAGAGTGAAGCTCTGCTCATTGAATTAACACGAACAGCTTGTTTCATTGGATCAATGAATAAAAGTTGGATCATTTAATGAACGATTGAATTTAGAATCAACAAACGAATGAATACAATTACTATCTTTCAATGAATGAGTAAAGATTGAGGTATTGAATGAATGAG
The DNA here is from genome assembly GCF_037043375.1 of Chiloscyllium plagiosum. Lineage (NCBI taxonomy): Eukaryota > Metazoa > Chordata > Chondrichthyes > Orectolobiformes > Hemiscylliidae > Chiloscyllium > Chiloscyllium plagiosum. The sequence goes on along the minus strand of NW_028270146.1, from coordinate 102,094,523 downwards.
AAACTGTGTTGTAATTGAATTATTTCGTGCAGTTTATTTAATTGAATCAATGTATAACGTTTGTTTCTTTGAATGAATGAATACAGTTTGTTCGGTGGAAGGAATGTATTAAGCTCGAGACATTAAATGAATGAGAGAAGCTTTAATGCACTTGCAGTTTGTTTCATTACATCAATTTATAACGGTTGATTTATTGAATGAATAAAAAGAGTTTGTTTGGTTGAATGAATGCGTTAAGCTCGAGACATTGAATGAATAAGAGAAGCTCTAATCATTGAATCATCTGGTGCATTTTGGTTCATTGAATCAGTGAATAACGACTGATACATTGAATGAATGATTGAAGATTCTTTCAGCGAATGAACGAATACAGTTTGTTTCTTTCAATGAATGAGTTAAGCTTGAGGCATTGAATGAATGAATAGTTTGTTCGGGTGAAGGAATGTATTAAGCTTGAGACATTAAATGAATGGGAGAACTCTACTGCACTTGCGGTTTGTTGCATTGCATCAATTTATAACGTTTGATTTTTTGAATGAATGAAAACAGTTTGTTTAATTGAATGAATGCGTTAAGCACGAGACATTGAATGAATGAGTAAAGCTCTAATGCACTTGCAGTTTGTTTCGTTACATCAATTTATAACGGTTGATTCACTGAATGATTGAAACAGTTTGTTTGGTTGAATGAATGCGTTCAGCTCGAGACATTGAATCAATGAGAGAAGCTCTAATCATTGAATCATCTGGTGCAGTTTGTTTCATTGAATCAATAAATAACGTCTGATACATTGAATGAATGATTGAAGTTTCTTTCAGGGAATGAACGAATACAGTTTGTTTCTTTCAATGAATGAGTTAAGCTTGAGGCATTGAATGAATGAATAGTTTGTTCGGGTGAAGGAATGTATTAAGCTTGAGACATTAAATGAATGGGAGAAGCTCTACTGCACTTGCAGTTTGTTGCATTGCATCAATTTATAACGTTTGATTTTTTGAATGAATGAAAACAGTTTGTTTAATTGAATGAATGCGTTAAGCACGAGTCATTGAATGAATGAGAAAAGCTCTAATGCACTTGCAGTTTGTTTCATTACATCAATTTATAACGGTTGATTCACTGAATGAATAAAAACGATTTGTTTGTTTGAATGAATGCTGTAAGCTCGAGATATTGAATGAATGAGAGAAGCTCTAATCATTGAATCATCTGGTGCAGTTTGTTTCATTGAATCAATAAATAACGTCTGATACATTGAATGAATGATTGAAGTTTCTTTCAGGGAATGAACGAATACAGTTTGTTTCTTTCAATGAATGAGTTAAGCTTGAGGCATTGAATGAAGAGTGAAACTCTGCTCATTGAATTAACACGAACAGCTTGTTTCCTTGGGTTAATGAATAAAGGTTGGTTCATTTAATGAACGATTGAATTTAGAATAACGTTTGTTGCATTGAATGAATACAGTTTGTTTCTTTCAATGAATGTATTAACCTCGAGACATTGAATGAGTGAAGCTCTGCTCATTGAATTAACACGTATATTGGATCAATGAATAAGGTTTGGTTCATTTAATGAACGATTGAACTTAGAATCGACTAACGCATGAATACATTTACTTTCTTTCAATGAATCAGTAAAGGTTGAGGCATTGAATGAATGAATACAGTTTGTTCGGTTGAAGGGATGTATTAAGCTTGAGACATTAAATGAATGAGAGAAGCTTTACTGCACTTGCAGTTTGTTTCATTACATCAGTTTATAACGATTGATTTACTGAATTAATAAAAAGAGTTTGTTTGGTTGAATGAATGTGTTAAGCTCGAGACATTGAATGAATAAGAGAAGCTCTAATCATTGAATCATCTGGTAGAGTTTGGTTCATTGAATCAGTGAATAACGACTGATACATTGAATGAATGATTGAAGTTTCTTTCAGCGAATGAACGAATACAGTTTGTTTCTTTCAATGAATGAATTAAGCTTGAGGCATTGAATGAATGAATAGTTTGTTCGGGTGAAGAAATGTATTAAGGTTGAGACATTAAATGAATGGGAGAAGCTCTACTGCACTTGCAGTTCGTTGCATTGCATCAATTTATTACGTTTGATTTTTTGAATGAATGAAAACAGTTTGTTTAATTGAATGATTGCGTTAAGCACGAGACATTGAATGAATGAGAAAAGCTCTAATCATTGAATCATCTGGTGCAGTTTGTTTCATTGAATCAATAAATAACGTCTGATACATTGAATGAATGATTGAAGTTTCTTTCAGGGAATGAACGAATATAGTTTGTTTCTTTCAATGAATGAGTTAAGCTTGAGGCATTGAATGAATGAGAGAAGCGCAAATCATTGAAACAATGAATATCGTTTGTTTAATTGAATGAATGCGTTAAGCACGAGACATTGAACGAATGAGAAAAGCTCTAATGCACTTGCAGTTTGTTTCATTACATCAATTTATAACGGTTGATTCACTGAATGAATAAAAACAGTTTGTTTGGTTGAATGAATGTGTTAAGCTCGAGACATTGAATGAATAAGAGAAGCTCTAATCATTGAATCATCTGGTGCAGTTTGTTTCATTGAATCAGTGAATAACGACTGATACATTGAATGAATGATTGAAGTTTCTTTCAGGGAATGAACGAATACAGTTTGTTTCTTTCAATGAATGAGATAAGCTTGAGGCATTGAATGAAGAGTGAAGCTCTGCTCTTTGAATTAACACGAACAGCTTTTTTCCTTCGATCAATGAATAAAGGTTGAATTTAGAATCAACAAACGAATGAATGCATTTACTTTCTTTCAACGAATGAGTAAAGGTTGAGGTATTGTATAAATGAGAAACTGTGTTGTAATTGAATTAATTCGTGCAGTTTATTTAATTGAATCAATGTATAACGTTTGTTTCATTGAATGAATGAACACTGTTTGTTCGGTTGAAGGAATGTATTAAGCTTGAGACATTAAATGAATGAGAGAAGCTTTACTGCACTTGCAGTTTGTTTCATTACATCAATTTGTAACGGTTGATTTACTGAATGAATAAAAACAGTTTGTTTGTTTGAATGAATGTGTTAACCTCGAGACATTGAATGAATAAGCGAAGATCTAATCATTGAATCATCTGGTGCAGTTTGTTTCATTGAATCAGTGAATAACGACTGATACATTGAATGAATGATTGAAGTTTCTTTCAGCGAATGAACGAATACAGTTTGTTCCTTTCAATGAATGAGTTAAGCTTGAGGCATTGAATGAATGAGAGAAGCGCAAATCATTGAAAAAATGAATATCGTTTGTTTAATTGAATGAATGCGTTAAGCACGAGACATTGAATGAATGAGAAAAGCTCTAATGCACTTGCAGTTTGTTGCATTGCATCAATTTATAACGTTTGATTTTTTGAATGAATGAAAACAGTTTGTTTAATTGAATGAATGCGTTAAGCACGAGACATTGAACGAATGAGAAAAGCTCTAATCATTGAATCATCTGGTGCAGTTTGTTTCATTGAATCAATAAATAACGTCTGATACATTGAATGAATGATTGAAGTTTCTCTCAGGGAATGAACGAATACAGTTTGTTTCTTTCAATGAATGAGTTAAGCTTGAGGCATTGAATGAAGAGTGAAGCTCTGCTCATTGAATTAACACGAACAGCTTGTTTCCTTGGATCAATGAATAAAGGTTGAATTTAGAATCAACAAACGAATGAATGCATTTACTTTCTTTCAACGAATGGGTAAAGGTTGAGGTATTGTATAAATGAGAAACTGTGTTGTAATTGAATTAATTCGTGCAGTTTATTTAATTGAATCAATGTATAACGTTTGTTTCATTGAATGAATGAATACAGTTTGTTCGGTTGAAGGAATGTATTAAGCTTGAGACATTAAATGAATGAGAGAAGCTTTACTGCACTTGCAGTTTGTTTCATTACATCAATTTATAACGGTTGATTTACTGAATGAATAAAAACAGTTTGTTTGGTTGAATGAATGTGTTAAGCTCGAGACATTGAATGAATAAGAGAAGCTCTAATCATTGAATCATCTGGTGCAGTTTGTTTCATTGAATCAGTGAATAACGACTGATACATTGAATGAATGATTGAAGTTTCTTTCAGCGAATGAACGAATACAGTTTGTTACTTTCAATCAATGAGTTAAGCTTGAGGCATTGAATGAATGAGAGAAGCGCAAATCATTGAAACAATGAATATCGTTTGTTTCATTGAATGAATGAATACAGTTTGTTTCTTTCAATGAATCTATTAACGTCGAGACATTGAATGAAGGGTGATGCTCTGCTCATTGAATTAACACGAACAGCATGTTTCATTAGAAACAATGATTGAATTTTCTTTCAGCGAATGAACGAATACAGTTTGTTTCTTTCAATGAATGATTTAAGCTTGAGGCATTGAATGAATGAATACATTTTGTTCGGGTGAAGGAATGTATTAAGCTTGAGACATTAAATGAATGGGAGAAGCTCTACTGCACTTGCAGTTTGTTGCATTGCATCAATTTATAACGTTTGATTTTTTGAATGAATGAATACAGTTTGTTCGGTTGAAGGAATGTATTAAACTTGAGACATTAAATGAATGAGAGAAGCTTTACTGCACTTGCAGTTTGTTTCATTACATCAATTTATAACGGTTGATTTACTGAATGAATAAAAAGAGTTTGTTTGTTTGAATGAATGCGTTAAGCTCGAGACATTGAATGGATAAGAGAAGCTCTAATCATTGAATCATCTGGTGCAGTTTGGTTCATTGAATCAGGGAATAACGACTGATACATTGAATGAATGATTGAAGTTTCTTTCAGCGAATGAACGAATACAGTTTGTTTCTTTCAATGAATGAGTTAAGCTTGAGGCATTGAATGAATGAATAGTTTGTTCGGGTGAAGGAATGTATTAAGCTTGAGACATTAAATGAATGGGAGAAGGTCTACTGCACTTGCGGTTTGTTGCATTGCATCAATTTATAACGTTTGATTTTTTGAATGAATGAAAACAGTTTGTTTAATTGAATGAATGCGTTAAGCACGAGACATTGAATGAATGAGAAAAGCTCTAATGCACTTGCAGTTTGTTTCGTTACATCAATTTATAACGGTTGATTCACTGAATGATTGAAACAGTTTGTTTGGTTGAATGAATGCGTTCAGCTCGAGACATTGAATCAATGAGAGAAGCTCTAATCATTGAATCATCTGGTGCAGTTTGTTTCATTGAATCAATAAATAACGTCTGATACATTGAATGAATGATTGAAGTTTCTTTCAGGGAATGAACGAATACAGTTTGTTTCTTTCAATGAATGAGTTAAGCTTGAGGCATTGAATGAAGAGTGAAACTCTGCTCATTGAATTAACACGAACAGCTTGTTTCCTTGGGTTAATGAATAAAGGTTGGTTCATTTAATGAACGATTGAATTTAGAATAACGTTTTTTTCATTGAATGAATACAGTTTGTTTCTTTCAATGAATGTATTAACCTCGAGACATTGAATGAGTGAAGCTCTGCTCATTGAATTAACACGTATATTGGATCAATGAATAAGGTTTGGTTCATTTAATGAACGATTGAACTTAGAATCGACTAACGCATGAATACATTTACTTTCTTTCAATGAATCAGTAAAGGTTGAGGCATTGAATGAATGAATACAGTTTGTTCGGTTGAAGGGATGTATTAAGCTTGAGACATTAAATGAATGAGAGAAGCTTTACTGCACTTGCAGTTTGTTTCATTACATCAGTTTATAACGATTGATTTACTGAATTAATAAAAAGAGTTTGGTTGAATGAATGTGTTAAGCTCGAGACATTGAATGAATAAGAGAAGCTCTAATCATTGAATCATCTGGTAGAGTTTGGTTCATTGAATCAGTGAATAACGACTGATACATTGAATGAATGATTGAAGTTTCTTTCAGCGAATGAACGAATACAGTTTGTTTCTTTCAATGAATGAATTAAGCTTGAGGCATTGAATGAATGAATAGTTTGTTCGGGTGAAGAAATGTATTAAGGTTGAGACATTAAATGAATGGGAGAAGCTCTACTGCACTTGCAGTTTGTTGCATTGCATCAATTTATTACGTTTGATTTTTTGAATGAATGAAAACAGTTTGTTTAATTGAATGAATGCGTTAAGCACGAGACATTGAATGAATGAGAAAAGCTCTTCTCATTGAATCATCTAGTGCAGTTTGTTTCATTGAATCAATAAATAACGTCTGATACATTGAATGAATGATTGAAGTTTCTTTCAGGGAATGAACGAATATAGATTGTTTCTTTCAATGAATGAGTTAAGCTTGAGGCATTGAATGAATGAGAGAAGCGCAAATCATTGAAACAATGAATATCGCTTGTTTAATTGAATGAATGCGTTAAGCACGAGACATTGAACGAATGAGAAAAGCTCTAATGCACTTGCAGTTTGTTTCATTACATCAATTTATAACGTTTGATTCACTGAATGAATAAAAACAGTTTGTTTGGTTGAATGAATGTGTTAAGCTCGAGACATTGAATGAATAAGAGAAGCTCTAATCATTGAATCATCTGGTGCAGTTTGTTTCATTGAATCAATAAATAACGTCTGATACATTGAATGAATGATTGAAGTTCCTTTCAGGGAATGAACGAATACAGTTTGTTTCTTTCAATGAATGAGTTAAGCTTGAGGCATTGAATGAAGAGTGAAGCTCTGCTCATTGAATTAACACGAACAGTGAAGCTCTGCTCATTGAATTAACACGAACAGCTTGTTTCCTTGGGTTAATGAATAAAGGTTGGTTCATTTAATGAACGATTGAATTTAGAATCAACAAACAAATGAATGCATTTACTTTCTTTCAACGAATGAGTAAAGGTTGAGGTATTGTATAAATGAGAAACTGTGTTTTAATTGAATTATTTCGTGCAGTTTATTTAATTGAATCAATGTATAACGTTTGTTTCATTGAATGAATGAATACAGTTTGTTCGGTTGAAGGAATGTCTTAAGCTTGAGACATTAAATGAATGAGAGAAGCTTTACTGCACTTGCAGTTTGTTTCATTACATCAATTTATAACGGGTGATTCACTGAATGAATAAAAACAATTTGTTTGGTTGAATGAATGCGTTAAGCTCGAGAATTTGAATGAATGACAGAAGCTCTAATCATTGAATCATCTGGTGCAGTTTGGTTCACTGAATCTGTGAATAACGACTGATACGTTGAATGAATGATTGAATTTTTTTCAGCGAATGTGCGAACACAGTTTGTTTCTTTCAATGAATGAATTAAGCTTGAGGCATTGAATGGATGAATACAGTTTGTTCGGGTGAAGGAATGTATTAAGCTTGAGACATTAAATGAATGGGAGAAGCTCTACTGCACTTGCAGTTTGTTTCATTACATCAATTTATAACGGTTGATTTACTGAATGAATAAAAACAGTTTGTTTGGTTGAATGAATGTGTTAAGCTCGAGACATTGAATGAATAAGAGAAGCTCTAATCATTGAATCATCTGGTGCAGTTTGTTTCATTGAATCATTGAAAACCGACTGATACATTGAATGAATGATTGAAGTTTCTTTCAGCGAATGAGCGAATACAGTTTGTTTCTTTCAATGAATGAGTTAAGCTTGAGGCATTGAATGAATGAATACAGTTTGTTCGGGTGAAGGAATGTATTAAGCTTGAAACAGTAAATGAATGGGAGAAGCTCTACTGCACTTGCAGTTTGTTGCATTGCATTAATTTATAACGTTTGATTTTTTGAATGAATGAATACAGTTTGTTCGGTTGAAGGAATGTATTAAGCTTGAGACATTAAATGAATGAGAGAAGCTTTACTGCACTTGCAGTTTGTTTCATTACATCAATTGATAACGGTTGATTTACTGAATGAATAAAAACAGTTTGTTTGGTTGAATGAATGTGTTAAGCTCGAGACATTGAATGAATAAGAGAAGCTCTAATCATTGAATCAGCTGGTGCAGTTTGTTTCATTGAATCAGTGAATAACGACTGATGTATTGAATGAATAATTGAAGTTTCTTTCAGCGAATGAACGAATACAGTTTGTTTCTTTCAATGAATGAGTTAAGCTTGAGGCATTGAATGAATGAATACAGTTTATTCGGTTGAAGGAATGTATGAAGCTTGAGACATTAAATGAATGAGAGAAGCTTTACTGCACTTGCAGTTTGTTTCATTACATCAATTTAGAACGGTTGATTTACTGAATGAATAAAAACAGTTTGTTTGGTTGAATGAATGTGTTAACCTCGAGACATTGAATGAATGAGAAAAGCTCTAATCATTGAATCATCAGGAGCAGTTGTTTCATTGAATCAATGAATAATGTTGGTTTCATTGAATGAATGATTGAAGATTCTTTTAACCAATGAACATGTTGTTTCTTTAAATGAATGTGTTTGGCATAGGGCATTGAATGAAAGTTTTGAGCTCTGCTCATTGAATTATCAGGAGCATCTTGTTTCATTGGATCAATGAAGAACGTTTGGTTCATTGAATGAACGATTGAATTTAGAATCTACGAACGAATGAATACATTTCCTTTCTTTCAATGAATGAGTAAAGGTTAAGATATTGAATGAATGAGAAACTCTCTTCTAATTGAATTAATTCGTGCAGTTTGTTTAATTGAATGAATGTATAACGTTTAATGAATACAGTTTGTTTCTTTCAAGGAATGTATTAACCTCGAGACCTTGAATGAGAGAGTGAAGATCTGCTCATTGAATTAACACAAACAGCTTGAATGGGAAAATCCGTTCTAATTGAGTTAATTTGTGCAGTTTGATTCATTGAATCAATGAATAACGTCCGAATCATTGAAAGAATGATTCAAGTTTCTTTCAACGACTGAACGCATTCAGATTTTTTCCTTCATTGAATGAGTTAAGCTTGAGACATGAAATGAATGAGAGAAGCTCAACGTATTGATTCAATGAATAACGTTTGTTTCATTGAATGAATACAGTTTGTTTCTTTCAATGAATGTATTAACCTCGAGACCTTAAATGAGTGAAGCTCTGCTCATTGAATTAACACGTATATTGGATCAATGAATAATGTTTGGTTCATTTAATGAACGATTGAACTTAGAATGGACTAACGCATGAATACATTTACTTTCTTTCAATGAATGAGTAAAGGTTGAGGCATTGAATGAATGAATACAGTTTGTTCGGTTGAAGGAATGTATTAAGCTTGAGAAATTAAATGAATGAGAGAAGCTTTACTGCACTTGCAGTTTGTTTCATTACATCAATTTATAACGGTTGATTTACTGAATGAATAAAAACAGTTTGTTTGGTTGAATGAATATGTTAAGCTCGAGACATTGAATGAATGAGAAAAGCTCTAATCATGGAATCATCAGGAGCAGTTGTTTCATTGAATCAATGAATAATGTTGGTTTCATTGAATGAATGATTGAAGATTCTTTCAACCAATGAACATGTTGTTTCTTTAAATGAATGTGTTTGGCTTAGGGCATTGAATGAAAGTTTTGAGCTCTGCTCATTGAATTATCAGGAGCATCTTGTTTCATTGGATCAATGAAGAACGTTTGGTTCATTGAAGGAACGATTGAATTTAAAATCTACGAACGAATGAATACATTTCCTTTCTTTCAATGAATGTGTAAAGGTTAAGATATTGAATGAATGAGAAACTCTCTTCTAATTGAATTAATTCGTGCAGTTTGTTTAATTGAATCAAAGTAAAACGTTTAATGAATACAGTTTGTTTCTTTCAAGGAATGTATTAACCTCGAGACATTGAATGAGAGAGTGAAGATCTGCTCATTGAATTAACACAAACAGCTTGAATGGGAAAATCCGTTCTAATTGAGTTAATTTGTGCAGTTTGATTCATTGAATCAATGAATAACGTCCGAATCATTGAAAGAATGATTCAAGTTTCTTTCAACGACTGAACGCATTCAGATTTTTTCCTTCATTGAATGAGTTAAGCTTGAGACATGGAATGAATGAGAGAAACTCAACCTATTGATTCAATGAATAACGTTTGTTTCATTGAATGAATACAGTTTGTTTCTTTCAATGAATGTATTAACCTCGAGACATTGAATGAGTGAAGCTCTGCTCGTTGAATTAACACGTATATTGGATCAATGAATAATGTTTGGTTCATTTAATGAACGATTGAACATAGAATCGACTAACGCATGAATACATTTACTATCTTTCAATGAATGAGTAAAGGTTGAGGTATTGAATGAATGAGAAACTGTGTTGTAATTGAATTAATTCGTGCAGTTTATTTAATTGAATCAATGTATAACGTTTGTTTCATTGAATGAATGAATACAGTTTGTTCGGTTGAAGGAATGTATTAAGCTTGAGACATTAAATGATTGAGAGAAGCTTTACTGCACTTGCAGTTTGTTGCATTGCATCAGTTTATAACGTTTGATTTTTTGAATGAATGAAAACATTTTGTTTAATTGAATGAATGCGTTAAGCACGAGACATTGAATGAATGAGAAAAGCTCTAATGCACTTGCAGGTTGTTTCATTACATCAATTTATAACGGTTGATTCACTGAATGAATAAAAACAGTTTGTTTTGTTGAATGAATGCGTTAAGCTCGAGACATTGAATGAATGGGAGAAGCTCTAATCATTGAATCATCTGGTGCAGTTTGTTTCATTGAATCAATAAATAACGTCTGATACATTGAATGAATGAATGAAGTTTCTTTCAGGGAATGAACGAATACAGTTTGTTTCTTTCAATGAATGAGTTAAGCTTGAGGCATTGAATGAAGAGTGAAGCTCTGCTCATTGAATTAACACGAACAGCTTGTTTCCTTGGATCAATGAATAAAGGTTGGTTCATTTAATGAACGATTGAATTTAGAATCAACAAACAAACATTTACTATCTTTCAATGAATGAGTAAAGGTTGAGGTATTGAATGAATGAGAAACTGTGTTGTAATTGAATTAATTCGTGCAGTTTATTTAATTGAATCAATGTATAACGTTTGTTTCATTGAATGAATGAGTACAGTTTGTTCGGTTGAAGGAATGTATTAAGCTTGAGACATTAAATGAATGAGAGAAGATTTACTGCACTTGCAGTTTGTTGCATTGCGTAAGTTTATAACGTTTGATTTTTTGAATGAATGAAAACAGTTTGTTTCATTGAATGAATGCGTTAAGCTCGAGACATTGAATGAATGAGAAAAGCTCTAATCATTCAATCATCAGGAGCAGTTGTTTCATTGAATCAATGAATAACGACTGATACATTGAATGAATGATTGAAGTTTCTTTCAGCGAATAAACGAATACAGTTTGTTTCTTTCAATGAATGAGTTAAGCTTGTGGCATTGAAAGAATGAATAGGTTTGTTCGGATGAAGGAATGTATTAAGCTTGAGACATGAAATGAATGGGAGAAGCTCTACTGCACTTGCAGTTTGTTGCGTTGCATCAAATTATAACGTTTGATTTTTTGAATGAATGAAAACAGTTTTTTTAATTGAATGAATGCGTTAAGCACGAGACATTGAATGAATGAGAAAAGCTCTAATGCACTTGCAGTTTGCTTCGTTACATCAATTTATAACGGTTGATTTACTGAATGAATAAAAACAGTTTGTTTGGTTGAATGAATGCGTTAAGCTCGAGACATTGAATGAATAAGAAAAGCTCTAATCATTGAATCATCTGGTGCAGTTTGTTTCATTGAATCAATAAATAACGATACATTGAATGAATGATTGAAGTTTCTTTCAGGGAATGAGTTAAGCTTAAGGCATTGAATGAAGAGTGAAGCTCTGCTCATTGAATTAACACGAACAGCTTGTTTCCTTGGATCAATGAATAAAGGTTGGTTCATTTAATGAACGATCGAATTTAGAATCAACAAACGAATGAATACATTTACTATCTTTCAATGAATGAGTAAAGGTTGAGGATTTGAATGAATAAGAAACTGTGTTGTAATTGAATTAATTCGTGCAGTTTTTTTAATTGAATCAATGTAGAACGTTTGTTTCATTGAATGAATGAATACAGTTTGTTTCATTGAATGAATGCGTTAAGCTCGAGACATTAAATGAATGAGAGAAGCTTTACTGCACTTGCAGTTTGTTGCATGGCATCAGTTTATAACGTTTGATATTTTGAATGAATGAAAACAGTTTGTTTAATTGAATGAATGCGTTAAGCACGAGACATTGAATGAATGAGAAAAGCTCTAATGCACTTGCAGTTTGTTTCATTACATCAATTTACAACGGTTGATTCACTGAATGAATAAAAACAGTTTGTTTGATTGAATGAATGCGTTTAGCTCGAGACATTGAATGAATGAGAGAAGCTCTAATCATTGAATCATTTGGTGCAGTTTGTTTCATTGAATCAGTGAATAACGACTGATACATTGAATGAATGATTGAAGTTTCTTTCAGCGAATGAACGAATACAGTTTGTTTCTTTCAATGAATGAGTTAAGCTTGAGGCATTGAATGAATGAAAAGTTTGTTCGGGTGAAGGAATGTATTAAGCTTGAGACATTAAATGAATGAGAGAAGCTTTACTGCACTTGCAGTTTGTTGCATTGCATCAGTTTATAACGTTTGATTTTTTGAATGAATGAATACAGTTTGTTCGTTTGAAGGAATCTATTAAGCTTGAGACATTAAATGAATGAGAGAAGCTTTACTGCACTTGCAGTTTGTTTCGTTACATCAATTGAAAACGGTTGATTTACTGAATGAATAAAAACAGTTTGTTTGGTTGAATGAATGCGTTAAGCTCGAGACATTCAATGAATAAGAGAAGCTCTAATCATTGAATCATCTGGTAGAGTTTGGTTCATTGAATCAGTGAATAACGACTGATACATTGAATGAATGATTGAAGGTTCTTTCAGCGAATAAACGAATACAGTTTGTTTCTTTCAATGAATGAATTAAGCTTGAGGCATTGAATGAATGAATAGTTTGTTCGGGTGAAGAAATGTATTAAGGTTGAGACATTAAATGAATGGGAGAAGCTCTACTGCACTTGCAGTTTGTTGCATTGCATCAATTTATTACGTTTGATTTTTTGAATGAATGAAAACAGTTTGTTTAATTGAATGAATGCGTTAAGCACGAGACATTGAATGAATGAGAAAAGCTCTAATGCACTTGCAGTTTGTTTCGTTAGATCAATTTATAACGGTTCATTCACTGAATGAATAAAAACAGTTTGTTTGGTTGAATGAATGCGTTAAGCTCGAGACATTGAATGAATAAGGGAAGCTCGAATCATTGAATCATCTGGTGCAGTTTGTTTCATTGAATCAATAAATAACGTCTGATACATTGAATGAATGATTGAAGTTTCTTTCAGGGAATGAACGAATACAGTTTGTTTCTTTCAATGAATGAGTTAAGCTTCAGGCATTGAATGAATGAGAGAAGCGCAAATCATTGAAACAATGAATATCGTTTGTTTAATTGAATGAATGCGTTCAGCACGAGACATTGAATGAATGAGAAAAGCTCTAATGCACTTGCAGTTTGTTTCATTACATCAATTTATAACGGTTGATTTTCTGAATGAATAAAAACAGTTTGTTTGGTTGAATGAATGCGTTAAGCTCGAGACATTGAATGAATAAGAGAAGCTCTAATCATTGAATCATCTGGTGCAGTTTGTTTCATTGAATCAGTGAATAATTACTGATACATTGAATGAATGATTGCAGTTTCTTTCAGCGAATGAACGAATACAGTTTGTTTCTTTCAATGAATGAGTTAAGCTAGAGGCATTGAATGAATGAAAACAGTTTGTTCGGGTGAAGGAATGTATTAAGCTTGAGACATTAAATGAATGGGTCAAGCTCTGCTGCACTTGCAGTTTGTTGCATTGCATCAATTTATAACGTTTGATTTTTTGAATGAATGAAAACAGTTTGTTTAATTGAATATATGCGTTAAGCACGAGACACTGAATGAATGAGAAAAGCTCTAATGCACTTGCAGTTTGTTTCATTACATCAATTTATAACGGTTGATTCACTGAATGAATAAAAACAGTTTGTTTGGTTGAATGAATGCGGTAAGCTCGAGACATTGAATGAATGAGAGAAGCTCTAATCATTGAATCATCTGGTGCAGTTTGTTTCATTGAATCAATAAATAACGTCTGATACATTGAATGAATGATTGAAGTTTCTTTCAGGGAATGAACGAATACAGTTTGTTTCTTTCAATGAATGAGTTAAGCTTGAGGCATTGAATGAAGAGTGAAGCTCTGCACATTGAATTAACACGAACAGCTTGTTTCCTTGGATCAATGAATAAAGGTTGGTTCATTTAATGAACGATTGAATTTAGAATCAACAAACGAATGAATGCATTTACTTTCTTTCAACGAATGAGTAAAGGTTGAGGTATTGAATAAATGAGAAACTGTGTTGTAATTGAATTAATTCGTGCAGTTTATTTAATTGAATCAATGTATAACTTTTGTTTCATTGAATGAATGAATACAGTTTGTTCGATTGAAGGAATGTATTAAGCTTGAGACATTAAATGAATGAGAGAAGCTTTACTGCACTTGCAGTTTGTTTCATTACATCAATTTATAACGGTTGATTTACTGAATGAATAAAAACAGTTTGTTTGGTTGAATGAATGAGTTAAGCTCGAGACATTGAAAGAATAAGAGAAGCTCTAATCATTGAATCATCTAGTGCAGTTTGTTTCATTGAATCAGTGAATAACGACTGATACATTGAATGAATGATTGAAGTTTCTTTCAGCGAATGAACGAATACAGTTTGTTACTTTCAACGAATGAGTTAAGCTTGAGGCATTCAATGACTGAGAGAAGCGCAAATGATTGAAACAATGAATACCGTTTGTTTCATTGAATAAATGAATACAGTTTGTTTCTTTTAACCTCGAGACATTGAATGAAGAGTGAAGCTCTGCTCATTGAATTAATACGAACAGCTTGTTTCATTGGATCAATGAATAAAAGTTGGATCATTTAATGAACGATTGAATTTAGAATCAACAAACGAATGAATACAATTACTATCTTTCAATGAATGAGTAAAGATTGAGGTATTGAATGAATGAGAAACTGTGTTGTAATTGAATTAATTCGTGCAGTTTATTGAATTGAATCAATGTATAACGTTTGTTTCTTTGAATGAATGAATACAGTTTGTTCGGTCGAAGGAATGTATTAAGCTTGAGACATTAAATGAATGAGAGAAGCTTTACTGCACTTGCAGTTTGTTTCATTACATCAATTTATAACGGTTGATTTACTGAATGAATAAACACAGTTTGTTTGTTTGAATTTATGCGTTAAACTCGAGACATTGAATGAATAAGAGAAGCTCTAATCATTGAATCATCTGGTGCAGTTTGTTTCATTGAATCAGTGATAAACGACTGATACATTGGATGAATGATTGAAGTTTCTTTCAGCGAATGAGCGAATACAGTTTGTTTCTTTCAATGAATGAGTTAAGCTTGAAGCATTGAATGAATGAATACAGTTTGTTCGGGTGAAGGAATGTATTAAGCTTGAGACATTAAATGAATGGG
This sequence comes from Chiloscyllium plagiosum, assembly GCF_037043375.1. NCBI lineage: Eukaryota > Metazoa > Chordata > Chondrichthyes > Orectolobiformes > Hemiscylliidae > Chiloscyllium > Chiloscyllium plagiosum. The sequence goes on along the minus strand of NW_028270146.1, from coordinate 102,078,877 downwards.
AGAAGCTCTACTGCACTTGCAATTTGTTGCATTGCATCAATTTATAACGTTTGTTTCATTGAATGAATGAATACACTTTGTTCGGTTGAAGGAATGTATTAAGCTTGAGACATTAAATGAAAGAGAGAAGTTTTACTGCACTTGCAGTTTGTTTCATTACATCAATTTATAACGGTTGATTTACTGAATGAATAAAAACAGTTTGTTTGGTTGAATGAATGTGTTAAGCTCGAGACATTGAATGAATAAGGGAAGCTCTAATCATTGAATCATCTGGTGCAGTTTGTTTCATTGAATCAGTGAATAACGACTGATGCAATGAATGAATGATTGAAGTTTCTTTCAGCGAATGAACGAATACAGTTTGTTACTTTCAATGAATGAGTTAAGCTTGAGGCATTGAATGAATGAGAGAAGCGCAAATCATTGAAACAATGAATATCGTTTGTTTCTTTGAATGAATGAATACAGTGTGTTCGGTTGAAGGAATGTATTAAGCTTGAGACATTAAATGAATGAGAGAAGCTCTACTGCACTTGCAGTTTGTTGCATTGCATCAATTTATAACGTTTGTTTCATTGAATGAATGAATACAGTTTGTTCAGTTGAAGGAATGTATTAAGCTTGAGACATTAAGTGAATGAGAGAAGGTTTACTGCACTTGCAGTTTGTTTCATTACATCAATTTATAACGGTTGATTTACTGAATGAATAAAAACAGTTTGTTTGGTTGAATGAATGTGTTAAGCTCGAGACATCGAATGAATAAGGGAAGCTCTAATCATTGAATCATCTGGTGCAGTTTGTTTCATTGAATCAGTGAATAACGACTGATACATTGAATGAATGATTGAAGTTTCTTTCAGCGAATGAACGAATACAGTTTGTTTCTTTCAATGAATGAGTTAAGCTTGAGGCATTGAATGAATGAGAGAAGCGCAAATCATTGAAACAATGAATATCGTTTGTTTCGTTGAATGAATGAATACAGTGTGTTCGGTTGAAGGAATGTATTAAGCTTGTGACATTAAATGAATGAGAGAAGCTTTACTGCACTTGCAGTTTGTTGCATTGCATCAATTTATTACGTTTGATTTTTTGAATGGATGAAAACAGTTTGTTTAATTGAATGAATGCGTTAAGCTCGAGACATTGAATGCATAAGAGAAGCTCTCATCATTGAATCATCTGGTGCAGTTTGTTTCATTGAATCAATGAATAACGACTGATACATTGAATGAATGATTGAAGTTTCTTTCAGCGAATGAACGAATACAGTTTGTTTCTTTCAATGAATGAGTTAAGCTTGAGGCATTGAAAGAATGAATAGTTTGTTCGGGTGAAGGAATGTATTAAGCTTGAGACATTAAATGAATGGGAGAAGCTCTACTGCACTTGCAGTTTGTTGCATTGAATCAATTTATAACGTTTGATTTTTTGAATGAATGAAAACAGTTTGTTTAATTGAATGAATGCGTTAAGCACGAGACATTGAATGAATGAGAAAAGCTCTAATGCACTTGCAGTTTGTTTCATTACATCAATTTACAACGGTTGATTCACTGAATGAATAAAGACAGTTTGTTTGGTTGAATGAATGCGTTAAGCTCGAGACATTGAATGAATAAGAGAAGCTCTAATCATTGAATCATCTGGTGCAGTTTGTTTCATTGAATCAGTGAATAACGACTGATACATTGAATTAATAATTGAAGTTTCTTTCAGCGAATGAACGAATACAGTTTGTTTCTTTCAATGAATGAGTTAAGCTTGAGGCATTGAATGAATGAATACAGTTTGTTCGGGTGAAGGAATGTATTAAGCTTGAGACATTAAATGAATGGGAGAAGCTCTCCTGCACTTGCAGTTTGTTGCATTGCATAAATTTACAGCGTTTGATTTTTTGAATGAATACAGTTTGTTCGGTTGAAGGAATCTATTAAGCTTGAGACATTAAATGAATGAGAGAAGCTTTACTGCACTTGCAGTTTGTTTCGTTACATCAATTGAAAACGGTTGATTTACTGAATGAATAAAAACAGTTTGTTTGGTTGAATGAATGCGTTAAGCTCGAGACATTGAATGAATAAGAGAAGCTCTAATCATTGAATCATCTGGTCGAGTTTGGTTCATTGAATCAGTGAATAACGACTGATACATTGAATGAATGATTGAAGTTTCTTTCAGCGAATAAACGAATACAGTTTGTTTCTTTCAATGAATGAATTAAGCTTGAGGCATTGAATGAATGAATAGTTTGTTCGGGTGAAGAAATGTATTAAGGTTGAGACATTAAATGAATGGGAGAAGCTCTACTGCACTTGAAGTTTGTTGCATTGCATCAATTTATTACGTTTGATTTTTTGAATGAATGAAAACAGTTTGTTTAATTGAATCAATGCGTTAAGCACGAGACATTGAATGAATGAGAAAAGCTCTAATCATTGAATGCTCTGGTGCAGTTTGTTTCATTGAATCAATAAATAACGTCTGATACATTGAATGAATGATTGAAGTTTCTTTCAGGGAATGAACGAATACAGTTTGTTTCTTTCAATGAATGAGTTAAGCTTGAGGCATTGAATGAATGAGAGAAGCGCAAATCATTGAAACAATGAATATCGTTTGTTTAATTGAATGAATGCGTTAAGCACGAGACATTGAATGAATGAGAAAAGCTCTAATGCACTTGCAGTTTGTTTCATTACATCAATTTATAACGGTTGATTTACTGAATGAATAAAAACAGTTTGTTTGGTTGAATGAATGCGTTAAGCTCGAGACATTGAATGAATAAGAGAAGCTCTAATCATTGAATCATCTGGTGCAGTTTGTTTCATTGAATAAGTGAAAAACGACTGATACATTGAATGAATGATTGAAGTTTCTTTCAGCGAATGAACGAATACAGTTTGTTTCTTTCAATGAATGAGTTAAGCTTGAGGCATTGAATGAATGAATAGTTTGTTCGGGTGAAGGAATGTATTAAGCTTGAGACATTAAATGAATGGGAGAAGCTCTACTGCAATTGCAGTTTGTTGCATTGCATCAATTTATAACGTTTGATTTTTTGAATGAATGAAAACAGTTTGTTTAATTGAATGAATGCGTTTAGCTCGAGACATTGAATGAATGAGAGAAGCTCTAATCATTGAATCATCTGGTGCAGTTTGTTTCATTGAATCAATAAATAACGTCTGATACATTGAATGAATGATTGAAGTTTCTTTCAGGGAATGAACAAATACAGTTTGTTTCTTTCAATGAATGAGATAAGCTTGAAGCATTGAATGAAGAGTGAAGCTCTGCTTATTGAATTAACACGAACAGCTTGTTTCCTTGGATCAATGAATTAAGGTTGGTTCATTTAATGAACGATTGAATTTAGAATCAACAAGCGAATGAATACATTTACTATCTTTCAATGAATGAGTAAAGGTTGAGGTATTGAAAGAATGAGAAACTGTGTTGTAATTGAATTAATTCGTGCAATTTATTTAATTGAATCAATGTATAACGTTTGTTTCATTGAATGAATGAATACAGTTTGTTCGGTTGAAGGAATGTATTAAGCTTGAGACATTAAATTAATGAGAGAAGCTTTACTGCACTTGCAGTTTGTTGCATTGCATCAATTTATAACGTTTGATTTTTTTGAATGAATGAAAACAGTTTGTTTAATTGAATGAATGCGTTAAGCACGAGACATTGAATGAATGAGAAAAGCTCTGATGCACTTGCAGTTTGTTTCGTTAGATCAATTTATAACGGTTGATTCACTGAATGAATAAAAACAGTTTGTTTGGTTGAATGAATGCGTTAAGCTCGAGACATTGAATGAATAAGAGAAGCTCTAATCATTGAATCATCTGGTGCAGTTTGTTTCATTGATTCAGTGAATAATTACTGATACATTGAATGAATGATTGAAGTTTCTTTCAGGGAATGAACGAATACAGTTTGTTTCTTTCAATGAATGAGTTAAGCTTGAGGCATTGAATGAATGAGAGAAGCGCAAATCATTGAAACAATGAATATCGTTTGTTTAATTGAATGAATGTGTTAAGCACGAGACATTGAATGAATGAGAAAAGCTCTAATGCACTTGCAGTTTGTTTCATTACATCAATTTATAACGGTTGATTTTCTGAATGAATAAAAACAGTTTGTTTGGTTGAATGAATGCGTTTAGTTCGAGACATTGAATGAATAAGAGAAGCTCTAATGATTGAATCATCTGGTGCAGTGTGTTTCATTGAATCAGTGAATAATTACTGATACATTGAATGAATGATTGAAGTTTCTTTCAGCGAATGAACGAATACAGTTTGTTTCTTTCAATGAATGAGTTAAGCTTGAGGCATTGAATGAATGAATAGTTTGTTCGGGTGAAGGAATGTATTAAGCTTGAGACATTAAATGAATGGGAGAAGCTCTACTGCAATTGCAGTTTGTTGCATTGCATCAATTTATAACGTTTGATTTTTTGAATGAATGAAAACAGTTTGTTTAATTGAATGAATGCGTTTAGCTCGAGACATTGAATGAATGAGAGAAGCTCTAATCATTGAATCATCTGGTGCAGTTTGTTTCATTGAATCAATAAATAACGTCTGATACATTGAATGAATGATTGAAGTTTCTTTCAGGGAATGAACGAATACAGTTTGTTTCTTTCAATGAATGAGATAAGCTTGAAGCATTGAATGAAGAGTGAAGCTCTGCTTATTGAATTAACACGAACAGCTTGTTTCCTTGGATCAATGAATTAAGGTTGGTTCATTTAATGAACGATTGAATTTAGAATCAACAAACGAATGAATGCATTTACTATCTTTCAATGAATGAGTAAAGGTTGAGGTATTGAAAGAATGAGAAACTGTGTTGTAATTGAATTAATTCGTGCAGTTTATTTAATTGAATCAATGTATAACGTTTGTTTCATTGAATGAATGAATACAGTTTGTTCGGTTGAAGGAATGTATTAAGCTTGAGACATTAAATTAATGAGAGAAGCTTTACTGCACTTGCAGTTTGTTGCATTGCATCAATTTATAACGTTTGATTTTTTTGAATGAATGAAAACAGTTTGTTTAATTGAATGAATGCGTTAAGCACGAGACATTGAATGAATGAGAAAAGCTCTGATGCACTTGCAGTTTGTTTCGTTAGATCAATTTATAACGGTTGATTCACTGAATGAATAAAAACAGTTTGTTTGGTTGAATGAATGCGTTAAGCTCGAGACATTGAATGAATAAGAGAAGCTCTAATCATTGAATCATCTGGTGCAGTTTGTTTCATTGATTCAGTGAATAATTACTGATACATTGAATGAATGATTGAAGTTTCTTTCAGGGAATGAACGAATACAGTTTGTTTCTTTCAATGAATGAGTTAAGCTTGAGGCATTGAATGAATGAGAGAAGCGCAAATCATTGAAACAATGAATATCGTTTGTTTAATTGAATGAATGTGTTAAGCACGAGACATTGAATGAATGAGAAAAGCTCTAATGCACTTGCAGTTTGTTTCATTACATCAATTTATAACGGTTGATTTTCTGAATGAATAAAAACAGTTTGTTTGGTTGAATGAATGCGTTTAGTTCGAGACATTGAATGAATAAGAGAAGCTCTAATGATTGAATCATCTGGTGCAGTGTGTTTCATTGAATCAGTGAATAATTACTGATACATTGAATGAATGATTGAAGTTTCTTTCAGTGAATGAACGAATACAGTTTGTTTCTTTCAATGAATGAGTTAAGCTTGAGGCATTGAATGAATGAATAGTTTGTTCGGGTGAAGGAATGTATTAAGCTTGAGACTTTAAATGAATGGGTCAAGCTCTACTGCACTTGCAGTTTGTTGCATTGCATCAATTTATAACGTTTGATTTTTTGAATGAATGAAAACAGTTTGTTTAATTGAATATATGCGTTAAGCACGAGACATTGAATGAATGAGAAAAGCTCTAATGCACTTGCAGTTTGTTTCATTACATCAATTTATAACGGTTGATTCACTGAATGAATAAAAACAGTTTGTTTGGTTGAATGAATGCGGTAAGCTCGAGACATTGAATGAATGAGAGAAGCTCTAATCATTGAATCATCTGGTGCAGTTTGTTTCATTGAATCAATAAATAACGTCTGATACATTGAATGAATGATTGAAGTTTCTTTCAGGGAATGAACGAATACAGTTTGTTTCTTTCAATGAGTTAAGCTTGAGGCATTGAATGAAGAGTGAAGCTCTGCTCATTGAATTAACACGAACAGCTTGTTTCCTTGGATCAATGAATAAAGGTTGGTTCATTTAATGAACGATTGAATTTAGAAACAACAAACGAATGAATGAATGATTGAAGTTTCTTTTAGCGAATGAGCGAATACAGTTTGTTTCTTTCAATGAATGAGTTAAGCTTGAGGCATTGAATGAATGAGAGAAGCGCAAATCATTGAAACAATGAATATCGTTTGTTTCTTTGAATGAATGAATACAGTGTGTTCGGTTGAAGGAATGTATTAACCTCGAGACATTGAATGAATGAGAGAAGCTCTACTGCACTTGCAGTTTGTTGCATTGCATCAATTTATAACGTTTGTTTCATTGAATGAATGAATACAGTTTGTTCGGTTGAAGGAATGTATTAAGCTTGAGACATTAAATGAATGAGAGAAGCTTTACTGCACTTGCAGTTTGTTTCATTACATCAATTTATAACGGTTGATTTACTGAATGAATAAAAACAGTTTGTTTGGTTGAATGAATGTGTTAAGCACGAGACATTGAATGAATAAGGGAAGCTCTAATCATTGAATCATCCGGTGCAGTTTGTTTCATTGAATCAGTGAATAACGACTGACACATTGAATGAATGATTGAAGTTTCTTTCAGCGAATGAACGAATACAGTTTGTTTCTTTCAATGAATGAGTTAAGCTTGAGGCATTGAATGAATGAGAGAAGCGCAAATCATTGAAATAATGAATATCGTTTGTTTCTTTGAATGAATGAATACAGTGTGGTCGGTTGAAGGAATGTATGAAGCTTGAGACATTAAATGAATGAGAGAAGCTTTAGTGCACTTGCAGTTTGTTGCATTGCATCAATTTATTACGTTTGATTTTTTGAATGAATGAAAACAGTTTGTTTAATTGAATGAATGCGTTAAGCACGAGACATTGAATGAATGAGAAAAGCTCTAATCATTGAATCATCTGGTGCAGTTTGTTTCATTGAATCAATAAATAACGTCAGATACATTGAATAAATGATTGAAGTTTCTTTCAGGGAATGAACGAATACAGTTTGTTTCTTTCAATGAATGAGTTAAGCTTGAGGCATTGAATGAATGAGAGAAGCGCAAATCATTGAAACAATGAATATCGTTTGTTTAATTGAATGAATGCGTTAAGCACGAGACATTGAATGAATGAGAAAAGCTCTAATGCACTTGCAGTTTGTTTCATTACATCAATTTATAACGGTTGATTTACTGAATGAATAAAAACAGTTTGTTTGGTTGAATGAATGTGTTAAGCTCGAGACATTGAATGAATAAGAGAAGCACTAATCATTGAATCAACCGGTGCAGTTTGTTTCATTGAATCAGTGAATAACGACTGATACATTGAATGAATGATTGAAGTTTCTTTCAGCGAATGAACGAATACAGTTTGTTTCTTTCAATGAATGAGTTAAGCTTGAGGCTTTGAATGAAGAGTGAAGCTCTGCTCATTGAATTAACACGAACAGCTTGTTTCCTTGGATCAATGAATTAAGGTTGGTTCATTTAATGAACGATTGAATTTAGAATCAACAAACGAATGAATACATTTACTATCTTTCAATGAATGAGTAAAGGTTGAGGTATTGAATGAATGAGAAACTGTGTTGTAATTGAATTAATTCGTGCAGTTTATTTAATTGAATCAATGTATAACGTTTGTTTCATTGAATGAATGAATGCAGTTTGTTCGGTTGAAGGAATGTATTAAGCTTTAGACATTAAATTAATGAGAGAAGCTTTACTGCACTTCCAGTTAGTTGCATTGCATCAATTTATAACGTTTGATTTTTTGAATGAATGAAAACAGTTTGTTTAATTGAATGAATGCGTTAAGCACGAGACATTGACTGAATGAGAAAAGCTCTGATGCACTTGCAGTTTGTTCCGTTAGATCAATTTATGACGGTTGATTCACTGAATGAATAAAAACAGTTTGTTTGGTTGAATGAATGCGTTAAGCTCGAGACATTGAATGAATGAGAGAAGCTCTAATCATTGAATCATGTGGTGCAGTTTTTTTCATTGAATCAATAAATAACGTCTGATACATTGAATGAATGATTGAAGTTTCTTTCAGGGAATGAACGAATACAGTTTGTTACTTTCAATGAATGAGTTAAGCTTGAGGCATTGAATGAATGAGAGAAGCGCAAATGATTGAAACAATGAATATCGTTTGTTTAATTGAATGAATGCGTTAAGCTCGAGACATTGAATGAATAAGAGAAGCTCTAATCATTGAATCATCTGGTGCAGTTTGTTTCATTGAATCAGTGAATAACGACTGATGCATTGAATGAATGATTGAAGTTTCTTTCAGCGAATGAACGAATACAGTTTGTTTCTTTCAATGAATGAGTTAAGCTTGAGGCATTGAATGAATGAGAGAAGCGCAAATCATTGAAACAATGAATATCGTTTGTTTCTTTGAATGAATGAATACAGTGTGTTCGGTTGAAGGAATGTATTAACCTCGAGAGCTTGAATGAATGAGAGAAGCTCTACTGCACTTGCAGTTTGTTGCATTGCATCAATTTATAACGTTTGTTTCATTGAATGAATGAATACAGTTTTTTCGGTGGAAGGAATGTATTAAGCTTGAGACATTAAATGAATGAGAGAAGCTTTACTGCACTTGCAGTTTGTTTCATTACATCAAATCATTGAAACAATGAATATCGTTTGTTTCTTTGAATGAATGAATACAGTTTGTTCGGTTGAAGGAATGTATTAAGCTTGAGAAATTAAATGAATGAGAGAAGCTTTACTGCACTTGCAGTTTCTTTCATTACATCAATTTATAACGGTTGATTTACTGAATGAATAAAAACAGTTTGTTTGGTTGAATGAATGTGTTAAGCTCGAGACATTGAATGAATGAGAAAAGCTCTAATGCACTTGCAGTTTGTTTCGTTAGATCAATTTATAACGGTTGATTCACTGAATGAATAAAAACAGTTTGTTTGGTTGAATGAATGCGTTAAGCTTGAATGAATAAGAGAAGCTCTAATCATTGAATCATCTGGTGCAGTTTGTTTCATTGAATCAGTGAATAACGACTGATGCATTGAATGAATGATTGAAGTTTCTTTCAGCGAATGAACGAATACAGTTTGTTACCTTCACTGAATGAGTTAAGCGTGAGACATGGAATGAATGAGAGTAGCTCAACCTATTGATTCAATGAATAACGTTTGTTTCATTGAATGAATACAGTTTGTTTCTTTTAATGAATGTATTAACCTCGAGACATTGAATGAGTGAAGCTCTGCTCATTGAATTAACACGTATATTGGATCAATGAATAATGTTTGGTTCATTTAATGAACGATTGAACTTAGAATCGACTAACATGAATCGACTAACATGACTAACATGACTAACTTGTTTCATTGGATCAATGAAGAACGTTTGGTTCAATGAATACATTTACTTTCTTTCAATGAATGAGTAAAGGTTGAGGCATTGAATGAATGAATATAGTTTGATCATTCGAAGGAAGGTATTAAGCTTGAGACATTAAATGAATGAGAGCACCTTTACTGCACTTGCAGTTTGTTTCATTACATCAATTTATAACGTTTGATTTACTGAATGAATAAAAAGAGTTTGTTTGGTTGAATGAATGCGTTAAGCTTGAGACATTGAATGAATAAGAGAAGCTCTAATCATTGAATCATCTGGTGCAGTTTGGTTCATTGAATCAGTGAATAACGACTGATACATTGAATGAATGATTGAAGTTTCTTTCAGCGAATGAACGAATACAGTTTGTTTCTTTCAATGAATGCGTTAAGATTGAGGCATTGAATGAATGAATAGTTTGTTCGGTTGAAGGAATGTATTAAGCTTGAGACATTAAATGAATGAGAGAAGCTTTACTGCACTTGCAGTTTGTTGCATTGCATCAGTTTATAACGTTTGATTTTTTGAATGAATGAAAACAGTTTGTTTCATTGAATGAATGCGTTAAGCTCGAGACATTGAATGAATGAGAAAAGCTCTAATCATTGAATCATCAGGAGCAGTTGTTTCATTGAATCAATGAATAATGTTGGTTTCATTGAATGAATGATGGAAGATTCTTTTAACCAATGAACATGTTGTTTCTTTAAATGAATGTGTTTGGCTTAGGGCATTGAATGAAAGTTTTGAGCTCTGCTCATTGAATTATCAGGAGCATCTTGTTTCATTGGATCAATGAAGAACGTTTGGTTCATTGAATGAACGATTGAATTTAGAATCTACGAACGAATGAATACATTTCCTTTCTTTCAATGAATGAGTAAAGGTTAAGATATTGAATGAATGAGAAACTCTCTTCTAATTGAATTAATTCGTGCAGTTTGTTTAATTGAATCAATGTATCACGTTTAATGAGTACAGTTTGTTTCTTTCAAGGAATGTATTAACCTCGAGACATTGAATGAGAGAGTGAAGATCTGCTCATTGAATTAACACAAACAGCTTGAATGAGAAAATCCGTTCTAATTGAGTTAATTTGTGCAGTTTGATTCATTTAATCAATGAATAACGTCCGAATCATTGAAAGAATGATTCAAGTTTCTTTCAACGACTGAACGCATTCAGATTTTTTCCTTCACTGAATGAGTTAAGCTTGAGACATGGAATGAATGAGAGTAGCTCAACTTATTGATTCAATGAATAACGTTTGTTTCATTGAATGAATACAGTTTCTTTCTTTCAATGAATGTATTAACCTCGAGACATTGAATGAGTGAAGCTCAGCTCGTTGAATTAACACGTATATTGGATCAATGAATAATGTTTGGTTCATTTAATGAACGATTGAACTTAGAATCGACTAACGCATGAATACATTTACTTTCTTTCAATGAATGAGTAAAGGTTGAGGCATTGAATGAATGAATACAGTTTGTTCGGTTGAAGGAATGTATTAAGCTTGAGACATTAAATGAATGAGAGCAGCTTTACTGCACTTGCAGTTTGTTTCATTACATCAATTTATAACGGTTGATTTACTGAATGAATAAAAAGAGTTTGTTTGGTTGAATGAATGCGTTAAGCACGAGACATTGAATGAATGAGAAAAGCTCTAATGCACTTGCAGTTTGTTTCATTACATCAATTTATAACGGTTGATTCACTGAATGAATAAAAACAGTTTGTTTGGTTGAATGAATGCGTTAAGCTCGAGACATTGAATGAATGAGAGAAGCTCTAATCATTGAATCATCTGGTGCAGTTTGTTTCATTGAATCAATAAATAACGTCTGATACATTGAATGAATGATTGAAGTTTCTTTCAGCGAATGAACGAATACAGTTTGTTACTTTCAATGAATGAGTTAAGCTTGAGGCATTGAATGAATGAGAGAAGCGCAAATCATTGAAACAATGAAAATCGTTTGATTCATTGAATGAATGAATACAGTTTGTTTCTTTCAATGAATCTATTAACCTCGAGACATTGAATGAAGAGTGAAGCTCTGCTCATTGAATTAACACGAACAGCTTGTTTCATTGGATCAATGAATAAAAGTTGGATCATTTAAAGAACGATTGAATTTAGAATCAACAAACGAATGAATACATTTACTATCTTTCAATGAATGAGTAAAGGTTGAGGTATTGAATGAATGAGAAACGGTGTTGTAATTGAATTAATTCGTGCAGTTTATTTAATTGAATCAATGTATAACGTTTGTTTCTTTGAATGAATGAATACAGTTTGTTCGGTTGAAGGAATGTATTAAGCTTGAGACATTAAATGAATGAGAGAAGCTTTACTGCATTTGCAGTTTGTTGCATTGCATCAGGTTATAACGTTTGATTTTTTGAATGAATGAAAACAGTTTGTTTCATTGAATGAATGCGTTAAGCTCGAGACATTGAATGAATGAGAAAAGCTCTAATCATTGAATCATCAGGAGCAGTTGTTTCATTGAATCAATGAATAATGTTGGTTTCATTTGAATGAATGATTGAAGATTCTTTTAACCAATGAACATGTTGTTTCTTTAAATGAATGTGTTTGGCTTAGGGCATTGAATGAAAGTTTTGAGCTCTGCTCATTGAATTATCAGGAGCATCTTGTTTCATTGGATCAATGAAGAACGTTTGGTTCATTGAATCAATGAATAACGTCCGAATCATTGAAAGAATGATTCAAGTTTCTTTCAACGACTGAACGCATTCAGATTTTTTCCTTCACCGAATGAGTTAAGCTTGAGACATGGAATGAATGAGAGTAGCTCAACCTATTGATTCAATGAATAACGTTTGTTTCATTGAATGAATACAGTTTGTTTCTTTTAATGAATGTATTAACCTCGACACATTGAATGAGTGAAGCTCTGCTCATTGAATTAACACGTATATTGGATCAATGAATAATGTTTGGTTCATTTAATGAACGATTGAACTTAGAATCGACTAACATGAATCGACTAACATGACTAACATGACTAACTTGTTTCATTGGATCAATGAAGAACGTTTGGTTCAATGAATACATTTACTTTCTTTCAATGAATGAGTAAAGGTTGAGGCATTGAATGAATGAATATAGTTTGATCGTTCGAAGGAAGGTATTAAGCTTGAGACATTAAATGAATGAGAGCACCTTTACTGCACTTGCAGTTTGTTTCATTACATCAATTTATAACGTTTGATTTACTGAATGAATAAAAAGAGTTTGTTTGGTTGAATGAATGCGTTAAGCTTGAGACATTCAATGAATAAGAGAAGCTCTAATCATTGAATCATCTGGTGCAGTTTGGTTCATTGAATCAGTGAATAACGACTGATACATTGAATGAATGATTGAAGTTTCTTTCAGCGAATGAACGAATACAGTTTGTTTCTTTCAATGAATGCGTTAAGATTGAGGCATTGAATGAATGAATAGTTTGTTCGGTTGAAGGAATGTATTAAGCTTGAGACATTAAATGAATGAGAGAAGCTTTACTGCACTTGCAGTTTGTTGCATTGCATCAGTTTATAACGTTTGATTTTTTGAATGAATGAAAACAGTTTGTTTCATTGAATGAATGCGTTAAGCTCGAGACATTGAATGAATGAGAAAAGCTCTAATCATTGAATCATCAGGAGCAGTTGTTTCATTGAATCAATGAATAATGTTGGTTTCATTGAATGAATGATTGAAGATTCTTTTAACCAATGAACATGTTGTTTCTTTAAATGAATGTGTTTGGCTTAGGGCATTGAATGAAAGTTTTGAGCTCTGCTCATTGAATTATCAGGAGCATCTTGTTTCATTGGATCAATGAAGAACGTTTGGTTCATTGAATGAACGATTGAATTTAGAATCTACGAACGAATGAATACATTTCCTTTCTTTCAATGAATGAGTAAAGGTTAAGATATTGAATGAATGAGAAACTCTCTTCTAATTGAATTAATTCGTGCAGTTTGTTTAATTGAATCAATGTATCACGTTTAATGAGTACAGTTTGTTTCTTTCAAGGAATGTATTAACCTCGAGACATTGAATGAGAGAGTGAAGATCTGCTCATTGAATTAACACAAACAGCTTGAATGAGAAAATCCGTTCTAATTGAGTTAATTTGTGCAGTTTGATTCATTTAATCAATGAATAACGTCCGAATCATTGAAAGAATGATTCAAGTTTCTTTCAACGACTGAACGCATTCAGATTTTTTCCTTCACTGAATGAGTTAAGCTTGAGACATGGAATGAATGAGAGTAGCTCAACTTATTGATTCAATGAATAACGTTTGTTTCATTGAATGAATACAGTTTCTTTCTTTCAATGAATGTATTAACCTCGAGACATTGAATGAGTGAAGCTCAGCTCGTTGAATTAACACGTATATTGGATCAATGAATAATGTTTGGTTCATTTAATGAACGATTGAACTTAGAATCGACTAACGCATGAATACATTTACTTTCTTTCAATGAATGAGTAAAGGTTGAGGCATTGAATGAATGAATACAGTTTGTTCGATTGAAGGAATGTATTAAGCTTGAGACATTAAATGAATGAGAGCAGCTTTACTGCACTTGCAGTTTGTTTCATTACATCAATTTATAACGGTTGATTTACTGAATGAATAAAAAGAGTTTGTTTGGTTGAATGAATGCGTTAAGCTTGAGACATTCAATGAATAAGAGAAGCTCTAATCATTGAATCATCTGGTGCAGTTTGGTTCATTGAATCAGTGAATAACGACTGGTACATTGAATGAATGGTTGAAGTTTCTTTCAGCGAATGAACGAATACAGTTTGTTTCTTTCAATGAATGCGTTAAGATTGAGGCATTGAATGAATGAATAGTTTGTTCGGGTGAAGGAATGTATTAAGCTTGAGACATTAAATGAATGGGAGAAGCTCTACTGCACTTGCAGTTTGTTGCATTGCATCAATTTATAACGTTTGATTTTTTTGAATGAATGAAAACAGTTTGTTTAATTAAATGAATGCGTTAAGCACGAGACATTGAATGAATGAGAAAAGCTCTAATGCACTTGCAGTTTGTTTCATTACATCAATTTATAACGGTTGATTCACTGAATGAATAAAAACAGTTTGTTTGGTTGAATGAATGCGTTAAGCTCGAGACATTGAATGAATGAGAGAAGCTCTAATCATTGAATCATCTGGTGCAGTTTGTTTCATTGAATCAATAAATAACGTCTGATACATTGAATGAATGATTGAAGTTTCTTTCAGCGAATGAACGAATACAGTTTGTTACTTTCAATGAATGAGTTAAGCTTGAGGCATTGAATGAATGAGAGAAGCGCAAATCATTGAAACAATGAAAATCGTTTGATTCATTGAATGAATGAATACAGTTTGTTTCTTTCAATGAATCTATTAACCTCGAGACATTGAATGAAGAGTGAAGCTCTGCTCATTGAATTAACACGAACAGCTTGTTTCATTGGATCAATGAATAAAAGTTGGATCATTTAAAGAACGATTGAATTTAGAATCAACAAACGAATGAATACATTTACTATCTTTCAATGAATGAGTAAAGGTTGAGGTATTGAATGAATGAGAAACTGTGTTGTAATTGAATTAATTCGTGCAGTTTATTTAATTGAATCAATGTATAACGTTTGTTTCTTTGAATGAATGAATACAGTTTGTTCGGTTGAAGGAATGTATTAAGCTTGAGACATTAAATGAATGAGAGAAGCTTTACTGCATTTGCAGTTTGTTGCATTGCATCAGGTTATAACGTTTGATTTTTTTAATGAATGAAAACAGTTTGTTTCATTGAATGAATGCGTTAAGCTCGAGACATTGAATGAATGAGAAAAGCTCTAATTATTGAATCATCAGGAGCAGTTGTTTCATTGAATCAATGAATAATGTTGGTTTCATTGAATGAATGATTGAAGATTCTTTTAACCAATGAACATGTTGTTTCTTTAAATGAATGTGTTTGGCTTAGGGCATTGAATGAAAGTTTTGAGCTCTGCTCATTGAATTATCAGGAGCATCTTGTTTCATTGGATCAATGAAGAACGTTTGGTTCATTGAATCAATGAATAACGTCCGAATCATTGAAAGAATGATTCAAGTTTCTTTCAACGACTGAACGCATTCAGATTTTTTCCTTCACCGCATGAGTTAAGCTTGAGACATGGAATGAATGAGAGTAGCTCAACCTATTGATTCAATGAATAACGTTTGTTTCATTGAATGAATACAGTTTGTTTCTTTTAATGAATGTCTTCACCTCGAGACATTGAATGAGTGAAGCTCTGCTCATTGAATTAACACGTATATTGGATCAATGAATAATGTTTGGTTCATTTAATGAACGATTGAACTTAGAATCGACTAACATGAATCGACTAACATGACTAACATGACTAACTTGTTTCATTGGATCAATGAAGAACGTTTGGTTCAATGAATACATTTACTTTCTTTCAATGAATGAGTAAAGGTTGAGGCATTGAATGAATGAATATAGTTTGATCGTTCGAAGGAAGGTATTAAGCTTGAGACATTAAATGAATGAGAGCACCTTTACTGCACTTGCAGTTTGTTTCATTACATCAATTTATAACGTTTGATTTACTGAATGAATAAAAAGAGTTTGTTTGGTTGAATGAATGCGTTAAGCTTGAGACATTCAATGAATAAGAGAAGCTCTAATCATTGAATCATCTGGTGCAGTTTGGTTCATTGAATCAGTGAATAACGACTGATACATTGAATGAATGATTGAAGTTTCTTTCAGCGAATGAACGAATACAGTTTGTTTCTTTCAATGAATGCGTTAAGATTGAGGCATTGAATGAATGAATAGTTTGTTCGGTTGAAGGAATGTATTAAGCTTGAGACATTAAATGAATGAGAGAAGCTTTACTGCACTTGCAGTTTGTTGCATTGCATCAGTTTATAACGTTTGATTTTTTGAATGAATGAAAACAGTTTGTTTCATTGAATGAATGCGTTAAGCTCGAGACATTGAATGAATGAGAAAAGCTCTAATCATTGAATCATCAGGAGCAGTTGTTTCATTGAATCAATGAATAATGTTGGTTTCATTGAATGAATGATTGAAGATTCTTTTAACCAATGAACATGTTGTTTCTTTAAATGAATGTGTTTGGCTTAGGGCATTGAATGAAAGTTTTGAGCTCTGCTCATTGAATTATCAGGAGCATCTTGTTTCATTGGATCAATGAAGAACGTTTGGTTCATTGAATGAACGATTGAATTTAGAATCTACGAACGAATGAATACATTTCCTTTCTTTCAATGAATGAGTAAAGGTTAAGATATTGAATGAATGAGAAACTCTCTTCTAATTGAATTAATTCGTGCAGTTTGTTTAATTGAATCAATGTATCACGTTTAATGAGTACAGTTTGTTTCTTTCAAGGAATGTATTAACCTCGAGACATTGAATGAGAGAGTGAAGATCTGCTCATTGAATTAACACAAACAGCTTGAATGAGAAAATCCGTTCTAATTGAGTTACTTTGTGCAGTTTGATTCATTTAATCAATGAATAACGTCCGAATCATTGAAAGAATGATTCAAGTTTCTTTCAACGACTGAACGCATTCAGATCTTTTCCTTCACTGAATGAGTTAAGCTTGAGACATGGAATGAATGAGAGTAGCTCAACTTATTGATTCAATGAATAACGTTTGTTTCATTGAATGAATACAGTTTCTTTCTTTCAATGAATGTATTAACCTCGAGACATTGAATGAGTGAAGCTCAGCTCGTTGAATTAACACGTATATTGGATCAATGAATAATGTTTGGTTCATTTAATGAACGATTGAACTTAGAATCGACTAACGCATGAATACATTTACTTTCTTTCAATGAATGAGTAAAGGTTGAGGCATTGAATGAATGAATACAGTTTGTTCGGTTGAAGGAATGTATTAAGCTTGAGACATTAAATGAATGAGAGCAGCTTTACTGCACTTGCAGTTTGTTTCATTACATCAATTTATAACGGTTGATTTACTGAATGAATAAAAACAGTTTGTTTGGTTGAATGAATGCGTTAAGCTCGAGACATTGAATGAATGAGAGAAGCTCTAATCATTGAATCATCTGGTGCAGTTTGTTTCATTGAATCAATAAATAACGTCTGATACATTGAATGATTGATTGAAGTTTCTTTCAGCGAATGAACGAATACAGTTTGTTACTTTCAATGAATGAGTTAAGCTTGAGGCATTGAATGAATGAGAGAAGCGCAAATCATTGAAACAATGAAAATCGTTTGATTCATTGAATGAATGAATACAGTTTGTTTCTTTCAATGAATCTATTAACCTCGAGACATTGAATGAAGAGTGAAGCTCTGCTCATTGAATTAACACGAACAGCTTGTTTCATTGGATCAATGAATAAAAGTTGGATCATTTAAAGAACGATTGAATTTAGAATCAACAAACGAATGAATACATTTACTATCTTTCAATGAATGAGTAAAGGTTGAGGTATTGAATGAATGAGAAACTGTGTTGTAATTGAATTAATTCGTGCAGTTTATTTAATTGAATCAATGTATAACGTTTGTTTCTTTGAATGAATGAATACAGTTTGTTCGGTTGAAGGAATGTATTAAGCTTGAGACATTAAATGAATGAGAGAAGCTTTACTGCATTTGCAGTTTGTTGCATTGCATCAGGTTATAACGTTTGATTTTTTGAATGAATGAAAACAGTTTGTTTCATTGAATGAATGCGTTAAGCTCGAGACATTGAATGAATGAGAAAAGCTCTAATCATTGAATCATCAGGAGCAGTTGTTTCATTGAATCAATGAATAATGTTGGTTTCATTGAATGAATGATTGAAGATTCTTTTAACCAATGAACATGTTGTTTCTTTAAATGAATGTGTTTGGCTTAGGGCATTGAATGAAAGTTTTGAGCTCTGCTCATTGAATTATCAGGAGCATCTTGTTTCATTGGATCAATGAAGAACGTTTGGTTCATTGAATCAATGAATAACGTCCGAATCATTGAAAGAATGATTCAAGTTTCTTTCAACGACTGAACGCATTCAGATTTTTTCCTTCACCGAATGAGTTAAGCTTGAGACATGGAATGAATGAGAGTAGCTCAACCTATTGATTCAATGAATAACGTTTGTTTCATTGAATGAATACAGTTTGTTTCTTTTAATGAATGTATTAACCTTGAGACATTGAATGAGTGAAGCTCTGCTCATTGAATTAACACGTATATTGGATCAATGAATCATGTTTGGTTCATTTAATGAACGATTGAACATAGAATCGACTAACATGAATCGACTAACATGACTAACATGACTAACTTGTTTCATTGGATCAATGAAGAACGTTTGGTTCAATGAATACATTTACTTTCTTTCAATGAATGAGTAAAGGTTGAGGCATTGAATGAATGAATATAGTTTGATCGTTCGAAGGAAGGTATTCAGCTTGAGACATTAAATGAATGAGAGCACCTTTACTGCACTTGCAGTTTGTTTCATTACATCAATTTATAACGTTTGATTTACTGAATGAATAAAAAGAGTTTGTTTGGTTGAATGAATGCGTTAAGCTTGAGACATTCAATGAATAAGAGAAGCTCTAATCATTGAATCATCTGGTGCAGTTTGGTTCATTGAATCAGTGAATAACGACTGATACATTGAATGAATGATTGAAGTTTCTTTCAGCGAATGAACGAATACAGTTTGTTTCTTTCAATGAATGCGTTAAGATTGAGGCATTGAATGAATGAATAGTTTGTTCGGTTGAAAGAATGTATTAAGCTTGAGACATTAAATGAATGAGAGAAGCTTTACTGCACTTGCAGTTTGTTGCATTGCATCAGTTTATAACGTTTGATTTTTTGAATGAATGAAAACAGTTTGTTTCATTGAATGAATGCGTTAAGCTCGAGACATTGAATGAATGAGAAAAGCTCTAATCATTGAATCATCAGGAGCAGTTGTTTCATTGAATCAATGAATAATGTTGGTTTCATTGAATGAATGATTGAAGATTCTTTTAACCATTGAACATGTTGTTTCTTTAAATGAATGTGTTTGGCTTAGGGCATTGAATGAAAGTTTTGAGCTCTGCTCATTGAATTATCAGGAGCATCTTGTTTCATTGGATCAATGAAGAACGTTTGGTTCATTGAATGAACGATTGAATTTAGAATCTACGAACGAATGAATACATTTCCTTTCTTTCAATGAATGAGTAAAGGTTAAGATATTGAATGAATGAGAAACTCTCTTCTAATTGAATTAATTCGTGCAGTTTGTTTAATTGAATCAATGTATCACGTTTAATGAGTACAGTTTGTTTCTTTCAAGGAATGTATTAACCTCGAGACATTGAATGAGAGAGTGAAGATCTGCTCATTGAATTAACACAAACAGCTTGAATGAGAAAATCCGTTCTAATTGAGTTAATTTGTGCAGTTTGATTCATTTAATCAATGAATAACGTCCGAATCATTGAAAGAATGATTCAAGTTTCTTTCAACGACTGAACGCATTCAGATTTTTTCCTTCACTGAATGAGTTAAGCTTGAGACATGGAATGAATGAGAGTAGCTCAACTTATTGATTCAATGAATAACGTTTGTTTCATTGAATGAATACAGTTTCTTTCTTTCAATGAATGTATTAACCTCGAGACATTGAATGAGTGAAGCTCAGCTCGTTGAATTAACACGTATATTGGATCAATGAATAATGTTTGGTTCATTTAATGAACGATTGAACTTAGAATCGACGAACGCATGAATACATTTACTTTCTTTCAATGAATGAGTAAAGGTTGAGGCATTGAATGAATGAATACAGTTTGTTCGGTTGAAGGAATGTATTAGGCTTGAGACCTTAAATGAATGAGAGAAGATTTACTGCACTTGCAGTTTGTTTCATTACATCAATTTATAACGGTTGATTTACTGAATGAATAAAAACAGTTTGTTTGGTTGAATGAATGTGTTAAGCTCGAGACATTGAATGAATAAGAGAAGCTCTAATCATTGAATCATCTGGTGCAGTTTGTTTCATTGAATCAGTGAATAACGACTGATACATTGAATGAATGATTGAAGTTTCTATCAGCGAATGAACGAATACAGTTTGTTTCTTTCAATGAATGAGTTAAGCTTGAGGCATTGAATGAATGAGAGAAGCGCAAATCATTGAAACAATGAATATCGTTTGTTTCATTGAATGAATGAATACAGTTTGTTTCTTTCAATGAATCTATTAACCTCGAGACATTGAATGAAGAGTGAAGCTCTGCTCATTGAATTAACACGAACAGCTTGTTTCATTGGATCAATGAATAAAAGTTGGATCATTTAATGAACGATTGAATTTAGAATCATCAAACGAATGAATACAATTACTATCTTTCAATGAATCAGTAAAGATTGAGGTATTGAATGAATGAGAAACTGTGTTGTAATTGAATTAATTCGTGCAGTTTATTTAATTGAATCAATGTATAACGTTTGTTTCTTTGAACGAATGAATACAGTTTGTTCGGTTGAAGGAATGTATTAAGCTTGAGACATTAAAAGAATGAGAGAAGCTCTAATGCACTTGCAGTTTGTTTCATTACATCAATTTATAACGGTTGATTTACTGAATGAATAAAAACAGTTTGATGGTTGAATGAATGCGTTAAGCTCGAGACATTGAATGAATGAGAGAAGCTCTAATCATTGAATCATCTGGTGCAGTTTGTTTCTTTGAATCAGTGAATAACGACTGATACATTGAATGAATAATTGAAGTTTCTTTCAGCGAATGAACGAATACAGTTTGTTTCTTTCAATGAATGAGTTAAGCTTGATGCATTGAATGAATAGTTTGTTCGGGTGAAGGAATGTATGAAGCTTGAGACATTAAATGAATGGGAGAAGCTCTACTGCAGTTGCAGTTTGTTGCATTGCATCAATTTATAACGTTTGATTTTTTGAATGAATGAAAACAGATTGTTTAATTGAATGAATGCGTTAAGCTCGAGACATTGAATGAATGTGAAAAGCTCTAATGCACTTGCAGTTTGTTTCATTACATCAATTTTTACGGTTGATTCACTGAATGAATACAAACAGTTTGTTTGGTTGAATGAATTCGTTAAGCTCGAGATATTGAATGAATGAGAGAAGCTCTAATCATTGAATCATCTGGTGCAGTTTGTTTCTTTGAATCAGTGAATAACGACTGATACATTGAATGAATAATTGAAGTTTCTTTCAGCGAATGAACGAATACAGTTTGTTTCTTTCAATGAATGAGTTAAGCTTGAGACATTGTATGAATGAATACACTTTGTTCGGGTGAAGGAATGTATTAAGCTTGAGACATTAAATGCATGGGAGAAGCTCTACTGCACTTGCAGTTTGTTGTATTGAATAAATTTATAACCTTTGATTTTTTGAATGAATGTATACAGTTTGTTCGGTTGAAGGAATGTATTAAGCCTGAGACATTAAATGAATGAGAGAAGCTTTACTGCACTTGCAGTTTGTTTCATTACATCAATTTATAACAGTTTATTTACTGAATGAATAAAAACAGTTTGTTTGGTTGAATGAATGCGTTAAGCTCGAGACATTGAATGAATAAGAGAAGCTCTAATCATTGAATCATCTGGTGCAGTTTGGTTCTTTGAATCAGTGAATAACGACTGATACATTGAATGAATGATTGAAGTTTCTTTCAGCGAATGAACGAATACAGTTTGTTTGTTTCAATGAATGAGTTAAGCTTGAGGCATTGAATGAATGAGATAAGCGGAAATCATTGAAACAATGAATATCGTTTGTTTAATTGAATGAATGCGTTAAGCACGAGACATTGAATGAATGAAAAAGGCTCTAATGCACTTGCAGTTTGTTTCATTACATCAATTTATAACGGTTGATTTACTGAATGAATAAAAACAGTTTGTTTGGTTGAATGAATGCGTTAAGCTCGAGACATTGAATGAATAAGAGAAGCTCTAATCATTGAATCATCTGGTGCAGTTTGTTTCATTGAATCAGTGAATAACGACTGATACATTGAATGAATGATTGAAGTTTCTTTCAGCGAATGAACGAATACAGTTTGTTTCTTTCAATGAATGAGTTAAGCTTGAGGCATTGAATGAATGAAACGTTTGTTCGCGTGAAGGAATGTATTAAGCTTGAGACATTAAATGAATGGGAGAAGCTCTACTGCACTTGCAGTTTGTTGCATTGCATCAATTTATAACGTTTGATTTTTTGAATGAATGAAAACAGATTGTTTAATTGAATGAATGCGTTAAGCACGAGACATTGAATGAATGTGAAAAGCTCTAATGCACTTGCAGTTTGTTTCATTACATCAATTTATAACGGTTGATTCACTGAATGAATACAAACAGTTTGTTTGGTTGAATGAATTCGTTAAGCTCGAGATATTGAATGAATGAGAGAAGCTCTAATCATTGAATCATCTGGTGCAGTTTGTTTCTTTGAATCAGTGAATAACGACTGATACATTGAATGAATAATTGAAGTTTCTTTCAGCGAATGAACGAATACAGTTTGTTTCTTTCAATGAATGAGTTAAGCTTGAGACATTGTATGAATGAATAC
This sequence comes from Chiloscyllium plagiosum, assembly GCF_037043375.1. Classification (NCBI taxonomy): domain Eukaryota; kingdom Metazoa; phylum Chordata; class Chondrichthyes; order Orectolobiformes; family Hemiscylliidae; genus Chiloscyllium; species Chiloscyllium plagiosum. The sequence goes on along the minus strand of NW_028270146.1, from coordinate 102,055,476 downwards.
ACTTTGTTCGGGTGAAGGAATGTATTAAGCTTGAGACATTAAATGCATGGGAGAAGCTCTACTGCACTTGCAGTTTGTTGTATTGAATAAATTTATAACCTTTGATTTTTTGAATGAATGTATACAGTTTGTTCGGTTGAAGGAATGTATTAAGCCTGAGACATTAAATGAATGAGAGAAGCTTTACTGCACTTGCAGTTTGTTTCATTACATCAATTTATAACAGTTGATTTACTGAATGAATAAAAACAGTTTGTTTGGTTGAATGAATGCGTTAAGCTCGAGACATTGAATGAATAAGAGAAGCTCTAATCATTGAATCATCTGGTGCAGTTTGGTTCTTTGAATCAGTGAATAACGACTGATACATTGAATGAATGATTGAAGTTTCTTTCAGCGAATGAACGAATACAGTTTGTTTCTTTCAATGAATGAGTTAAGCTTGAGGCATTGAATGAATGAGATAAGCGGAAATCATTGAAACAATGAATATCGTTTGTTTAATTGAATGAATGCGTTAAGCACGAGACATTGAATGAATGAAAAAGGCTCTAATGCACTTGCAGTTTGTTTCATTACATCAATTTATAACGGTTGATTTACTGAATGAATAAAAACAGTTTGTTTGGTTGAATGAATGCGTTAAGCTCGAGACATTGAATGAATAAGAGAAGCTCTAATCATTGAATCATCTGGTGCAGTTTGTTTCATTGAATCAGTGAATAACGACTGATACATTGAATGAATGATTGAAGTTTCTTTCAGCGAATGAACGAATACAGTTTGTTTCTTTCAATGAATGAGTTAAGCTTGAGGCATTGAATGAATGAAACGTTTGTTCGCGTGAAGGAATGTATTAAGCTTGAGACATTAAATGAATGGGAGAAGCTCTACTGCACTTGCAGTTTGTTGCATTGCATCAATTTATAACGTTTGATTTTTTGAATGAATGAAAACAGATTGTTTAATTGAATGAATGCGTTAAGCACGAGACATTGAATGAATGTGAAAAGCTCTAATGCACTTGCAGTTTGTTTCATTACATCAATTTATAACGGTTGATTCACTGAATGAATAAAAACAGTTTGTTTGGTTGAATGAATGTGTTAAGCTCGAGACATTGAATGAATAACAGAAGCTCTAATCATTGAATCATCTGGTGCAGTTTGTTTCATTGAATCAGTGAATAACGACTGATACATTGAATGAATGATTGAAGTTTCTTTCAGCGAATGAACGAATACAGTTTGTTACTTTCAATGAATGAGTTAAGCTTGAGGCATTGAATGAATGAGAGAAGCGCAAAGCATTGAAACAATGAATATCGTTTGTTTCATTGAATGATTGAATACAGTTTGTTTCTTTCAATGAATCTATTAACCTCGAGACATTGAATGAAGAGTGAAGCTCTGCTCATTGAACAGCTTGTTTCATTGGATCAATGAATAAAAGTTGGATCATTTAAAGAACGATTGAATTTAGAATCAACAAACGAATGAATACAATTACTATCTTTCAATGAATCAGTAAAGATTGAGGTATTGAATGAATGAGAAACTGTGTAGTAATTGAATTAATTCGTGCAGTTTATTTAATTGAATCAATGTATAACGTTTGTTTCATTGAATGAATGAATACAGTTTGTTCGGTTGAAGGAATGTATTAAGCTTGAGACATTAAATGAATGAGAGAAGCTTTACTGCACTTGCAGTTTGTTGCATTGCATCAGTTTATAACGTTTGTTTTTTTGAATGAATGAAAACAGTTTGTTTCATTGAATGAATGCGTTAAGCTCGAGACATTGAATGAATGAGAAAAGCTCTAATCATTGAATCATCAGGAGCAGTTGTTTCATTGAATCAATGAATAATGTTGGTTTCATTGAATGAATAATTGAAGATTCTTTCAACCAAATGAACATGTTGTTTCTTTAAATGAATGTGTTTGGCTTAGGGCATTGAATGAAAGTTTTGAGCTCTGCTCATTGAATTATCAGGAGCATCTTGTTTCATTGGATCAATGAAGAACGTTTGGTTCAATGAATGAACGATTGAATTTAGAATCTATGAACGAATGAATACATTTCCTTTCTTTCAATGAATGAGTAAAGGTTAAGATATTGAATGAATGAGAAACTCTCTTCTAATTGAATTAATTCGTGCAGTTTGTTGAATTGAATCAATGTATAACGTTTAATGAATACAGTTTGTTTCTTTCAAGGAATGTATTAACCTCGAGACATTGAATGAGAGAGTGAAGATCTACTCATTGAATTAACACAAACAGCTTGAATGGGAAAATTCTAATTGAGTTAATTTGTGCAGTTTGATTCATTGAATCAATGAATAACGTCCGAATCATTGAAAGAATGATTCAAGTTTCTTTCAACGACTGAACGCATTCAGATTTTTTCCTTCACTGAATGAGTTAAGCTTGAGACATGGAATGAATGAGAGTAGCTCAACCTATTGATTCAATGAATAACGTTTGTTTCATTGAATGAATACAGTTTGTTTCTTTCAATGAATGTATTAACCTCGAGACATTGAAGGAGTGAAGCTCAGCTCGTTGAATTAACACGTATATTGGATCAATGAATAATGTTTGGTTCATTTAATGAACGATTGAACTTAGAATCGACTAACGCATGAATACATTTACTTTCTTTCAATGAATGAGTAAAGGTTGAGGCATTGAATGAATGAATACAGTTTGTTCGGTTGAAGGAATGTATTAAGCTTGAGACATTAAATGAAAGGGAGCAGCTTTACTGCACTTGCAGTTTGTTTCATTACATCAATTTATAACGGTTGATTCACTGAATGAATACAAACAGTTTGTTTGGTTGAATGAATTCGTTAAGCTCGAGATATTGAATGAATGTGAGAAGCTCTAATCATTGAATCATCTGGTGCAGTTTGTTTCTTTGAATCAGTGAATAACGACTGATACATTGAATGAATAATTGAAGTTTCTTTCAGCGAATGAACGAATACAGTTTGTTTCTTTCAATGAATGAGTTAAGCTTGAGACATTGTATGAATGAATACACTTTGTTCGGGTGAAGGAATGTATTAAGCTTGAGACATTAAATGCATGGGAGAAGCTCTACTGCACTTGCAGTTTGTTGTATTGAATAAATTTATAACCTTTGATTTTTTGAATGAATGTATACAGTTTGTTCGGTTGAAGGAATGTATTAAGCCTGAGACATTAAATGAATGAGAGAAGCTTTACTGCACTTGCAGTTTGTTTCATTACATCAATTTATAACAGTTGATTTACTGAATGAATAAAAACAGTTTGTTTGGTTGAATGAATGCGTTAAGCTCGAGACATTGAATGAATAAGAGAAGCTCTAATCATTGAATCATCTGGTGCAGTTTTGTTCTTTGAATCAGTGAATAACGACTGATACATTGAATGAATGATTGAAGTTTCTTTCAGCGAATGAACGAATACAGTTTGTTTGTTTCAATGAATGAGTTAAGCTTGAGGCATTGAATGAATGAGATAAGCGCAAATCATTGAAACAATGAATATCGTTTGTTTAATTGAATGAATGCGTTAAGCACGAGACATTGAATGAATGAGAAAGGCTCTAATGCACTTGCAGTTTGTTTCATTACATCAATTTATAACGGTTGATTTACTGAATGAATAAAAACAGTTTGTTTAGTTGAATGAATGCTTTAAGCTCGAGACATTCAATGAATAAGAGAAGCTCTAATCATTGAATCATCTGGTGCAGTTTGTTTCATTGAATCAGTGAATAACGACTGATACATTGAATGAATGATTGAAGTTTCTTTCAGCGAATGAACGAATACAGTTTGTTTCTTTCAATGAATGAGTTAAGCTTGAGGCATTGAATGAATGAATAGTTTGTTCGGGTGAAGGAATGTATTAAGCTTGAGACATTAAATGAATGGGTGAAGCTCTACTGTACTTGCAGTTTGTTGCATTGCATCAATTTATAACGTTTGATTTTTTTGAATGAATGAAGACAGTTTGTTTAATAAAATGAATGCGTTAAGCACGAGACATTGAATGAATGAGAAAAGCTCTAATGCACTTGCAGTTTGTTTCATTACATCAATTTATAACGGTTGATTCACTGAATGAATAAAAACAGTTTGTTTGGTTGAATGAATGTGTTAAGCTCGAGACATTGAATGAATAACAGAAGCTCTAATCATTGAATCATCTGGTGCAGTTTGTTTCATTGAATCAGTGAATAACGACTGATACATTGAATGAATGATTGAAGTTTCTTTCAGCGAATGAACGAATACAGTTTGTTACTTTCAATGAATGAGTTAAGCTTGAGGCATTGAATGAATGAGAGAAGCGCAAAGCATTGAAACAATGAATATCGTTTGTTTCATTGAATGATTGAATACAGTTTGTTTCTTTCAATGAATCTATTAACCTCGAGACATTGAATGAAGAGTGAAGCTCTGCTCATTGAACAGCTTGTTTCATTGGATCAATGAATAAAAGTTGGATCATTTAAAGAACGATTGAATTTAGAATCAACAAACGAATGAATACAATTACTATCTTTCAATGAATCAGTAAAGATTGAGGTATTGAATGAATGAGAAACTGTGTAGTAATTGAATTAATTCGTGCAGTTTATTTAATTGAATCAATGTATAACGTTTGTTTCATTGAATGAATGAATACAGTTTGTTCGGTTGAAGGAATGTATTAAGCTTGAGACATTAAATGAATGAGAGAAGCTTTACTGCACTTGCAGTTTGTTGCATTGCATCAGTTTATAACGTTTGTTTTTTTGAATGAATGAAAACAGTTTGTTTCATTGAATGAATGCGTTAAGCTCGAGACATTGAATGAATGAGAAAAGCTCTAATCATTGAATCATCAGGAGCAGTTGTTTCATTGAATCAATGAATAATGTTGGTTTCATTGAATGAATGATTGAAGATTCTTTCAACCAAATGAACATGTTGTTTCTTTAAATGAATGTGTTTGGCTTAGGGCATTGAATGAAAGTTTTGAGCTCTGCTCATTGAATTATCAGGAGCATCTTGTTTCATTGGATCAATGAAGAACGTTTGGTTCAATGAATGAACGATTGAATTTAGAATCTACGAACGAATGAATACATTTCCTTTCTTTCAATGAATGAGTAAAGGTTAAGATATTGAATGAATGAGAAACTCTCTTCTAATTGAATTAATTCGTGCAGTTTGTTGAATTGAATCAATGTATAACGTTTAATGAATACAGTTTGTTTCTTTCAAGGAATGTATTAACCTCGAGACATTGAATGAGAGTGAAGATCTACTCATTGAATTAACACAAACAGCTTGAATGGGAAAATTCTAATTGAGTTAATTTGTGCAGTTTGATTCATTGAATCAATGAATTACGTCCGAATCATTGAAAGAATGATTCAAGTTTCTTTCAACGACTGAACGCATTCAGATTTTTTCCTTCACTGAATGAGTTAAGCTTGAGACATGGAATGAATGAGAGTAGCTCAACCTATTGATTCAATGAATAACGTTTGTTTCATTGAATGAATACAGTTTCTTTCTTTCAATGAATGTATTAACCTCGAGACATTGAATGAGTGAAGCTCAGCTCGTTGAATTAACACGTATATTGGATCAATGAATAATGTTTGGTTCATTTAATGAACGATTGAACTTAGAATCGACTAACGCATGAATACATTTACTTTCTTTCAATGAATGAGTAAAGGTTGAGGCATTGAATGAATGAATACAGTTTGTTCGGTTGAAGGAATGTATTAAGCTTGAGACATTAAATGAATGAGAGCAGCTTTACTGCACTTGCAGTTTGTTTCATTACATCTGATTTTTTGAATGAATGAAAACAGTTTGTTTAATTGAATGAATGCGTTAAGCACGAGACATTGAATGAATGAGAAAAGCTCTAATGCACTTGCAGTTTGTTTCGTTAGATCAATCTATAACGGTTGATTCACTGAATGAATAAAAACAGTTTGTTTGGTTGAATGAATGCGTTAAGCTCGAGACATTGAATGAATGAGAGAAGCTCTAATCATTGAATCATCTGGTGCAGTTTGTTTCATTGAATCAATAAATAACGTCTGATACATTGAATGAATGATTGAAGTTTCTTTCAGGGAATGAACGAATACAGTTTGTTTCTTTCAATGAATGAGTTAAGCTTGAGGCATTGAATGGATGAGAGAAGCGCCAATCATTGAAACAATGAATATCGTTTGTTTAATTGAATGAATGCGTTAAGCACGAGACATTGAATGAATGAGAAAAGCTCTAATGCACTTGCAGTTTGTTTCGTTACATCAATTTATAACAGTTGATTCACTGAATGAATAAAAACAGTTTGTTTGGTTGAATGAATGCGTTAAGCTCGAGACATTGAATGAATGAGAGAAGCTCTAATCATTGAATCATCTGGTGCAGTTTGTTTCATTGAATCAATAAATAACGTCTGATACATTGAATGAATGATTGAAGTTTCTTTCAGGGAATGAACGAATACAGTTTGTTTCTTTCAATGATTGAGTTAAGCTTGAGGCACTGAATGAATGAATAGTTTGTTCGGTTGAAGGAATGTATTAAGCTTGAGACATTAAATGAATGAGAGAAGCTTTACTGCACTTGCAGTTTGTTGCATTGCATCAGTTTATAACGTTTGATTTTTTGAATGAATGAAAACAGTTTGTTTCATTGAATGAATGCGTTAAGCTCGAGACATTGAATGAATGAGAAAAGCTCTAATCATTGAATTATCAGGAGCAGTTGTTTCATTGAATCAATGAAATGTTGGTTTCATTGAATGAATGATTGAAGATTCTTTCAACCAAATGAACATGTTGTTTCTTTAAATGAATGTGTTTGGCTTAGGGCATTGAATGAAAGTTTTGAGCTCTGCTCATTGAATTATCAGGAGCATCTTGTTTCATTGGATCAATGAAGAACGTTTGGTTCAATGAATGAACGATTGAATTTAGAATCTACGAACGAATGAATACATTTCCTTTCTTTCAATGAATGAGTAAAGGTTAAGATATTGAATGAATGAGAAACTCTCTTCTAATTGAATTAACTCGTGCAGTTTGTTGAATTGAATCAATGTATAACGTTTAATGAATACAGTTTGTTTCTTTCAAGGAATGTATTAACCTCGAGACATTGAATGAGAGAGTGAAGATCTACTCATTGAATTAACACAAACAGCTTGAATTGGAAAATTCTAATTGAGTTAATTTGTGCAGTTTGATTCATTGAATCAATGAATAACGTCCGAATCATTGAAAGAATGATTCAAGTTTCTTTCAACGACTGAACGCATTCAGATTTTTTCCTTCACAGAATGAGTTAAGCTTGAGACATGGAATGAATGAGAGTAGCTCAACCTATTGATTCAATGAATAACGTTTGTTTCATTGAATGAATACAGTTTGTTTCTTTCAATGAATGTATTAACCTCGAGACATTGAATGAGTGAAGCTCAGCTCGTTGAATTAACACGTATATTGGATCAATGAATAATGTTTGGTTCATTTAATGAACGATTGAACTTAGAATCGACTAACGCATGAATACATTTACTTTCTTTCAATGAATGAGTAAAGGTTGAGGCATTGAATGAATGAATACAGTTTGTTCGGTTGAAGGAATGTATTAAGCTTGAGACATTAAATGAATGAGAGCAGCTTTACTGCACTTGCAGTTTGTTTCATTACATCAATTTATAACGGTTGATTTACTGAATGAATAAAAAGAGTTTGTTTGGTTGAATGAATGCGTTAAGCTTGAGACATTCAATGAATAAGAGAAGCTCTAATCATTGAATCATCTGGTGCAGTTTGTTTCATTGAATCAATAAATAACGTCTGATACATTGAATGAATGATTGAAGTTTCTTTCAGGGAATGAACGAATACAGTTTGTTTCTTTCAATGAATGAGTTAAGCTTGAGGCACTGAATGAATGAATAGTTTGTTCGGGTGAAGGAATGTATTAAGCTTGAGACATTAAATGAATGAGAGAAGCTCTACTGCACTTGCAGTTTGTTGCATTGCATCAATTTATAACGTTTGATTTTTTGATTGAATGAAAACAGAATGAATTTAGAATCAACAAACGAATGAATACATTTACTATCTTTCAATGAATGAGTAAAGGTTGAGGTATTGAATGAATGAGAAACTGTGTAGTAATTGAATTAATTCGTGCAGTTTATTTAATTGAATCAATGTATAACGTTTGTTTCATTGAATGAATGAATACAGTTTGTTCGGTTGAAGGAATGTATTAAGCTTGAGACATTAAATGAATGAGAGAAGCTTTACTGCACTTGCAGTGTGTTGCATTGCATCAGGTTATAACGTTTGATTTTTTGAATGAATGAAAACAGTTTGTTTCATTGAATGAATGCGTTAAGCTCGAGACATTGAATGAATGAGAAAAGCTCTAATCATTGAATCATCAGGAGCAGTTGTTTCATTGAATCAATGAATAATGTTGGTTTCATTGAATGAATGATTGAAGATTCTTTTAACCAATGAACATGTTGTTTCTTTAAATGAATGTGTTTGGCTTAGGGCATTGAATGAAAGTTTTGAGCTCTGCTCATTGAATTATCAGGAGCATCTTGTTTCATTGGATCAATGAAGAACGTTTGGTTCATTGAATGAACGATTGAATTTAGAATCTACGAACGAATGAATACATTTCCTTTCTTTCAATGAATGAGTAAAGGTTAAGATATTGAATGAATGAGAAACTCTCTTCTAATTGAATTAATTCGTGCAGTTTGTTTAATTGAATCAATGTATCACGTTTAATGAGTACAGTTTGTTTCTTTCAAGGAATGTATTAACCTCGAGACATTGAATTAACACAAACAGCTTGAATGAGAAAATCCGTTCTAATTGAGTTAAATTGTGCAGTTTGATTCATTGCATCAATGAATAACGTCCGAATCATTGAAAGAATGATTCAAGGTTCTTTCAACGACTGAACGCATTCAGATTATTTCCTTCATTGAATGAGTTAAGCTTGAGACATGGAACGAATGAGAGAAGCTCAACCTATTGATTCAATGAATAACGTTTGTTTCATTGAATGAATACAGTTTGTTTCTTTTAATGAATGTATTAACCTCGAGACATTGAATGAGTGAAGCTCTGCTCATTGAATTAACACGTATATTGGATCAATGAATAATGTTTGGTTCATTTAATGAACGATTGAACTTAGAATCGACTAACATGAATCGACTAACATGACTAACATGACTAACTTGTTTCATTGGATCAATGAAGAACGTTTGGTTCAATGAATACATTTACTTTCTTTCAGTGAATGAGTAAAGGTTGAGGCATTGAATGAATGAATATAGTTTGTTTGGTTGAAGGAAGGTATTAAGCTTGAGACATTAAATGAATGAGAGCACCTTTACTGCACTTGCAGTTTGTTTCATTACATCAATTTATAACGGTTGATTTACTGAATGAATAAAAAGAGTTTGTTTGGTTGAATGAATACGTTAAGCTTGAGACATTGAATGAATAAGAGAAGCTCTAATCATTGAATCATCTGGTGCAGTTTGGTTCATTGAATCAGTGAATAACGACTGGTACATTGAATGAATGATTGAAGTTTCTTTCAGCGAATGAACGAATACAGTTTGTTTCTTTCAATGAATGCGTTAAGATTGAGGCATTGAATGAATGAATAGTTTGTTCGGGTGAAGGAATGTATTAAGCTTGAGACATTAAATGAATGGGAGAAGCTCTACTGCACTTGCAGTTCGTTGCATTGCATCAATTTATAACGTTTGATTTTTTGAATGAATGAAAACAGTTTGTTTAATTGAATGAATGCGTTAAGCACGAGACATTGAATGAATGAGAAAAGCTCTAATGCACTTGCAGTTTGTTTCATTACATCAATTTATAACGGTTGATTCACTGAATGAATAAAAACAGTTTGTTTGGTTGAATGAATGCGTTAAGCTCGAGACATTGAATGAATGAGAGAAGCTCTAATCATTGAATCATCTGGTGCAGTTTGTTTCATTGAATCAATCAATAACGTCTGATACATTGAATGAATGATTGAAGTTTCTTTCAGGGAATGAACGAATACAGTTTGTTTCTTTCAATGAATGAGTTAAGTTTGAGGCATTGAATGAAGAGTGAAGCTCTGCTCATTGAATTAACACGAACAGCTTGTTTCCTTGGATCAATGAATAAAGGTTGGTTCATTTAATGAACGATTGAATTTAGAATCAACAAACGAATCAATACATTTACTATCTTTCAATGAATGAGTAAAGGTTGAGGTATTGAATGAATGAGAAACTGTGTTGTAATTGAATTAATTCGTGCAGTTTATTTAATTGAATCAATGTATAACGTTTGTTTCTTTGAATGAATGAATACAGTTTGTTCGGTTGAAGGAATGTATTAAGCTTGAGACATTAAATGAATGAGAGAAGCTTTACTGCACTTGCAGTTTGTTGCATTGCATCAGTTTATAACGTTTGATTTTTTGAATGAATGAATACAGTTTGTTTCATTGAATGAATGCGTTAAGCTCGAGACATTGAATGAATGAGAAAAGCTCTAATCATTGAATCATCAGGAGCAGTTGTTTCATTGAATCAATGAATAATGTTGGTTTCATTGAATGAATGATTGAAGATTCTTTCAACCAAATGAACATGTTGTTTCTTTAAATGAATGTGTTTGGCTTAGGGCATTGAATGAAAGTTTTGAGCTCTGCTCATTGAATTATCAGGAGCATCTTGTTTCATTGGATCAATGAAGAACGTTTGGTTCAATGAATGAACGATTGAATTTAGAATCTACGAACGAATGAATACATTTCCTTTCTTTCAATGAATGAGTAAAGGTTAAGATATTGAATGAATGAGAAACTCTCTTCTAATTGAATTAATTCGTGCAGTTTGTTGAATTGAATCAATGTATAACGTTTAATGAATACAGTTTGTTTCTTTCAAGGAATGTATTAACCTCGAGACATTGAATGAGAGAGTGAAGATCTACTCATTGAATTAACACAAACAGCTTGAATGGGAAAATTCTAATTGAGTTAATTTGTGCAGTTTGATTCATTGAATCAATGAATAACGTCCGAATCATTGAAAGAATGATTCAAGTTTCTTTCAACGACTGAACGCATTCAGATTTTTTCCTTCACTGAATGAGTTAAGCTTGAGACATGGAATGAATGAGAGTAGCTCAACCTATTGATTCAATGAATAACGTTTGTTTCATTGAATGAATACAGTTTCTTTCTTTCAATGAATGTATTAACCTCGAGACATTGAATGAGTGAAGCTCAGCTCGTTGAATTAACACGTATATTGGATCAATGAATAATGTTTGGTTCATTTAATGAACGATTGAACTTAGAATCGACTAACGCATGAATACATTTACTTTCTTTCAATGAATGAGTAAAGGTTGAGGCATTGAATGAATGAATACAGTTTGTTCGGTTGAAGGAATGTATTAAGCTTGAGACATTAAATGAATGAGAGCAGCTTTACTGCACTTGCAGTTTGTTTCATTACATCTGATTTTTTGAATGAATGAAAACAGTTTGTTTAATTGAATGAATGCGTTAAGCACGAGACATTGAATGAATGAGAAAAGCTCTAATGCACTTGCAGTTTGTTTCGTTAGATCAATCTATAACGGTTGATTCACTGAATGAATAAAAACAGTTTGTTTGGTTGAATGAATGCGTTAAGCTCGAGACATTGAATGAATGAGAGAAGCTCTAATCATTGAATCATCTGGTGCAGTTTGTTTCATTGAATCAATAAATAACGTCTGATACATTGAATGAATGATTGAAGTTTCTTTCAGGGAATGAACGAATACAGTTTGTTTCTTTCAATGAATGAGTTAAGCTTGAGGCATTGAATGGATGAGAGAAGCGCCAATCATTGAAACAATGAATATCGTTTGTTTAATTGAATGAATGCGTTAAGCACGAGACATTGAATGAATGAGAAAAGCTCTAATGCACTTGCAGTTTGTTTCGTTACATCAATTTATAACAGTTGATTCACTGAATGAATAAAAACAGTTTGTTTGGTTGAATGAATGCGTTAAGCTCGAGACATTGAATGAATGAGAGAAGCTCTAATCATTGAATCATCTGGTGCAGTTTGTTTCATTGAATCAATAAATAACGTCTGATACATTGAATGAATGATTGAAGTTTCTTTCAGGGAATGAACGAATACAGTTTGTTTCTTTCAATGATTGAGTTAAGCTTGAGGCACTGAATGAATGAATAGTTTGTTCGGGTGAAGGAATGTATTAATCTTGAGACATTAAATGAATGAGAGAAGCTTTACTGCACTTGCAGTTTGTTGCATTGCATCAGTTTATAACGTTTGATTTTTTGAATGAATGAAAACAGTTTGTTTGGTTGAATGAATGCGTTAAGCTCGAGACATTGAATGAATGAGAAAAGCTCTAATCATTGAATCATCAGGAGCAGTTGTTTCATTGAATCAATGAAATGTTGGTTTCATTGAATGAATGATTGAAGATTCTTTCAACCAAATGAACATGTTGTTTCTTTAAATGAATGTGTTTGGCTTAGGGCATTGAATGAAAGTTTTGAGCTCTGCTCATTGAATTATCAGGAGCATCTTATTTCATTGGATCAATGAAGAACGTTTGGTTCAATGAATGAACGATTGAATTTAGAATCTACGAACGAATGAATACATTTCCTTTCTTTCAATGAATGAGTAAAGGTTAAGATATTGAATGAATGAGAAACTCTCTTCTAATTGAATTAATTCGTGCAGTTTGTTGAATTGAATCAATGTATAACGTTTAATGAATACAGTTTGTTTCTTTCAAGGAATGTATTAACCTCGAGACATTGAATGAGAGAGTGAAGATCTACTCATTGAATTAACACAAACAGCTTGAATGGGAAAATTCTAATTGAGTTAATTTGTGCAGTTTGATTCATTGAATCAATGAATTACGTCCGAATCATTGAAAGAATGATTCAAGTTTCTTTCAACGACTGAACGCATTCAGATTTTTTCCTTCACTGAATGAGTTAAGCTTGAGACATGGAATGAATGAGAGTAGCTCAACCTATTGATTCAATGAATAACGTTTGTTTCATTGAATGAATACAGTTTCTTTCTTTCAATGAATGTATTAACCTCGAGACATTGAATGAGTGAAGCTCAGCTCGTTGAATTAACACGTATATTGGATCAATGAATAATGTTTGGTTCATTTAATGAACGATTGAACTTAGAATCGACTAACGCATGAATACATTTACTTTCTTTCAATGAATGAGTAAAGGTTGAGGCATTGAATGAATGAATACAGTTTGTTCGGTTGAAGGAATGTATTAAGCTTGAGACATTAAATGAATGAGAGCAGCTTTACTGCACTTGCAGTTTGTTTCATTACATCTGATTTTTTGAATGAATGAAAACAGTTTGTTTAATTGAATGAATGCGTTAAGCACGAGACATTGAATGAATGAGAAAAGCTCTAATGCACTTGCAGTTTGTTTCGTTAGATCAATCTATAACGGTTGATTCACTGAATGAATAAAAACCGTTTGTTTGGTTGAATGAATGCGTTAAGCTCGAGACATTGAATGAATGAGAGAAGCTCTAATCATTGAATCATCTGGTGCAGTTTGTTTCATTGAATCAATAAATAACGTCTGATACATTGAATGAATGATTGAAGTTTCTTTCAGGGAATGAACGAATACAGTTTGTTTCTTTCAATGAATGAGTTAAGCTTGAGGCATTGAATGGATGAGAGAAGCGCCAATCATTGAAACAATGAATATCGTTTGTTTAATTGAATGAATGCGTTAAGCACGAGACATTGAATGAATGAGAAAAGCTCTAATGCACTTGCAGTTTGTTTCGTTACATCAATTTATAACAGTTGATTCACTGAATGAATAAAAACAGTTTGTTTGGTTGAATGAATGCGTTAAGCTCGAGACATTGAATGAATGAGAGAAGCTCTAATCATTGAATCATCTGGTGCAGTTTGTTTCATTGAATCAATAAATAACGTCTGATACATTGAATGAATGATTGAAGTTTCTTTCAGGGAATGAACGAATACAGTTTGTTTCTTTCAATGATTGAGTTAAGCTTGAGGCACTGAATGAATGAATAGTTTGTTCGGGTGAAGGAATGTATTAAGCTTGAGACATTAAATGAATGAGAGAAGCTTTACTGCACTTGCAGTTTGTTGCATTGCATCAGTTTATAACGTTTGATTTTTTGAATGAATGAAAACAGTTTGTTTCATTGAATGAATGCGTTAAGCTCGAGACATTGAATGAATGAGAAAAGCTCTAATCATTGAATCATCAGGAGCAGTTGTTTCATTGAATCAATGAAATGTTGGTTTCATTGAATGAATGATTGAAGATTCTTTCAACCAAATGAACATGTTGTTTCTTTAAATGAATGTGTTTGGCTTAGGGCATTGAATGAAAGTTTTGAGCTCTGCTCATTGAATTATCAGGAGCATCTTGTTTCATTGGATCAATGAAGAACGTTTGGTTCAATGAATGAACGATTGAATTTAGAATCTACGAACGAATGAATACATTTCCTTTCTTTCAATGAATGAGTAAAGGTTAAGATATTGAATGAATGAGAAACTCTCTTCTAATTGAATTAATTCGTGCAGTTTGTTGAATTGAATCAATGTATAACGTTTAATGAATACAGTTTGTTTCTTTCAAGGAATGTATTAACCTCGAGACATTGAATGAGAGAGTGAAGATCTACTCATTGAATTAACACAAACAGCTTGAATGGGAAAATTCTAATTGAGTTAATTTGTGCAGTTTGATTCATTGAATCAATGAATAACGTCCGAATCATTGAAAGAATGATTCAAGTTTCTTTCAACGACTGAACGCATTCAGATTTTTTCCTTCACTGAATGAGTTAAGCTTGAGACATGGAATGAATGAGAGTAGCTCAACCTATTGATTCAATGAATAACGTTTGTTTCATTGAATGAATACAGTTTCTTTCTTTCAATGAATGTATTAACCTCGAGACATTGAATGAGTGAAGCTCAGCTCGTTGAATTAACACGTATATTGGATCAATGAATAATGTTTGGTTCATTTAATGAACGATTGAACTTAGAATCGACTAACGCATGAATACATTTACTTTCTTTCAATGAATGAGTAAAGGTTGAGGCATTGAATGAATGAATACAGTTTGTTCGGTTGAAGGAATGTATTAAGCTTGAGACATTAAATGAATGAGAGCAGCTTTACTGCACTTGCAGTTTGTTTCATTACATCAATTTATAACGGTTGATTTACTGAATGAATAAAAAGAGTTTGTTTGGTTGAATGAATGCGTTAAGCTTGAGACATTCAATGAATAAGAGAAGCTCTAATCATTGAATCATCTGGTGCAGTTTGTTTCATTGAATCAATAAATAACGTCTGATACATTGAATGAATGATTGAAGTTTCTTTCAGGGAATGAACGAATACAGTTTGTTTCTTTCAAGGAATGAGTTAAGCTTGAGGCACTGAATGAATGAATAGTTTGTTCGGGTGAAGGAATGTATTAAGCTTGAGACATTAAATGAATGAGAGAAGCTCTACTGCACTTGCAGTTTGTTGCATTGCATCAATTTATAACGTTTGATTTTTTGATTGAATGAAAACAGAATGAATTTAGAATCAACAAACGAATGAATACATTTACTATCTTTCAATGAATGAGTAAAGGTTGAGGTATTGAATGAATCAGAAACTGTGTAGTAATTGAATTAATTCGTGCAGTTTATTTAATTGAATCAATGTATAACGTTTGTTTCATTGAATGAATGAATACAGTTTGTTCGGTTGAAGAAATGTATTAAGCTTGAGACATTAAATGAATGAGAGAAGCTTTACTGCACTTGCAGTTTGTTGCATTGCATCAGGTTATAACGTTTGATTTTTTGAATGAATGAAAACAGTTTGTTTCATTGAATGAATGCGTTAAGCTCGAGACATTGAATGAATGAGAAAAGCTCTAATCATTGAATCATCAGGAGCAGTTGTTTCATTGAATCAATGAATAATGTTGGTTTCATTGAATGAATGATTGAAGATTCTTTTAACCAATGAACATGTTGTTTCTTTAAATGAATGTGTTTGGCTTAGGGCATTGAATGAAAGTTTTGAGCTCTGCTCATTGAATTATCAGGAGCATCTTGTTTCATTGGATCAATGAAGAACGTTTGGTTCATTGAATGAACGATTGAATTTAGAATCTACGAACGAATGAATACATTTCCTTTCTTTCAATGAATGAGTAAAGGTTAAGATATTGAATGAATGAGAAACTCTCTTCTAATTGAATTAATTCGTGCAGTTTGTTTAGTTGAATCAATGTACCACGTTTAATGAATACAGTTTGTTTCTTTCAAGGAATGTATTAACCTCGAGACATTGAATGAGAGAGTGAAGATCTGCTCATTGAATTAACACAAACAGCTTGAATGAGAAAATCCGTTCTAATTGAGTTAATTTGTGCAGTTTGATTCATTGCATCAATGAATAACGTCCGAATCATTGAAAGAATGATTCAAGTTTCTTTCAACGACTGAACGCATTCAGATTTTTTCCTTCATTGAATGAGTTAAGCTTGAGACATGGAATGAATGAGAGAAGCTCAACCTATTGATTCAATGAATGACGTTTGTTTCATTGAATGAATACAGTTTGTTTCTTTCAATGAATGTATTAACCTCGAGACATTGAATGAGTGAAGCTCTGCTCATTGAATTAACACGTATATTGGATCAATGAATAATGTTTGGTTCATTTAATGAACGATTGAACTTAGAAACGACTAACATGAATCGACTAACATGACTAACATGACTAACTTGTTTCATTGGCTCAATGAAGAACGTTTGGTTCAATGAATACATTTACTTTCTTTCAATGAATGAGTAAAGGTTGAGGCATTGAATGAATGAATATAGTTTGTTTGGTTGAAGGAAGGTATTAAGCTTGAGACATTAAATGAATGAGAGCACCTTTACTGCACTTGCAGTTTGTTTCATTACATCAATTTATAACGGTTGATTTACTGAATGAATAAAAAGAGTTTGTTTGGTTGAATGAATGCGTTAAGCTTGAGACATTCAATGAATAAGAGAAGCTCTAATCATTGAATCATCTGGTGCAGTTTGGTTCATTGAATCAGTGAATAACGACTGATACATTGAATGAATGATTGAAGTTTCTTTCAGCGAATGAACGAATACAGTTTGTTTCTTTCAATGATTGAGTTAAGCTTGAGGCACTGAATGAATGAATAGTTTGTTCGGGTGAAGGAATGTATTAATCTTGAGACATTAAATGAATGAGAGAAGCTTTACTGCACTTGCAGTTTGTTGCATTGCATCAGTTTATAACGTTTGATTTTTTGAATGAATGAAAACAGTTTGTTTCATTGAATGAATGCGTTAAGCTCGAGACATTGAATGAATGAGAAAAGCTCTAATCATTGAATCATCAGGAGCAGTTGTTTCATTGAATCAATGAAATGTTGGTTTCATTGAATGAATGATTGAAGATTCTTTCAACCAAATGAACATGTTGTTTCTTTAAATGAATGTGTTTGGCTTAGGGCATTGAATGAAAGTTTTGAGCTCTGCTCATTGAATTATCAGGAGCATCTTGTTTCATTGGATCAATGAAGAACGTTTGGTTCAATGAATGAACGATTGAATTTAGAATCTACGAACGAATGAATACATTTCCTTTCTTTCAATGAATGAGTAAAGGTTAAGATATTGAATGAATGAGAAACTCTCTTCTAATTGAATTAATTCGTGCAGTTTGTTGAATTGAATCAATGTATAACGTTTAATGAATACAGTTTGTTTCTTTCAAGGAATGTATTAACCTCGAGACATTGAATGAGAGAGTGAAGATCTACTCATTGAATTAACACAAACAGCTTGAATGGGAAAATTCTAATTGAGTTAATTTGTGCAGTTTGATTCATTGAATCAATGAATTACGTCCGAATCATTGAAAGAATGATTCAAGTTTCTTTCAACGACTGAACGCATTCAGATTTTTTCCTTCACTGAATGAGTTAAGCTTGAGACATGGAATGAATGAGAGTAGCTCAACCTATTGATTCAATGAATAACGTTTGTTTCATTGAATGAATACAGTTTCTTTCTTTCAATGAATGTATTAACCTCGAGACATTGAATGAGTGAAGCTCAGCTCGTTGAATTAACACGTATATTGGATCAATGAATAATGTTTGGTTCATTTAATGAACGATTGAACTTAGAATCGACTAACGCATGAATACATTTACTTTCTTTCAATGAATGAGTAAAGGTTGAGGCATTGAATGAATGAATACAGTTTGTTCGGTTGAAGGAATGTATTAAGCTTGAGACATTAAATGAATGAGAGCAGCTTTACTGCACTTGCAGTTTGTTTCATTACATCTGATTTTTTGAATGAATGAAAACAGTTTGTTTAATTGAATGAATGCGTTAAGCACGAGACATTGAATGAATGAGAAAAGCTCTAATGCACTTGCAGTTTGTTTCGTTAGATCAATCTATAACGGTTGATTCACTGAATGAATAAAAACCGTTTGTTTGGTTGAATGAATGCGTTAAGCTCGAGACATTGAATGAATGAGAGAAGCTCTAATCATTGAATCATCTGGTGCAGTTTGTTTCATTGAATCAATAAATAACGTCTGATACATTGAATGAATGATTGAAGTTTCTTTCAGGGAATGAACGAATACAGTTTGTTTCTTTCAATGAATGAGTTAAGCTTGAGGCATTGAATGGATGAGAGAAGCGCCAATCATTGAAACAATGAATATCGTTTGTTTAATTGAATGAATGCGTTAAGCACGAGACATTGAATGAATGAGAAAAGCTCTAATGCACTTGCAGTTTGTTTCGTTACATCAATTTATAACAGTTGATTCACTGAATGAATAAAAACAGTTTGTTTGGTTGAATGAATGCGTTAAGCTCGAGACATTGAATGAATGAGAGAAGCTCTAATCATTGAATCATCTGGTGCAGTTTGTTTCATTGAATCAATAAATAACGTCTGATACATTGAATGAATGATTGAAGTTTCTTTCAGGGAATGAACGAATACAGTTTGTTTCTTTCAATGATTGAGTTAAGCTTGAGGCACTGAATGAATGAATAGTTTGTTCGGGTGAAGGAATGTATTAAGCTTGAGACATTAAATGAATGAGAGAAGCTTTACTGCACTTGCAGTTTGTTGCATTGCATCAGTTTATAACGTTTGATTTTTTGAATGAATGAAAACAGTTTGTTTCATTGAATGAATGCGTTAAGCTCGAGACATTGAATGAATGAGAAAAGCTCTAATCATTGAATCATCAGGAGCAGTTGTTTCATTGAATCAATGAAATGTTGGTTTCATTGAATGAATGATTGAAGATTCTTTCAACCAAATGAACATGTTGTTTCTTTAAATGAATGTGTTTGGCTTAGGGCATTGAATGAAAGTTTTGAGCTCTGCTCATTGAATTATCAGGAGCATCTTGTTTCATTGGATCAATGAAGAACGTTTGGTTCAATGAATGAACGATTGAATTTAGAATCTACGAACGAATGAATACATTTCCTTTCTTTCAATGAATGAGTAAAGGTTAAGATATTGAATGAATGAGAAACTCTCTTCTAATTGAATTAATTCGTGCAGTTTGTTGAATTGAATCAATGTATAACGTTTAATGAATACAGTTTGTTTCTTTCAAGGAATGTATTAACCTCGAGACATTGAATGAGAGAGTGAAGATCTACTCATTGAATTAACACAAACAGCTTGAATGGGAAAATTCTAATTGAGTTAATTTGTGCAGTTTGATTCATTGAATCAATGAATAACGTCCGAATCATTGAAAGAATGATTCAAGTTTCTTTCAACGACTGAACGCATTCAGATTTTTTCCTTCACTGAATGAGTTAAGCTTGAGACATGGAATGAATGAGAGTAGCTCAACCTATTGATTCAATGAATAACGTTTGTTTCATTGAATGAATACAGTTTCTTTCTTTCAATGAATGTATTAACCTCGAGACATTGAATGAGTGAAGCTCAGCTCGTTGAATTAACACGTATATTGGATCAATGAATAATGTTTGGTTCATTTAATGAACGATTGAACTTAGAATCGACTAACGCATGAATACATTTACTTTCTTTCAATGAATGAGTAAAGGTTGAGGCATTGAATGAATGAATACAGTTTGTTCGGTTGAAGGAATGTATTAAGCTTGAGACATTAAATGAATGAGAGCAGCTTTACTGCACTTGCAGTTTGTTTCATTACATCAATTTATAACGGTTGATTTACTGAATGAATAAAAAGAGTTTGTTTGGTTGAATGAATGCGTTAAGCTTGAGACATTCAATGAATAAGAGAAGCTCTAATCATTGAATCATCTGGTGCAGTTTGTTTCATTGAATCAATAAATAACGTCTGATACATTGAATGAATGATTGAAGTTTCTTTCAGGGAATGAACGAATACAGTTTGTTTCTTTCAAGGAATGAGTTAAGCTTGAGGCACTGAATGAATGAATAGTTTGTTCGGGTGAAGGAATGTATTAAGCTTGAGACATTAAATGAATGAGAGAAGCTCTACTGCACTTGCAGTTTGTTGCATTGCATCAATTTATAACGTTTGATTTTTTGATTGAATGAAAACAGAATGAATTTAGAATCAACAAACGAATGAATACATTTACTATCTTTCAATGAATGAGTAAAGGTTGAGGTATTGAATGAATCAGAAACTGTGTAGTAATTGAATTAATTCGTGCAGTTTATTTAATTGAATCAATGTATAACGTTTGTTTCATTGAATGAATGAATACAGTTTGTTCGGTTGAAGAAATGTATTAAGCTTGAGACATTAAATGAATGAGAGAAGCTTTACTGCACTTGCAGTTTGTTGCATTGCATCAGGTTATAACGTTTGATTTTTTGAATGAATGAAAACAGTTTGTTTCATTGAATGAATGCGTTAAGCTCGAGACATTGAATGAATGAGAAAAGCTCTAATCATTGAATCATCAGGAGCAGTTGTTTCATTGAATCAATGAATAATGTTGGTTTCATTGAATGAATGATTGAAGATTCTTTTAACCAATGAACATGTTGTTTCTTTAAATGAATGTGTTTGGCTTAGGGCATTGAATGAAAGTTTTGAGCTCTGCTCATTGAATTATCAGGAGCATCTTGTTTCATTGGATCAATGAAGAACGTTTGGTTCATTGAATGAACGATTGAATTTAGAATCTACGAACGAATGAATACATTTCCTTTCTTTCAATGAATGAGTAAAGGTTAAGATATTGAATGAATGAGAAACTCTCTTCTAATTGAATTAATTCGTGCAGTTTGTTTAGTTGAATCAATGTACCACGTTTAATGAATACAGTTTGTTTCTTTCAAGGAATGTATTAACCTCGAGACATTGAATGAGAGAGTGAAGATCTGCTCATTTAATTAACACAAACAGCTTGAATGAGAAAATCCGTTCTAATTGAGTTAATTTGTGCAGTTTGATTCATTGCATCAATGAATAACGTCCGAATCATTGAAAGAATGATTCAAGTTTCTTTCAACGACTGAACGCATTCAGATTTTTTCCTTCATTGAATGAGTTAAGCTTGAGACATGGAATGAATGAGAGAAGCTCAACCTATTGATTCAATGAATGACGTTTGTTTCATTGAATGAATACAGTTTGTTTCTTTCAATGAATGTATTAACCTCGAGACATTGAATGAGTGAAGCTCTGCTCATTGAATTAACACGTATATTGGATCAATGAATAATGTTTGGTTCATTTAATGAACGATTGAACTTAGAAACGACTAACATGAATCGACTAACATGACTAACATGACTAACTTGTTTCATTGGCTCAATGAAGAACGTTTGGTTCAATGAATACATTTACTTTCTTTCAATGAATGAGTAAAGGTTGAGGCATTGAATGAATGAATATAGTTTGTTTGGTTGAAGGAAGGTATTAAGCTTGAGACATTAAATGAATGAGAGCACCTTTACTGCACTTGCAGTTTGTTTCATTACATCAATTTATAACGGTTGATTTACTGAATGAATAAAAAGAGTTTGTTTGGTTGAATGAATGCGTTAAGCTTGAGACATTCAATGAATAAGAGAAGCTCTAATCATTGAATCATCTGGTGCAGTTTGGTTCATTGAATCAGTGAATAACGACTGATACATTGAATGAATGATTGAAGTTTCTTTCAGCGAATGAACGAATACAGTTTGTTTCTTTCAATGAATGAGTTAAGCTTGAGGCATTGAATGAATAGTTTGTTCGGGTGAAGGAATGTATGAAGCTTGAGACATTAAATGAATGGGAGAAGCTCTACTGCACTTGCAGTTTGTTGCATTGCATCAATTTATAACGTTTGATTTTTTGAATGAATGAAAACAGTTTGTTTAATTGAATGAATGCGTTAAGCACGAGACATTGAATGAATGAGAAAAGCTCTAATGCACTTGCAGTTTGTTTCGTTAGATCAATCTATAACGGTTGATTCACTGAATGAATAAAAACAGTTTGTTTGGTTGAATGAATGCGTTAAGCTCGAGACATTGAATGAATGAGAGAAGCTCTAATCATTGAATCATCTGGTGCAGTTTGTTTCATTGAATCAATAAATAACGTCTGATACATTGAATGAATGATTGAAATTTCTTTCAGGGAATGAACGAATACAGTTTGTTTCTTTCAATGAATGAGTTAAGCTTGAGGCATTGAATGAATGTGAGAAGCGCCAATCATTGAAACAATGAATATCGTTTGTTTAATTGAATGAATGCGTTAAGCACGAGACATTGAATGAATGAGAAAAGCTCTAATGCACTTGCAGTTTGTTTCGTTACATCAATTTATAACGGTTGATTCACTGAATGAATAAAAACAGTTTGTTTGGTTGAATGAATGCGTTAAGCTCGAGACATTGAATGAATGAGAGAAGCTCTAATCATTGAATCATCTGGTGCAGTTTGTTTCATTGAATCAATAAATAACGTCTGTTACATTGAATGAATGATTGAAGTTTCTTTCAGGGAATGAACGAATACAGTTTGTTTCTTTCAATGAATGAGTTAAGCTTGAGGCACTGAATGAATGAATAGTTTGATCGGGTGAAGGAATGTATTAAGCTTGAGACATTAAATGAATGAGAGAAGCTCTACTGCACTTGCAGTTTGTTGCATTGCATCAATTTATAACGTTTGATTTTTTGATTGAATGAAAACAGAATGAATTTAGAATCAACAAACGAATGAATACATTTACAATCTTTCAATTGATGAGTAAAGGTTGAGGTATTGAATGAATGAGAAACTGTGTAGTAATTGAATTAATTCGTGCTATTGTATATTTGAGCTAATTGTATATCAATGTTTATATCTGAGACTTTTGTTTATTTTTGTAAACTTGTAAAAATGTTAAATTTCTAATAAAAATATCTATAAAAAAAAAGAATTAATTCGTGCAGTTTATTTAATTGAATCAATGTATAACGTTTGTTTCATTGAATGAATGAATACAGTTTGTTCGGTTGAAGGAATGTATTAAGCTTGAGACATTAAATGAATGAGAGAAGCTTTACTGCACTTGCAGTTTGTTGCATTGCATCAGGTTATAACGTTTGATTTTTTGAATGAATGAAAACAGTTTGTTTCATTGAATGAATGCGTTAAGCTCGAGACATTGAATGAATGAGAAAAGCTCTAATCATTGAATCATCAGGAGCAGTTGTTTCATTGAATCAATGAATAATGTTGGTTTCATTGAATGAATGATTGAAGATTCTTTTAACCAATGAACATGTTGTTTCTTTAAATGAATGTGTTTGGCTTAGGGCATTGAATGAAAGTTTTGAGCTCTGCTCATTGAATTATCAGGAGCATCTTGTTTCATTGGATCAATGAAGAACGTTTGGTTCATTGAATGAACGATTGAATTTAGAATCTACGAACGAATGAATACATTTCCTTTCTTTCAATGAATGAGTAAAGGTTAAGATATTGAATGAATGAGAAACTCTCTTCTAATTGAATTAATTCGTGCAGTTTGTTTAGTTGAATCAATGTACCACGTTTAATGAATACAGTTTGTTTCTTTCAAGGAATGTATTAACCTCGAGACATTGAATGAGAGAGTGAAGATCTGCTCATTGAATTAACACAAACAGCTTGAATGAGAAAATCCGTTCTAATTGAGTTAATTTGTGCAGTTTGATTCATTGCATCAATGAATAACGTCCGAATCATTGAAAGAATGATTCAAGTTTCTTTCAACGACTGAACGCATTCAGATTTTTTCCTTCATTGAATGAGTTAAGCTTGAGACATGGAATGAATGAGAGAAGCTCAACCTATTGATTCAATGAATGACGTTTGTTTCATTGAATGAATACAGTTTGTTTCTTTCAATGAATGTATTAACCTCGAGACATTGAATGAATGAAGCTCTGCTCATTGAATTAACACGTATATTGGATCAATGAATAATGTTTGGTTCATTTAATGAACGATTGAACTTAGAATCGACTAACATGAATCGACTAACATGACTAACATGACTAACTTGTTTCATTGGCTCAATGAAGAACGTTTGGTTCAATGAATACATTTACTTTCTTTCAATGAATGAGTAAAGGTTGAGGCATTGAATGAATGAATATAGTTTGTTTGGTTGAAGGAAGGTATTAAGCTTGAGACATTAAATGAATGAGAGCACCTTTACTGCACTTGCAGTTTGTTTCATTACATCAATTTATAACGGTTGATTTACTGAATGAATAAAAAGAGTTTGTTTGGTTGAATGAATGCGTTAAGCTTGAGACATTCAATGAATAAGAGAAGCTCTAATCATTGAATCATCTGGTGCAGTTTGGTTCATTGAATCAGTGAATAACGACTGATACATTGAATGAATGATTGAAGTTTCTTTCAGCGAATGAACGAATACAGTTTGTTTCTTTCAATGAATGAGTTAAGCTTGAGGCATTGAATGAATAGTTTGTTCGGGTGAAGGAATGTATGAAGCTTGAGACATTAAATGAATGGGAGAAGCTCTACTGCACTTGCAGTTTGTTGCATTGCATCAATTTATAACGTTTGATTTTTTGAATGAATGAAAACAGTTTGTTTAATTGAATGAATGCGTTAAGCACGAGACATTGAATGAATGAGAAAAGCTCTAATGCACTTGCAGTTTGTTTCGTTAGATCAATCTATAACGGTTGATTCACTGAATGAATAAAAACAGTTTGTTTGGTTGAATGAATGCGTTAAGCTCGAGACATTGAATGAAT
Source organism: Chiloscyllium plagiosum (assembly GCF_037043375.1). Taxonomy (NCBI): domain Eukaryota; kingdom Metazoa; phylum Chordata; class Chondrichthyes; order Orectolobiformes; family Hemiscylliidae; genus Chiloscyllium; species Chiloscyllium plagiosum. The sequence goes on along the minus strand of NW_028270146.1, from coordinate 102,029,993 downwards.
GAGAGAAGCTCTAATCATTGAATCATCTGGTGCAGTTTGTTTCATTGAATCAATAAATAACGTCTGATACATTGAATGAATGATTGAAATTTCTTTCAGGGAATGAACGAATACAGTTTGTTTCTTTCAATGAATGAGTTAAGCTTGAGGCATTGAATGAATGAGAGAAGCGCCAATCATTGAAACAATGAATATCGTTTGTTTAATTGAATGAATGCGTTAAGCACGAGACATTGAATGAATGAGAAAAGCTCTAATGCACTTGCAGTTTGTTTCGTTACATCAATTTATAACGGTTGATTCACTGAATGAATAAAAACAGTTTGTTTGGTTGAATGAATGCGTTAAGCTCGAGACATTGAATGAATGAGAAAAGCTCTAATCATTGAATCATCTGGTGCAGTTTGTTTCATTGAATCAATAAATAACGTCTGTTACATTGAATGAATGATTGAAGTTTCTTTCAGGGAATGAACGAATACAGTTTGTTTCTTTCAATGAATGAGTTAAGCTTGAGGCACTGAATGAATGAATAGTTTGATCGGGTGAAGGAATGTATTAAGCTTGAGGCATTAAATGAATGAGAGAAGCTCTACTGCACTTGCAGTTTGTTGCATTGCATCAATTTATAACGTTTGATTTTTTGATTGAATCAAAACAGAATGAATTTAGAATCAACAAACGAATGAATACATTTACTATCTTTCAATTGATGAGTAAAGGTTGAGGTATTGAATGAATGAGAAACTGTGTAGTAATTGAATTAATTCGTGCTATTGTATATTTGAGCTAATTGTATATCAATGTTTATATCTGAGACTTTTGTTTATTTTTGTAAACTTGTAAAAATGTTAAATTTCTAATAAAAATATCTATAAAAAAAAAGAATTAATTCGTGCAGTTTATTTAATTGAATCAATGTATAACGTTTGTTTCATTGAATGAATGAATACAGTTTGTTCGGTTGAAGGAATGTATTAAGCTTGAGACATTAAATGAATGAGAGAAGCTTTACTGCACTTGCAGTTTGTTGCATTGCATCAGGTTATAACGTTTGATTTTTTGAATGAATGAAAACAGTTTGTTTCATTGAATGAATGCGTTAAGCTCGAGACATTGAATGAATGAGAAAAGCTCTAATCATTGAATCATCAGGAGCAGTTGTTTCATTGAATCAATGAATAATGTTGGTTTCATTGAATGAATGATTGAAGATTCTTTTAACCAATGAACATGTTGTTTCTTTAAATGAATGTGTTTGGCTTAGGCCATTGAATGAAAGTTTTGAGCTCTGCTCATTGAATTATCAGGAGCATGTTGTTTCATTGGATCAATGAAGAACGTTTGGTTCATTGAATGAACGATTGAATTTAGAATCTACGAACGAATGAATACATTTCCTTTCTTTCAATGAATGAGTAAAGGTTAAGATATTGAATGAATGAGAAACTCTCTTCTAATTGAATTAATTCGTGCAGTTTGTTGAATTGAATCAATGTATAACGTTTAATGAATACAGTTTGTTTCTTTCAAGGAATGTATTAACCTCGAGACATTGAATGAGAGAGTGACGATCTAGTAATTGAATTAACACAAACAGCTTGAATGGGAAAATTCTAATTGAGTTAATTTGTGCAGTTTGATTCATTGAAACAATGAATAACGTCCGAATCATTGAAAGAATGATTCAAGTTTCTTTCAACGACTGAACGCATTCAGATTTTTTCCTTCACTGAATGAGTTAAGCTTGAGACATGGAATGAATGAGAGTAGCTCAACCTATTGATTCAATGAATAACGTTTGTTTCATTGAATGAATACAGTTTCTTTCTTTCAATGAATGTATTAACCTCGAGACATTGAATGAGTGAAGCTCAGCTCGTTGAATTAACACGTATATTGGATCAATGAATAATGTTTGGTTCATTTAATGAACGATTGAACTTAGAATCGACTAACGCATGAATACATTTACTTTCTTTCAATGAATGAGTAAAGGTTGAGGCATTGAATGAATGAATACAGTTTGTTCGGTTGAAGGAATGTATTAAGCTTGAGACATTAAATGAATGAGAGCAGCTTTACTGCATTTACAGTTTGTTTCATTACATCAATTTATAACGGTTGATTTACTGAATGAATAAAAAGAGTTTGTTTGGTTGAATGAATGCGTTAAGCTTGAGACATTCAATGAATAAGAGAAGCTCTAATCATTGAATCATCTGGTGCAGTTTGGTTCATTGAATCAGTGAATAACGACTGATACATTGAATGAATGATTGAAGTTTCTTTCAGCGAATGAACGAATACAGTTTGTTTCTTTCAATGAATGAGTTAAGCTTGAGGCATTGAATGAATAGTTTGTTCGGGTGAAGGAATGTATGAAGCTTGAGACATTAAATGAATCGGAGAAGCTCTACTGCACTTGCAGTTTGTTGCATTGCATCAATTTATAACGTTTGATTTTTTGAATGAATGAAAACAGTTTGTTTAATTGAATGAATGCTTTCAGCACGAGACATTGAATGAATGAGAAAAGCTCTAATGCACTTGCAGTTTGTTTCGTTAGATCAATCTATAACGGTTGATTCACTGAATGAATAAAAACAGTTTGTTTGGTTGAATGAATGCGTTAAGCTCGAGACATTGAATGAATGAGAGAAGCTCTTATCATTGAATCATCTGGTGCAGTTTGTTTCATTGAATCAATAAATAACGTCTGATACATTGAATGAATGATTGAAGTTTCTTTCAGGGAATGAGCGAATACAGTTTGTTTCTTTCAATGAATGAGTTAAGCTTGAGGCATTGAATGAATGAGAGAAGCGCCAATCATTGAAACAATGAATATCGTTTGTTTAATTGAATGAATGCGTTAAGCACGAGACATTGAATGAATGAGAAAAGCTCTAATGCACTTGCAGTTTGTTTCGTTACATCAATTTATAACGGTTGATTCACTGAATGAATAAAAACAGTTTGTTTGGTTGAATGAATGCGTTAAGCTCGAGACATTGAATGAATGAGAGAAGCTCTAATCATTGAATCATCTGGTGCAGTTTGTTTCATTGAATCAATAAATAACGTCTGATACATTGAATGAATGATTGAAGTTTCTTTCAGGGAATGAACGAATACAGTTTGTTTCTTTCAATGAATGAGTTAAGCTTGAGGCACTGAATGAATGAATAGTTTGTTCGGGTGAAGGAATGTATTAAGCTTGAGACATTAAATGAATGAGAGAAGCTCTACTGCACTTGCAGTTTGTTGCATTGCATCAATTTATAACGTTTGATTTTTTGATTGAATGAAAACAGAATGAATTTAGAATCAACAAACGAATGAATACATTTACTATCTTTCAATGAATGAGTAAAGATTGAGGTATTGAATGAATGAGAAACTGTGTAGTAATTGAATTAATTCGTGCAGTTTATTTAATTGAATCAATGTATAACGTTTGTTTCATTGAATGAATGAATACAATTTGTTCGGTTGAAGGAATGTATTAAGCTTGAGACATTAAATGAATGAGAGAAGCTTTACTGCACTTGCAGTTTGTTGCATTGCATCAGGTTATAACGTTTGATTTTTTGAATGAATGAAAACAGTTTGTTTCATTGAATGAATGCGTTAAGCTCGAGACATTGAATGAATGAGAAAAGCTCTAATCATTGAATCATCAGGAGCAGTTGTTTCATTGAATCAATGAATAATGTTGGTTTCATTGAATGAATGATTGAAGATTCTTTTAACCAATGAACATGTTGTTTCTTTAAATGAATGTGTTTGGCTTAGGGCATTGAATGAAAGTTTTGAGCTCTGCTCATTGAATTATCAGGAGCATCTTGTTTCATTGGATCAATGAAGAACGTTTGGTTCATTGAATGAACGATTGAATTTAGAATCTACGAACGAATGAATACATTTCCTTTCTTTCAATGAATGAGTAAAGGTTAAGATATTGAATGAATGAGAAACTCTCTTCTAATTGAATTAATTCGTGCAGTTTGTTTAATTGAATCAATGTATCACGTTTAATGAGTACAGTTTGTTTCTTTCAAGGAATGTATTAACCTCGAGACCTTGAATGAGAGAGTGAAGATCTGCTCATTGAATTAACACAAACAGCTTGAATGAGAAAATCCGTTCTAATTGAGTTAATTTGTGCAGTTTGATTCATTGCATCAATGAATAACGTCCGAATCATTGAAAGAATGATTCAAGGTTCTTTCAACGACTGAACGCATTAGGATTATTTCCTTCATTGAATGAGTTAAGCTTGAGACATGGAACGAATGAGAGAAGCTCAACCTATTGATTCAATGAATAACGTTTGTTTCATTGAATGAATACAGTTTGTTTCTTTTAATGAATGTATTAACCTCGAGACATTGAATGAGTGAAGCTCTGCTCATTGAATTAACACGTATATTGGATCAATGAATAATGTTTGGTTCATTTAATGAACGATTGAACTTAGAATCGACTAACATGAATCGACTAACATGACTAACATGACTAACTTGTTTCATTGGATCAATGAAGAACGTTTGGTTCAATGAATACATTTACTTTCTTTCAATGAATGAGTAAAGGTTGAGGCATTGAATGAATGAATATAGTTTGATCGGTTGAAGGAAGGTATTAAGCTTGAGACATTAAATGCATGAGAGCACCTTTACTGCACTTGCAGTTTGTTTCATTACATCAATTTATAACGGTTGATTTACTGAATGAATAAAAAGAGTTTGTTTGGTTGAATGAATGCGTTAAGCTTGAGACATTGAATGAATAAGAGAAGCTCTAATCATTGAATCATCTGGTGCAGTTTGGTTAATTGAATCAGTGAATAACGATTGGTACATTGAATGAATGATTGAAGTTGCTTTCAGGGAATGAACGAATACAGTTTGTTTCTTTCAATGAATGCGTTAAGATTGAGGCATTGAATGAATGAATAGTTTGTTCGGGTGAAGGAATGTATTAAGCTTGAGACATTAAATGAATGGGAGAAGCTCTACTGCACTTGCAGTTTGTTGCATTGCATCAATTTATAACGTTTGATTTTTTGAATGAATGAAAACAGTTTGTTTAATTGAATGAATGCGTTAAGCACGAGACATTGAATGAATGAGAAAAGCTCTAATGCACTTGCAGTTTGTTTCATTACATCAATTTATAACGGTTGATTCACTGAATGAATAAAAACAGTTTGTTTGGTTGAATGAATGCGTTAAGCTCGAGACATTGAATGAATGAGAGAAGCTCTAATCATTGAATCATCTGGTGCAGTTTGTTTCATTGAATCAATCAATAACGTCTGATACATTGAATGAATGATTGAAGTTTCTTTCAGGGAATGAACGAATACAGTTTGTTTCTTTCAATGAATGAGTTAAGTTTGAGGCATTGAATGAAGAGTGAAGCTCTGCTCATTGAATTAACACGAACAGCTTGTTTCCTTGGATCAATGAATAAAGGTTGGTTCATTTAATGAACGATTGAATTTAGAATCAACAAACCAATCAATACATTTAGTATCTTTCAATGAATGAGTAAAGGTTGAGGTATTGAATGAATGAGAAACTGTGTTGTAATTGAATTAATTCGTGCAGTTTATTTAATTGAATCAATGTATAACGTTTGTTTCTTTGAATGAATGAATACAGTTTGTTCGGTTGAAGCTTGAGCTTGAGACATTAAATGAATGAGAGAAGCTTTACTGCACTTGCAGTTTGTTGCATTGCATCAGTTTATAACGTTTGATTTTTTGAATGAATGAATACAGTTTGTTTCATTGAATGAATGCGTTAAGCTCGAGACATTGAATGAATGAGAAAAGCTCTAATCATTGAATCATCAGGAGCAGTTGTTTCATTGAATCAATGAATAATGTTGGTTTCATTGAATGAATGATTGAAGATTCTTTCAAACAAATGAACATGTTGTTTCTTTAAATGAATGTGTTTGGCTTAGGGCATTGAATGAAAGTTTTGAGCTCTGCTCATTGAATTATCAGGAGCATCTTGTTTCATTGGATCAATGAAGAACGTTTGGTTCAATGAATGAACGATTGAATTTAGAATCTACGAACGAATGAATACATTTCCTTTCTTTCAATGAATGAGTAAAGGTTAAGATATTGAATGAATGAGAAACTCTCTTCTAATTGAATTAATTCGTGCAGTTTGTTGAATTGAATCAATGTATAACGTTTAATGAATACAGTTTGTTTCTTTCAAGGAATGTATTAACCTCGAGACATTGAATGAGAGAGTGAAGATCTGCTCATTGAATTAACACAAACAGCTTGAATGGGAAAATTCTAATTGAGTTAATTTGTGCAGTTTGATTCATTGAATCAATGAATAACGTCCGAATCATTGAAAGAATGATTCAAGTTTCTTTCAACGACTGAACGCATTCAGATTTTTTCCTTCACTGAATGAGTTAAGCTTGAGACATGGAATGAATGAGAGTAGCTCAACCTATTGATTCAATGAATAACGTTTGTTTCATTGAATGAATACAGTTTCTTTCTTTCAATGAATGTATTAACCTCGAGACATTGAATGAGTGAAGCTCAGCTCGTTGAATTAACACGTATATTGGATCAATGAATAATGTTTGGTTCATTTAATGAACGATTGAACTTAGAATCGACTAACGCATGAATAAATTTACTTTCTTTCAATGAATGAGTGAAGGTTGAGGCATTGAATGAATGAATACAGTTTGTTCGGTTGAAGGAATGTATTAAGCTTGAGACATTAAATGAATGAGAGCAGCTTTACTGCACTTGCAGTTTGTTTCATTACATCAATTTATAACGGTTGATTTACTGAATGAATAAAAAGAGTTTGTTTGGTTGAATGAATGCGTTAAGCTTGAGACATTCAATGAATAAGAGAAGCTCTAATCATTGAATCATCTGGTGCAGTTTGGTTCTTTGAATCAGTGAATAACATTGAATGAATGAATGAAGTTTCTTTCAGCGAATGAACGAATACAGTTTGTTTCTTTCAATGAATGAGTTAAGCTTGAGGCATTGAATGAATAGTTTGTTCGGGTGAAGGAATGTATGAAGCTTGAGACATTAAATGAATCGGAGAAGCTCTACTGCACTTGCAGTTTGTTGAATTGCATCAATTTATAACGTTTGATTTTTTGAATGAATGAAAACAGTTTGTTTAATTGAATGAATGCGTTAAGCACGAGACATTGAATGAATGAGAAAAGCTCTAATGCACTTGCGGTTTGTTTCGTTAGATCAATCTATAACGGTTGATTCACTGAATGAATAAAAACAGTTTGTTTGGTTGAATGAATGCGTTAAGCTCGAGACATTGAATGAATGAGAGAAGCTCTAATCATTGAATCATCTGGTGCAGTTTGTTTCATTGAATCAGTAAATAACGTCTGATACATTGAATGAATGATTGAAGGTTCTTTCAGGGAATGAACGAATACAGTTTGTTTCTTTCAATGAATGAGTTAAGCTTGAGGCATTGAATGAATGAGAGAAGCGCCAATCATTGAAACAATGAATATCGTTTGTTTAATTGAATGAATGCGTTAAGCACGAGACATTGAATGAATGAGAAAAGCTCTAATGCACTTGCAGTTTGTTTCGTTACATCAATTTATAACGGTTGATTCACTGAATGAATAAAAACAGTTTGTTTGGTTGAATGAATGCGTTAAGCTCGAGCCATTGAATGAATGAGAGAAGCTCTAATCATTGAATCATCTGGTGCAGTTTGTTTCATTGAATCAATAAATAACGTCTGATACATTGAATGAATGATTGAAGTTTCTTTCAGGGAATGAACGAATACAGTTTGTTTCTTTCAATGAATGAGTTAAGCTTGAGGCACTGAATGAATGAATAGTTTGTTCGGGTGAAGGAATGTATTAAGCTTGAGACATTAAATGAATGAGAGAAGCTCTACTGCACTTGCAGTTTGTTGCATTGCATCAATTTATAACGTTTGATTTTTTGATTGAATGAAAACAGAATGAATTTAGAATCAACAAACGAATGAATACATTTACTATCTTTCAATGAATGAGTAAACATTGAGGTATTGAATGAATGAGAAAGTGTGTAGTAATTGAATTAATTCGTGCAGTTTATTTAATTGAATCAATGTTTTACGTTTGTTTCATTGAATGAATGAATACAGTTTGTTCGGTTGAAGGAATGTATTAAGCTTGAGACATTAAATGAATGAGAGAAGCTTTACTGCACTTGCAGTTTGTTGCATTGCATCAGGTTATAACGTTTGATTTTTTGAATGAATGAAAACAGTTTGTTTCATTGAATGAATGCGTTAAGCTCGAGACATTGAATGAATGAGAAAAGCTCTAATCATTGAATCATCAGGAGCAGTTGTTTCATTGAATCAATGAATAATGTTGGTTTCATTGAATGAATGATTGAAGATTCTTTTAACCAATGAACATGTTGTTTCTTTAAATGAATGTGTTTGGCTTAGGGCATTGAATGAAAGTTTTGAGCTCTGCTCATTGAATTATCAAGAGCATCTTGTTTCATTGGATCAATGAAGAACGTTTGGTTCAATGAATGAACGATTGAATTTAAAATCTACGAACGAATGAATACATTTCCTTTCTTTCAATGAATGAGTAAAGGTTAAGATATTGAATGAATGAGAAACTCTCTTCTAATTGAATTAATTCGTGCAGTTTGTTGAATTGAATCAATGTATAACGTTTAATGAATACAGTTTGTTTCTTTCAAGGAATGTATTAACCTCGAGACATTGAATGAGAGAGTGAAGATCTACTCATTGAATTAACACAAACAGCTTGAATGGGAAAATTCTAATTGAGTTAATTTGTGCAGTTTGATTCATTGCATCAATGAATAACGTCCGAATCATTGAAAGAATGATTCAAGTTTCTTTCAACGACTGAACGCATTCAGATTTTTTCCTTCACTGAATGAGTTAAGCTTGAGACATGGAATGAATGAGAGTAGCTCAACCTATTGATTCAATGAATAACGTTTGTTTCATTGAATGAATACAGTTTCTTTCTTTCAATGAATGTATTAACCTCGAGACATTGAATGAGTGAAGCTCAGCACGTTGAATTAACACGTATATTGGATCAATGAATAATGTTTGGTTCATTTAATGAACGATTGAACTTAGAATCGACTAACGCATGAATACATTTACTTTCTTTCAATGAATGAGTAAAGGTTGAGGCATTGAATGAATGAATACAGTTTGTTCGGTTGAAGGAATGTATTAAGCTTGAGACATTAAATGAATGAGAGCAGCTTTACTGCACTTGCAGTTTGTTTCATTACATCAATTTATAACGGTTGATTTACTGAATGAATAAAAAGAGTTTGTTTGGTTGAATGAATGCGTTAAGCTTGAGACATTCAATGAATAAGAGAAGCTCTAATCATTGAATCATCTGGTGCAGTTTGGTTCATTGAATCAGTGAATAACGACTGATACATTGAATGAATGATTGAAGTTTCTTTCAGCGAATGAACGAATACAGTTTGTTTCTTTCAATGAATGAGTTAAGCTTGAGGCATTGAATGAATAGTTTGTTCGGGTGAAGGAATGTATGAAGCTTGAGACATTAAATGAATGGGAGAAGCTCTACTGCACTTGCAGTTTGTTGCATTGCATCAATTTATAACGTTTGATTTTTTGAATGAATGAAAACAGTTTGTTTAATTGAATGAATGCGTTAAGCACGAGACATTGAATGAATGAGAAAAGCTCTAATGCACTTGCAGTTTGTTTCGTTAGATCAATCTATAACGGTTGATTCACTGAATGAATAAAAACAGTTTGTTTGGTTGAATGAATGCGTTCAGCTCGAGACATTGAATGAATGAGAAAAGCTCTAATGCACTTGCAGTTTGTTTCATTACATCAATTTATAACGGTTGATTCACTGAATGAATAAAAACAGTTTGTTTGGTTGAATGAATGCGTTAAGCTCGAGACATTGAATGAATGAGAGAAGCTCTAATCATTGAATCATCTGGTGCAGTTTGTTTCATTGAATCAATAAATAACGTCTGATACATTGAATGAATGATTGAAGTTTCTGTCAGGGAATGAACGAATACAGTTTGTTTCTTTCAATGAATGAGTTAAGCTTGAGGCATTGAATGAATGAGAGAAGCGCCAATCATTGAAACAATGAATATCGTTTGTTAAATTGAATGAATGCGTTAAGCACGAGACATTGAATGAATGAGAAAAGCTCTAATGCACTTGCAGTTTGTTTCATTACATCAATTTATAACGGTTGATTCACTGAATGAATAAAAACAGTTTGTTTGGTTGAATGAATGCGTTAAGCTCGAGACATTGAATGAATGAGAGAAGCTCTAATCATTGAATCATCTGGTGCAGTTTGTTTCATTGAATCAATAAATAACGTCTGATACATTGAATGAATGATTGAAGTTTCTTTCAGGGAATGAACGAATACAGTTTGTTTCTTTCAATGAATGAGTTAAGCTTGAGGCACTGAATGAATGAATAGTTTGTTCGGGTGAAGGAATGTATTAAGCTTGAGACATTAAATGAATGAGAGAAGCTCTACTGCACTTGCAGTTTGTTGCATTGCATCAATTTATAACGTTTGATTTTTTGATTGAATGAAAACAGAATGAATTTAGAATCAACAAACGAATGAATACATTTACTATCTTTCAATGAATGAGTAAAGGTTGAGGTATTGAATGAATGAGAAACTGTGTAGTAATTGAATTAATTCGTGCAGTTTATTTAATTGAATCAATGTATAACGTTTGTTTCATTGAATGAATGAATACAGTTTGTTCGGTTGAAGGAATGTATTAAGCTTGAGACATTAAATGAATGAGAGAAGCTTTACTGCACTTGCAGTTTGTTGCATTGCATCAGGTTATAACGTTTGATTTTTTGAATGAATGAAAACAGTTTGTTTCATTGAATGAATGCGTTAAGCTCGAGACATTGAATGAATGAGAAAAGCTCTAATCATTGAATCATCAGGAGCAGTTGTTTCATTGAATCAATGAATAATGTTGGTTTCATTGAATGAATGATTGAAGATTCTTTTAACCAATGAACATGTTGTTTCTTTAAATGAATGTGTTTGGCTTAGGGCATTGAATGAAAGTTTTGAGCTCTGCTCATTGAATTATCAGGAGCATCTTGTTTCATTGGATCAATGAAGAACGTTTGGTTCATTGAATGAACGATTGAATTTAGAATCTACGAACGAATGAATACATTTCCTTTCTTTCAATGAATGAGTAAAGGTTAAGATATTGAATGAATGAGAAACTCTCTTCTAATTGAATTAATTCGTGCAGTTTGTTGAATTGAATCAATGTATCACGTTTAATGAGTACAGTTTGTTTCTTTCAAGGAATGTATTAACCTCGAGACCTTGAATGAGAGAGTGAAGATCTGCTCATTGAATTAACACAAACAGCTTGAATGAGAAAATCCGTTCTAATTGAGTTAATTTGTGCAGTTTGATTCATTGCATCAATGAATAACGTCCGAATCATTGAAAGAATGATTCAAGGTTCTTTCAACGACTGAACGCATTCAGATTATTTCCTTCATTGAATGAGTTAAGCTTGAGACATGGAACGAATGAGAGAAGCTCAACCTATTGATTCAATGAATAACGTTTGTTTCATTGAATGAATACAGTTTGTTTCTTTCAATGAATGTATTAACCTCGAGACATTGAATGAGTGAAGCTCTGCTCATTGAATTAACACGTATATTGGATCAATGAATAATGTTTGGTTCATTTAATGAACGATTGAACTTAGAATCGACTAACATGAATCGACTAACATGACTAACATGACTAACTTGTTTCATTGGATCAATGAAGAACGTTTGGTTCAATGAATACATTTACTTTCTTTCAATGAATGAGTAAAGGTTGAGGCATTGAATGAATGAATATAGTTTGATCGGTTGAAGGAAGGTATTAAGCTTGAGACATTAAATGCATGAGAGCACCTTTACTGCACTTGCAGTTTGTTTCATTACATCAATTTATAACGGTTGATTTACTGAATGAATAAAAAGAGTTTGTTTGGTTGAATGAATGCGTTAAGCTTGAGACATTGAATGAATAAGAGAAGCTCTAATCATTGAATCATCTGGTGCAATTTGGTTAATTGAATCAGTGAATAACGATTGGTACATTGAATGAATGATTGAAGTTGCTTTCAGGGAATGAACGAATACAGTTTGTTTCTTTCAATGAATGCGTTAAGATTGAGGCATTGAATGAATGAATAGTTTGTTCGGGTGAAGGAATGTATTAAGCTTGAGACATTAAATGAATGGGAGAAGCTCTACTGCACTTGCAGTTTGTTGCATTGCATCAATTTATAACGTTTGATTTTTTGAATGAATGAAAACAGTTTGTTTAATTGAATGAATGCGTTAAGCACGAGACATTGAATGAATGAGAAAAGCTCTAATGCACTTGCAGTTTGTTTCATTACATCAATTTATAACGGTTGATTCACTGAATGAATAAAAACAGTTTGTTTGGTTGAATGAATGCGTTAAGCTCGAGACATTGAATGAATGAGAGAAGCTCTAATCATTGAATCATCTGGTGCAGTTTGTTTCATTGAATCAATCAATAACGTCTGATACATTGAATGAATGATTGAAGTTTCTTTCAGGGAATGAACGAATACAGTTTGTTTCTTTCAATGAATGAGTTAAGTTTGAGGCATTGAATGAAGAGTGAAGCTCTGCTCATTGAATTAACACGAACAGCTTGTTTCCTTGGATCAATGAATAAAGGTTGGTTCATTTAATGAACGATTGAATTTAGAATCAACAAACGAATCAATACATTTACTATCTTTCAATGAATGAGTAAAGGTTGAGGTATTGAATGAATGAGAAACTGTGTTGTAATTGAATTAATTCGTGCAGTTTATTTAATTGAATCAATGTATAACGTTTGTTTCTTTGAATGAATGAATACAGTTTGTTCGGTTGAAGGAATGTGTTAAGCTTGAGACATTAAATGAATGAGAGAAGCTTTACTGCACTTGCAGTTTGTTGCATTGCATCAGTTTATAACGTTTGATTTTTTGAATGAATGAATACAGTTTGTTTCATTGAATGAATGCGTTAAGCTCGAGACATTGAATGAATGAGAAAAGCTCTAATCATTGAATCATCAGGAGCAGTTGTTTCATTGAATCAATGAATAATGTTGGTTTCATTGAATGAATGATTGAAGATTCTTTCAACCAAATGAACATGTTGTTTCTTTAAATGAATGTGTTTGGCTTAGGGCATTGAATGAAAGTTTTGAGCTCTGCTCATTGAATTATCAGGAGCATCTTGTTTCATTGGATCAATGAAGAACGTTTGGTTCAATGAATGAACGATTGAATTTAGAATCTACGAACGAATGAATACATTTCCTTTCTTTCAATGAATGAGTAAAGGTTAAGATATTGAATGAATGAGAAACTCTCTTCTAATTGAATTAATTCGTGCAGTTTGTTGAATTGAATCAATGTATAACGTTTAATGAATACAGTTTGTTTCTTTCAAGGAATGTATTAACCTCGAGACATTGAATGAGAGAGTGAAGATCTACTCATTGAATTAACACAAACAGCTTGAATGGGAAAATTCTAATTGAGTTAATTTGTGCAGTTTGATTCATTGAATCAATGAATAACGTCCGAATCATTGAAAGAATGATTCAAGTTTCTTTCAACGACTGAACGCATTCAGATTTTTTCCTTCACTGAATGAGTTAAGCTTGAGACATGGAATGAATGAGAGTAGCTCAACCTATTGATTCAATGAATAACGTTTGTTTCATTGAATGAATACAGTTTCTTTCTTTCAATGAATGTATTAACCTCGAGACATTGAATGAGTGAAGCTCAGCTCGTTGAATTAACACGTATATTGGATCAATGAATAATGTTTGGTTCATTTAATGAACGATTGAACTTAGAATCGACTAACGCATGAATACATTTACTTTCTTTCAATGAATGAGTAAAGGTTGAGGCATTGAATGAATGAATACAGTTTGTTCGGTTGAAGGAATGTATTAAGCTTGAGACATTAAATGAATGAGAGCAGCTTTACTGCACTTGCAGTTTGTTTCATTACATCAATTTATAACGGTTGATTTACTGAATGAATAAAAAGAGTTTGTTTGGTTGAATGAATGCGTTAAGCTTGAGACATTCAATGAATAAGAGAAACTCTAATCATTGAATCATCTGGTGCAATTTGGTTCATTGAATCAGTGAATAACGACTGATACATTGAATGAATGATTGAAGTTTCTTTCAGCGAATGAACGAATACAGTTTGTTTCTTTCAATGAATGAGTTAAGCTTGAGGCATTGAATGAATGAATAGTTTGTTCGGTTGAAGGAATGTATTAAGCTTGAGACATTAAATGAATGGGAGAAGCTCTACTGCACTTGCAGTCTGTTGCATTGCATCAATTTATAACGTTTGATTTTTTGAATGAATGAAAACAGTTTGTTTAATTGAATGAATGCGTTAAGCACGAGACATTGAATGAATGAGAAAAGCTCTAATGCACTTGCAGTTTGTTTCGTTAGATCAATCTATAACGGTTGATTCACTGAATGAATAAAAACAGTTTGTTTGGTTGAATGAATGCGTTAAGCTCGAGACATTGAATGAATGAGAGAAGCTCTAATCATTGAATCATCTGGTGCAGTTTGTTTCATTGAATCAATAAATAACGTCCGATACATTGAATGAATGATTGAAGGTTCTTTCAGGGAATGAACGAATACAGTTTGTTTCTTTCAATGAATGAGTTAAGCTTGAGGCATTGAATGAATGAGAGAAGCGCCAATCATTGAAACAATGAATATCGTTTGTTTAATTGAATGAATGCGTTAAGCACGAGACATTGAATGAATGAGAAAAGCTCTAATGCACTTGCAGTTTGTTTCGTTACATCAATTTATAACGGTTGATTCACTGAATGAATAAAAACAGTTTGTTTGGTTGAATGAATGCGTTAAGCTCGAGACATTGAATGAATGAGAGAAGCTCTAATCATTGAATCATCTGGTGCAGTTTGTTTCATTGAATCAATCAATAACGTCTGATACATTGAATGAATGATTGAAGTTTCTTTCAGGGAATGAACGAATACAGTTTGTTTCTTTCAATGAATGAGTTAAGTTTGAGGCATTGAATGAAGAGTGAAGCTCTGCTCATTGAATTAACACGAACAGCTTGTTTCCTTGGATCAATGAATAAAGGTTGGTTCATTTAATGAACGATTGAATTTATAATCAACAAACGAATCAATACATTTACTATCTTTCAATGAATGAGTAAAGGTTGAGGTATTGAATGAATGAGAAACTGTGTTGTAATTGAATTAATTCGTGCAGTTTATTTAATTGAATCAATGTATAACGTTTGTTTCTTTGAATGAATGAATACAGTTTGTTCGGTTGAAGGAATGTATTAAGCTTGAGACATTAAATGAATGAGAGAAGCTTTACTGCACTTGCAGTTTGTTGCATTGCATCAGTTTATAACGTTTGATTTTTTGAATGAATGAATACAGTTTGTTTCATTGAATGAATGCGTTAAGCTCGAGACATTGAATGAATGAGAAAAGCTCTAATCATTGAATCATCAGGAGCAGTTGTTTCATTGAATCAATGAATAATGTTGGTTTCATTGAATGAATGATTGAAGATTCTTTCAACCAAATGAACATGTTGTTTCTTTAAATGAATGTGTTTGGCTTAGGGCATTGAATGAAAGTTTTGAGCTCTGCTCATTGAATTATCAAGAGCATCTTGTTTCATTGGATCAATGAAGAACGTTTGGTTCAATGAATGAACGATTGAATTTAGAATCTACGAACGAATGAATACATTTCCTTTCTTTCAATGAATGAGTAAAGGTTAAGATATTGAATGAATGAGAAACTCTCTTCTAATTGAATTAATTCGTGCAGTTTGTTGAATTGAATCAATGTATAACGTTTAATGAATACAGTTTGTTTCTTTCAAGGAATGTATTAACCTCGAGACATTGAATGAGAGAGTGAAGATCTACTCATTGAATTAACACAAACAGCTTGAATGGGAAAATTCTAATTGAGTTAATTTGTGCAGTTTGATTCATTGAATCAATGAATAACGTCCGAATCATTGAAAGAATGATTCAAGTTTCTTTCAACGACTGAACGCATTCAGATTTTTTCCTTCACTGAATGAGTTAAGCTTGAGACATGGAATGAATGAGAGTAGCTCAACCTATAGATTCAATGAATAACGTTTGTTTCATTGAATGAATACAGTTTCTTTCTTTCAATGAATGTATTAAACTCGAGACATTGAATGAGTGAAGCTCAGCTCGTTGAATTAACACGTATATTGGATCAATGAATAATGTTTGGTTCATTTAATGAACGATTGAACTTAGAATCGACTAACGCATGAATACATTTACTTTCTTTCAATGAATGAGTAAAGGTTGAGGCATTGAATGAATGAATACAGTTTGTTCGGTTGAAGGAATGTATTAAGCTTGAGACATTAAATGAATGAGAGCAGCTTTACTGCACTTGCAGTTTGTTTCATTACATCAATTTATAACGGTTGATTTACTGAATGAATAAAAAGAGTTTGTTTGGTTGAATGAATGCGTTAAGCTTGAGACATTCAATGAATAAGAGAAGCTCTAATCATTGAATCATCTGGTGCAGTTTGGTTCATTGAATCAGTGAATAACGACTGATACATTGAATGAATGATTGAAGTTTCTTTCAGCGAATGAACGAATACAGTTTGTTTCTTTCAATGAATGAGTTAAGCTTGAGGCATTGAATGAATAGTTTGTTCGGGTGAAGGAATGTATGAAGCTTGAGACATTAAATGAATGGGAGAAGCTCTACTGCACTTGCAGTTTGTTGCATTGCATCAATTTATAACGTTTGATTTTTTGAATGAATGAAAACAGTTTGTTTAATTGAATGAATGCGTTAAGCACGAGACATTGAATGAATGAGAAAAGCTCTAATGCACTTGCAGTTTGTTTCGTTAGATCAATCTATAACGGTTGATTCACTGAATGAATAAAAACAGTTTGTTTGGTTGAATGAATGCGTTAAGCTCGAGACATTGAATGAATGAGAGAAGCTCTAATCATTGAATCATCTGGTGCAGTTTGTTTCATTGAATCAGTAAATAACGTCTGATACATTGAATGAATGATTGAAGTTTCTTTCAGGGAATGAACGAATACAGTTTGTTTCTTTCAATGAATGAGTTAAGCTTGAGGCATTGAATGAATGAGAGAAGCGCCAATCATTGAAACAATGAATATCGTTTGTTTAATTGAATGAATGCGTTAAGCACGAGACATTGAATGAATGAGAAAAGCTCTAATGCACTTGCAGTTTGTTTCATTACATCAATTTATAACGGTTGATTCACTGAATGAATAAAAACAGTTTGTGTGGTTGAATGAATGCGTTAAGCTCGAGACATTGAATGAATGAGAGAAGCTCTAATCATTGAATCATCTGGTGCAGTTTGTTTCATTGAATCAATAAATAACGTCTGATACATTGAATGAATGATTGAAGTTTCTTTCAGGGAATGAACGAATACAGTTTGTTTCTTTCAATGAATGAGTTAAGCTTGAGGCACTGAATGAATGAATAGTTTGTTCGGGTGAAGGAATGTATTAAGCTTAAGACATTAAATGAATGAGAGAAGCTCTACTGCACTTGCAGTTTGTTGCATTGCATCAATTTATAACGTTTGATTTTTTGATTGAATGAAAACAGAATGAATTTAGAATCAACAAACGAATGAATACATTTACTATCTTTCAATGAATGAGTAAAGGTTGAGGTATTGAATGAATGAGAAACTGTGTTGTAATTGAATTAATTCGTGCAGTTTATTTAATTGAATCAATGTATAACGTTTGTTTCATTGAATGAATGAATACAGTTTGTTCGGTTGAAGGAATGTATTAAGCTTGAGACATTAAATGAATGAGAGAAGCTTTACTGCACTTGCAGTTTGTTGCATTGCATCAGGTTATAACGTTTGATTTTTTGAATGAATGAAAACAGTTTGTTTCATTGAATGAATGCGTTAAGCTCGAGACATTGAATGAATGAGAAAAGCTCTAATCATTGAATCATCAGGAGCAGTTGTTTCATTGAATCAATGAATAATGTTGGTTTCATTGAATGAATGATTGAAGATTCTTTTAACCAATGAACATGTTGTTTCTTTAAATGAATGTGTTTGGCTTAGGGCATTGAATGAAAGTTTTGAGCTCTGCTCATTGAATTATCAGGAGCATCTTGTTTCATTGGATCAATGAAGAACGTTTGGTTCATTGAATGAACGATTGAATTTAGAATCTACGAACGAATGAATACATTTCCTTTCTTTCAATGAATGAGTAAAGGTTAAGATATTGAATGAATGAGAAACTCTCTTCTAATTGAATTAATTCGTGCAGTTTGTTGAATTGAATCAATGTATCACGTTTAATGAGTACAGTTTGTTTCTTTCAAGGAATGTATTAACCTCGAGACCTTGAATGAGAGAGTGAAGATCTGCTCATTGAATTAACACAAACAGCTTGAATGAGAAAATCCGTTCTAATTGAGTTAATTTGTGCAGTTTGATTCATTGCATCAATGAATAACGTCCGAATCATTGAAAGAATGATTCAAGGTTCTTTCAACGACTGAACGCATTCAGATTATTTCCTTCATTGAATGAGTTAAGCTTGAGACATGGAACGAATGAGAGAAGCTCAACCTATTGATTCAATGAATAACGTTTGTTTCATTGAATGAATACAGTTTGTTTCTTTTAATGAATGTATTAACCTCGAGACATTGAATGAGTGAAGCTCTGCTCATTGAATTAACACGTATATTGGATCAATGAATAATGTTTGGTTCATTTAATGAACGATTGAACTTAGAATCGACTAACATGAATCGACTAACATGACTAACATGACTAACTTGTTTCATTGGATCAATGAAGAACGTTTGGTTCAATGAATACATTTACTTTCTTTCAATGAATGAGTAAAGGTTGAGGCATTGAATGAATGAATATAGTTTGATCGGTTGAAGGAAGGTATTAAGCTTGAGACATTAAATGCATGAGAGCACCTTTACTGCACTTGCAGTTTGTTTCATTACATCAATTTATAACGGTTGATTTACTGAATGAATAAAAAGAGTTTGTTTGGTTGAATGAATGCGTTAAGCTTGAGACATTGAATGAATAAGAGAAGCTCTAATCATTGAATCATCTGGTGCAATTTGGTTAATTGAATCAGTGAATAACGATTGGTACATTGAATGAATGATTGAAGTTGCTTTCAGGGAATGAACGAATACAGTTTGTTTCTTTCAATGAATGCGTTAAGATTGAGGCATTGAATGAATGAATAGTTTGTTCGGGTGAAGGAATGTATTAAGCTTGAGACATTAAATGAATGGGAGAAGCTCTACTGCACTTGCAGTTTGTTGCATTGCATCAATTTATAACGTTTGATTTTTTGAATGAATGAAAACAGTTTGTTTAATTGAATGAATGCGTTAAGCACGAGACATTGAATGAATGAGAAAAGCTCTAATGCACTTGCAGTTTGTTTCATTCCATCAATTTATAACGGTTGATTCACTGAATGAATAAAAACAGTTTGTTTGGTTGAATGAATGCGTTAAGCTCGAGACATTGAATGAATGAGAGAAGCTCTAATCATTGAATCATCTGGTGCAGTTTGTTTCATTGAATCAATCAATAACGTCTGATACATTGAATGAATGATTGAAGTTTCTTTCAGGGAATGAACGAATACAGTTTGTTTCTTTCAATGAATGAGTTAAGTTTGAGGCATTGAATGAAGAATGAAGCTCTGCTCATTGAATTAACACGAACAGCTTGTTTCCTTGGATCAATGAATAAAGGTTGGTTCATTTAATGAACGATTGAATTTAGAATCAACAAACGAATCAATACATTTACTATCTTTCAATGAATGAGTAAAGGTTGAGGTATTGAATGAATGAGAAACTGTGTTGTAATTGAATTAATTCGTGCAGTTTATTTAATTGAATCAATGTATAACGTTTGTTTCATTGAATGAATGAATACAGTTTGTTCGGTTGAAGGAATGTATTAAGCTTGAGACATTAAATGAATGAGAGAAGCTTTACTGCACTTGCAGTTTGTTTCATTACATCAATTTATAACGGTTGATTTACTGAATGAATAAAAACAGTTTGTTTGGTTGAATGAATGTGTTAAGCTCGAGACATTGAATGAATAAGAGAAGCTCTAATCATTGAATCATCTGGTGCAGTTTGTTTCATTGAATCAGTGAATAACGACTGATACATTCAATGAATAATTGAAGTTTCTTTCAGCGAATGAACGAATACAGTTTGTTTCTTTCAATGAATGAGTTAAGCTTGAGACATTGTATGAATGAATACACTTTGGTCGGGTGAGGGAATGTATTAAGCTTGAGACATTAAATGAATGGGAGAAGCTCTACTGCACTTGCAGTTTGTTGCATTGCATAAATTTATAACGTTTGATTTTTTGAATGAATGTATACAGTTCGTTCGGTTGAAGGAATGTATTAAGCCTGAGACATTAAATGAATGAGAGAAGCTTTACTGCACTTGCAGTTTGTTTCATTACATCAATTTATAACAGTTGATTTACTGAATGAATAAAAACAGTTTGTTTGGTTGAATGAAAGCGTTAAGCTCGAGACATTGAATGAATAAGAGAAGCTCTAATCATTGAATCATCTGGTGCAGTTTGTTTCATTGAATCAGTGAATAACGACTGATACATTGAATGAATGATTGAAGTTTCTTTCAGCGAATGAACGAATACAGTTTGTTTCTTTCAATGAATGAGTTAAGCTTGAGGCATTGAATAAATGAGATAAGCGCAAATCATTGAAACAATGAATATCGTTTGTTTAATTGAATGAATGCGTTAAGCACGAGACATTGAATGAATGAGAAAAGCTCTAATGCACTTGCAGTTTGTTTCATTACATCAATTTCTAACGGTTGATTTACTGAATGAATAAAAACAGTTTGTTTGGTTGAATGAATGCGTTAAGCTCGAGACATTCAATGAATAAGAGAAGCTCTAATCATTGAATCATCTGGTGCAGTTTGTTTCATTGAATCAGTGAATAACGACTGATACATTGAATGAATGATTGAAGTTTCTTTCAGCGAATGAACGAATACAGTTTGTTTCTTTCAATGAATGAGTTAAGCTTGAGGCATTGAATGAATGAATAGTTTGTTCGGGTGAAGGAATGTATTAAGCTTGAGACATTAAATGAATGGGTGAAGCTCTACTGCACTTGCAGTTTGTTGCATTGCATCAATTTATAACGTTTGATTTTTTGAATGAATGGAAACAGTTTGTTTAATTGAATGAATGCGTTAAGCACGAGACATTGAATGAATGAGAAAAGCTCTAATGCACTTGCAGTTTGTTTCATTACATCAATTTATAACGGTTGATTCACTGAATGAATAAAAACAGTTTGTTTGGTTGAATGAATGCGTTAAGCTCGAGACATTGAATGAATGAGAGAAGCTCTAATCATTGAATCATCTGGTGCAGTTTGTTTCATTGAATCAATAAATAACGTCTGATACATTGAATGAATGAATGAAGTTGCTTTCAGGGAATGAACGAATACAGTTTGTTTCTTTCAATGAATGAGTTAAGCTTGAGGCATTGAATGAAGAGTGAAGCTCTGCTCAATGAATTAACACGAACAGCTTGTTTCCTTGGATCAATGAATAAAGGTTGGTTCATTTAATGAACGAGTGAATTTAGAATCAACAAACGAATGAATGCATTTACTTTCTTTCAACGAATAAGTAAAGGTTGAGGTATTGAAGAAATGAGAAACTGTGTTGTAATTGAATTAATTCGTGCAGTTTATTTAATTGAATCAATGTATAACGTTTGTTTCATTGAATGAATGAATACAGTTTGTTCGGTTGAAGGAATGTATTAAGCTTGAGACCTTAAATGAATGAGAGAAGCTTTACTGCACTTGCAGTTTGTTTCATTACATCAATTTATAACGTTTGATTTACTGAATGAATAAAAACAGTTTGTTTGGTTGAATGAATGTGTTAAGCTCGAGACATTGAATGAATAAGAGAAGCTCTAATCATTGAATCATCTGGTGCAGTTTTTTTCATTGAATCAGTGAATAACGACTGATACATTGAATGAATGATTGAAGTTTCTATCAGCGAATGAACGAATACAGTTTGTTTCTTTCAATGAATGAGTTAAGCTTGAGGCATTGAATGAATGAGAGTAGCGCAAATCATTGAAACAATGAATATCGTTTGTTTCATTGAATGAATGAATACAGTTTGTTTCTTTCAATGAATCTATTAACCTCGAGACATTGAATGAAGAGTGAAGCTCTGCTCATTGAATTAACACGAACAGCTTGTTTCATTGGATCAATGAATAAAAGTTGGATCATTTAATGAACGATTGAATTTAGAATCAACAAACGAATGAATACAATTACTATCTTTCAATGAATCAGTAAAGATTGAGGTATTGAATGAATGAGAAACTGTGTTGTAATTGAATTAATTCGTGCAGTTTATTTAATTGAATCAATGTATAACGTTTGTTTCTTTGTACGAATGAATACAGTTTGTTCGGTTGAAGGAATGTATTAAGCTTGAGACATTAAATGAATGAGAGAAGCTCTAATGCACTTGCAGTTTGTTTCATTACATCAATTTATAACGGTTGATTCACTGAATGAATAAAAACAGTTTGTTTGGTTGAATGAATGCGTTAAGCTCGAGACATTGAATGAATGAGAGAAGCTCTAATCATTGAATCATCTGGTGCAGTTTGTTTCATTGAATCAATAAATAACGTCTGATACATTGAATGAATGATTGAAGTTTCTTTTAGGGAATGAACGAATACAGTTTGTTTCTTTAAATGAATGAGTTAAGCTTGAGGCATTGAATGAAGAGTGAAGCTCTGCTCATTGAATTAACACGAACAGCTTGTTTCCTTGGATCAATGAATAAAGGTGGGTTCATTTAATGAACGATTGAATTTAGAATCAACAAACGAATTTACTTTCTTTCAACGAATGAGTAAAGTTTGAGGTATTGTATAAATGAGAAACTGTGTTGAAATTGAATTAATTCGTGCAGTTTATTTAATTGAATCAATGTATAACGTTTGTTTCATTGAATGAATGAATACAGTTTGTTCGGTTGAAGGAATGTATTAAGCTTGAGACATTAAATGAATGAGAGAAGCTTTACTGCACTTGCAGTTTGTTTCATTACATCAATTTATAACGGTTGATTTACTGAATGAATAAAAACAGTTTGTTTGGTTGAATGAATGTGTTAAGCTCGAGACATTGAATGAATAAGAGAAGCTCTAATCATTGAATCATCTGGTGCAGTTTGTTTCATTGAATCAGTGAATAACGACTGATACATTGAATGAATAATTGAAGTTTCTTTCAGCGAATGAACGAATACAGTTTGTTTCTTTCAATGAATGAGTTAAGCTTGAGGCATTGAATGAATGAGATAAGCGCAAATCATTGAAACAATGAATATCGTTTGTTTAATTGAATGAATGCGTTAAGCACGAGACATTGAATGAATGAGAAAAGCTCTCATGCACTTGCAGTTTGTTTCATTACATCAATTTATAACGGTTGATTTACTGAATGAATAAAAACAGTTTGTTTGGTTGAATGAATGCGTTTAGCTCGAGACATTCAATGAATAAGAGAAGCTCTAATCATTGAATCATCTGGCACAGTTTGTTTCATTGAATCATTGAATAACGACTGATACATTGAATAAATGATTGAAGTTTCTTTCAGCGAATGAACGAATACAGTTTGTTTCTTTCAATGAATGAGTTAAGCTTGAGGCATTGAATGAATGAGAGAAGCGCAAATCATTGAAACAATGAATATCGTTTGTTTCATTGAATGAATGAATACAGTTTGTTTCTTTCAATGAATCTATTAACCTCGAGGCATTGAATGAAGAGTGAAGCTCTGCTCATTGAATTAACACGAACAGCTTGTTTCCTTGGATCAATGAATAAAGGTGGGTTCATTTAATGAACGATTGAATTTAGAATCAACAAACGAATTTACTTTCTTTCAACGAATGAGTAAAGTTTGAGGTATTGTATGAATGAGAAACTGTGTTGAAATTGAATTAATTCGTGCAGTTTATTTAATTGAATCAATGTATAACGTTTGTTTCATTGAATGAATGAATACAGTTTGTTCGGTTGAAGGAATGTATTAAGCTTGAGACATTAAATGAATGAGAGAAGCTTTACTGCACTTGCAGTTTGTTTCATTACATCAATTTATAACGGTTGATTTACTGAATGAATAAAAACAGTTTGTTTGGTTGAATGAATGTGTTAAGCTCGAGACATTGAATGAATAAGAGAAGCTCTAATCATTGAATCATCTGGTGCAGTTTGTTTCATTGAATCAGTGAATAACGACTGATACATTGAATGAATAATTGAATTTTCTTTCAGCGAATGAACGAATACAGTTTGTTTCTTTCAATGAATGAGTTAAGCTTGAGGCATTGAATGAATGAGATAAGCGCAAATCATTGAAACAATGAATATCGCATGTTTAATTGAATGAATGCGTTAAGCACGAGACATTGAATGAATGAGAAAAGCTCTCATGCACTTGCAGTTTGTTTCATTACATCAATTTATAACGGTTGATTTACTGAATGAATAAAAACAGTTTGTTTGGTTGAATGAATGCGTTAAGCTTGAGACATTCAATGAATAAGAGAAGCTCTAATCATTGAATCATCTGGTGCAGTTTGGTTCATTGAATCAGTGAATAACGACTGATACATTGAATGAATGATTGAAGTTTCTATCGGCGAATGAACGAATACAGTTTGTTTCTTTCAATGAATGAGTTAAGCTTGAGGCATTGAATGAATGAGAGAAGCGCAAATCATTGAAACAATGAATATCGTTTGTTTCATTGAATGAATGAATACAGTTTGTTTCTTTCAATGAATCTATTAACCTCGAGACATTGAATGAAGAGTGAAGCTCTGCTCATTGAATTAACACGAACAGCTTGTTTCATTGGATCAATGAATAAAAGTTGGATCATTTAATGAACGATTGAATTTAGAATCAACAAACAAATGAATACAATTACTATGTTTCAATGAATCAGTAAAGATTGAGGTATTGAATGAATGAGAAACTGTGTTGTAATTGAATTAATTCGTGCAGTTTATTTAATTGAATCAATGTATAACGTTTGTTTCTTTGAACGAATGAATACAGTTTGTTCGGTTGAAGGAATGTATTAAGCTTGAGACATTAAATGAATGAGAGAAGCTCTAATGCACTTGCAGTTTGTTTCATTACATCAATTTATAACGGTTGATTTACTGAATGAATAAAAACAGTTTGTTTGGTTGAATGAATGCGTTAAGCTCGAGACATTGAATGAATAAGAGAAGCTCTAATCATTGAATCATCTGGTGCAGTTTGTTTCATTGAATCAGTGAATAAGGACTGATACATTGAATGAATGATTGAAGTTTCTTTCAGCGAATGAACGAATACAGTTTGTTTCTTTCAATGAATGAGTTAAGCTTGAGGCATTGAATGAATGAAACGTTTGTTCGGGTGAAGGAATGTATTAAGCTTGAGACATTAAATGAATGGGAGAAGCTCTACTGCACTTGCAGTTTGTTGCATTGCATCAATTTATAACGTTTGATTTTTTGAATGAATGAAAACAGTTTGTTTAATTGAATGAATGCGTTAAGCACGAGACATTGAATGAATGTGAAAAGCTCTAATGCACTTGCAGTTTGTTTCATTACATCAATTTATAACGGTTAATTCACTGAATGAATAAAAACAGTTTGTTTGGTTGAATGAATGCGTTAAGCTCGAGACATTGAATGAATGAGAGAAGCTCTAATCATTGAATCATCTGGTGCAGTTTGTTTCATTGAATCAATAAATAACGTCTGATACATTGAATGAATGATTGAAGTTTCTTTTAGGGAATGAACGAATACAGTTGGTTTCTTTAAATGAATGAGTTAAGCTTGAGGCATTGAATGAAGAGTGAAGCTCTGCTCATTGAATTAACACGAACAGCTTGTTTCCTTGGATCAATGAATAAAGGTGGGTTCATTTAATGAACGATTGAATTTAGAATCAAGAAACGAATTTACTTTCTTTCAACGAATGAATAACGTTTGAGGTATTGTATAAATGAGAAACTGTGTTGAAATTGAATTAATTCGTGCAGTTTTTTTAATTGAATCAATGTATAACGTTTGTTTCATTGAATGAATGAATACAGTTTGTTCGGTTGAAGGAATGTATTAAGCTTGAGAATATCGTTTGTTTAATTGAATGAATGCGTTAAGCACGAGACATTGAATGAATGAGAAAAGCTCTAATGCACTTGCAGTTTGTTTCATTACATCAATTTCTAACGGTTGATTTACTGAATGAATAAAAACAGTTTGTTTGGTTGAATGAATGCGTTAAGCTCGACACATTCAATGAATAAGAGAAGCTCTAATCATTGAATCATCTGGTGCAGTTTGTTTCATTGAATCAGTGAATAACGACTGATACATTGAATGAATGATTGAAGTTTCTTTCAGCGAATGAACGAATACAGTTTGTTACTTTCAATGAATGAGTTAAGCTTGAGGCATTGAATGAATGAGAAAGCGCAAATCATTGAAACAATGAATATCGTTTGTTTCATTGAATGAATGAATACAGTTTGTTTCTTTCAATGAATCTATTAACCTCGAGACATTGAATGAAGAGTGAAGCTCTGCTCATTGAATTAACACGAACAGCTTGTTTCATTGGATCAATGAATAAAAGTTGGATCATTTAATGAACGATTGAATTTAGAATCAACAAACGAATGAATACAATTACTATCTTTCAATGAATCAGTAAAGATTGAGGTATTGAATGAATGAGAAACTGTGTTGTAATTGAATTAATTCGTGCAGTTTATTTAATTGAATCAATGTATAACGTTTGTTTCTTTGAACGAATGAATACAGTTTGTTCGGTTGAAGGAATGTATTAAGCTTGAGACATTAACTGAATGAGAGAAGCTCTAATGCACTTGCAGTTTGTTTCATTACATCAATTTATAACGGTTGATTTACTGAATGAATAAAAACAGTTTGTTTCATTGAATGAATGCGTTAAGCTCGAGACATTGAATGAATAAGAGAAGCTCTAATTATTGAATCATCTGGTGCAGTTTGTTTCATTGAATCAATAAATAACGTCTGATACATTGAATGAATGATTGAAGTTTCTTTCAGGGAATGAACGAATACAGTTTGTTTCTTTCAATGAATGAGTTAAGCTTGAGGTATTGAATGAAGAGTGAAGCTCTGCTCATTGAATTAACACGAACAGCTTGTTTCCTTGGATCAATGAATAAAGGTGGGTTCATTTAATGAACGATTGAATTTAGAATCAACAAACGAATTTACTTTCTTTCAACGAATGAGTAAAGTGTGAGGTATTGTATAAATGAGAAACTGTGTTGAAATTGAATTAATTCGTGCAGTTTATTTAATTGAATCAATGTATAACGTTTGTTTCATTGAATGAATGAATACAGTTTGTTCGGTTGAAGGAATGTATTAAGCTTGAGACATTAAATGAATGAGAGAAGCTTTACTGCACTTGCAGTTTGTTTCATTACATCAATTTATAACAGTTGATTTACTGAATGAATAAAAACAGTTTGTTTGGTTGAATGAATGTGTTAAGCTCGAGACATTGAATGAATAAGAGAAGCTCTAATCATTGAATCATCTGGTGCAGTTTGTTTCATTGAATCAGTGAATAACGACTGATACATTGAATGAATAATTGAAGTTTCTTTCAGCGAATGAACGAATACAGTTTGTTTCTTTCAATGAATGAGTTAAGCTTGAGACATTGTATGAATGAATACACTTTGTTCGGGTGAAGGAATGTATTAAGCTTGAGACATTAAATGAATGGGAGAAGCTCTACTGCACTTGCAGTTTGTTGCATTGCATAAATTTATAACGTTTGATTTTTTGAATGAATGTATACAGTTTGTTCGGTTGAAGGAATGTATTAAGCCTGAGACATTAAATGAATGAGAGAAGCTTTACTGCACTTGCAGTTTGTTTCATTACATCAATTTATAACAGTTGATTTACTGAATGAATAAAAACAGTTTGTTTGGTTGAATGAATGCGTTAAGCTCGAGACATTGAATGAATAAGAGAAGCTCTAATCATTGAATCATCTGGTGCTGTTTGGTTCTTTGAATCAGTGAATAACGACTGATACATTGAATGAATGATTGAAGTTTCTTTCAGCGAATGAACGAATACAGTTTGTTTCTTTCAATGAATGAGTTAAGCTTGAGGCATTGAATGAATGAGATAAGCGCAAATCATTGAAACAATGAATATCGTTTGTTTAAATGAATGAATGCGTTACGCACGAGACATTGAATGAATGAGAAAAGCTCTAATGCACTTGCAGTTTGTTTCATTACATCAATTTATAACGGTTGATTTGCTGAATGAATAAAAACAGTTTGTTTGGTTGAATGAATGCGTTAAGCTCGAGACATTGAATGAATAAGAGAAGCTCTAATCATTGAATCATCTGGTGCAGTTTGTTTCATTGAATCAGTGAATAACGACTGATACATTGAATGAATGATTGAAGTTTCTTTCAGCGAATGAACGAATACAGTTTGTTTCTTTCAATGAATGAGTTAAGCTTGAGGCATTGAATGAATGAATAGTTTGTTCGGGTGAAGGAATGTATTAAGCTTGAGACATTAAATGAATGGGAGAAGCTCTACTGCACTTGCAGTTTGTTGCATTGCATCAATTTATAACGTTTGATTTTTTGAATGAATGAAAACAGTTTGTTTAATTGAATGAATGCGTTAAGCACGAGACATTGAATGAATGTGAAAAGCTCTAATGCACTTGCAGTTTGTTTCATTACATCAATTTATATCGGTTGATTCACTGAATGAATAAAAACAGTTTGTTTGGTTGAATGAATGCGTTAAGCTCGAGACATTGAATGAATGAGAGAAGCTCTAATCATTGAATCATCTGGTGCAGTTTGTTTCATTGAATCAATAAATAACGTCTGATACATTGAATGAATGATTGAAGTTTCTTTTAGGGAATGAACGAATACAGTTTGTTTCTTTAAATGAATGAGTTAAGCTTGAGGCATTGAATGAAGAGTGAAGCTCTGCTCATTGAATTAACACGAACAGCTTGTTTCCTTGGATCGATGAATAAAGGTGGGTTCATTTAATGAACGATTGAATTTAGAATCAACAAACGAATTTACTTTCTTTCAACGAATGAGTAAAGTTTGAGGTATTGTATAAATGAGAAACTGTGTTGAAATTGAATTAATTCGTGCAGTTTATTTAATTGAATCAATGTATAACGTTTGTTTCATTGAATGAATGAATACAGTTTGTTCGGTTGAAGGAATGTATTAAGCTTGAGACATTAAATGAATGAGAGAAGCTTTACTGCACTTGCAGTTTGTTTCATTACATTAATTTATAACGGTTGATTTACTGAATGAATAAAAACAGTTTGTTTGGTTGAATGAATGTGTTAAGCTCGAGACATTGAATGAATAAGAGAAGCTCTAATCATTGAATCATCTGGTGCAGTTTGTTTCATTGAATCAGTGAATAACGACTGATACATTGAATGAATAATTGAAGTTTCTTTCAGCGAATGAACGAATACAGTTTGTTTCTTTCAATGAATGAGTTAAGCTTGAGGCATTGAATGAATGACAGAAGCGCCAATCATTGAAACAATGAATATCGTTTGTTTAATTGAATGAATGCGTTAAGCACGAGACATTGAATGAATGAGAAAAGCTCTAATGCACTTGCAGTTTGTTTCGTTACATCAATTTATAACGGTTGATTCACTGAATGAATAAAAACAGTTTGTTTGGTTGAATGAATGCGTTAAGCTCGAGACATTGAATGAATGAGAGAAGCTCTAATCATTGAATCATCTGGTGCAGTTTGTTTCATTGAATCAATAAATAACGTCTGATACATTGAATGAATGATTGAAGTTTCTTTCAGGGAATGAACGAATACAGTTTGTTTCTTTCAATGAATGAGTTAAGCTTGAGGCACTGAATGAATGAATAGTTTGTTCGGGTGAAGGAATGTATTAAGCTTGAGACATTAAATGAATGAGAGAAGCTCTACTGCACTTGCAGTTTGTTGCATTGCATCAATTTATAACGTTTGATTTTTTGATTGAATGAAAACAGAATGAATTTAGAATCAACAAACGAATGAATACATTTCCTATCTTTCAATGAATGAGTAAAGGTTGAGGTATTGAATGAATGAGAAACTGTGTAGTAACTGAATTAATTCGTGCAGTTTATTTAATTGAATCAATGTATAACGTTTGTTTCATTGAATGAATGAATACAGTTTGTTCGGTTGAAGGAATGTATTAAGCTTGAGACATTAAATGAATGAGAGAAGCTTTACTGCACTTGCAGTTTGTTGCATTGCATCAGGTTATAACGTTTGATTTTTTGAATGAATGAAAACAGTTTGTTTCATTGAATGAATGCGTTAAGCTCGAGACATTGAATGAATGAGAAAAGCTCTAATCATTGAATCATCAGGAGCAGTTGTTTCATTGAATCAATGAATAATGTTGGTTTCATTGAATGAATGATTGAAGATTCTTTTAACCAATGAACATGTTGTTTCTTTAAATGAATGTGTTTGGCTTAGGGCATTGAATGAAAGTTTTGAGCTCTGCTCATTGAATTATCAGGAGCATCTTGTTTCATTGGATCAATGAAGAACGTTTGGTTCATTGAATGAACGATTGAATTTAGAATCTACGAACGAATGAATACATTTCCTTTCTTTCAATGAATGAGTAAAGGTTAAGATATTGAATGAATGAGAAACTCTCTTCTAATTGAATTAATTCGTGCAGTTTGTTGAATTGAATCAATGTATCACGTTTAATGAGTACAGTTTGTTTCTTTCAAGGAATGTATTAACCTCGAGACCTTGAATGAGAGAGTGAAGATCTGCTCATTGAATTAACACAAACAGCTTGAATGAGAAAATCCGTTCTAATTGAGTTAATTTGTGCAGTTTGATTCATTGCATCAATGAATAACGTCCGAATCATTGAAAGAATGATTCAAGGTTCTTTCAACGACTGAACGCATTCAGATTATTTCCTTCATTGAATGAGTTAAGCTTGAGACATGGAACGAATGAGAGAAGCTCAACCTATTGATTCAATGAATAACGTTTGTTTCATTGAATGAATACAGTTTGTTTCTTTCAATGAATGTATTAACCTCGAGACATTGAATGAGTGAAGCTCTGCTCATTGAATTAACACGTATATTGGATCAATGAATAATGTTTGGTTCATTTAATGAACGATTGAACTTAGAATCGACTAACATGAATCGACTAACATGACTAACATGACTAACTTGTTTCATTGGATCAATGAAGAACGTTTGGTTCAATGAATACATTTACTTTCTTTCAATGAATGAGTAAAGGTTGAGGCATTGAATGAATGAATATAGTTTGATCGGTTGAAGGAAGGTATTAAGCTTGAGACATTAAATGCATGAGAGCACCTTTACTGCACTTGCAGTTTGTTTCATTACATCAATTTATAACGGTTGATTTACTGAATGAATAAAAAGAGTTTGTTTGGTTGAATGAATGCGTTAAGCTTGAGACATTGAATGAATAAGAGAAGCTCTAATCATTGAATCATCTGGTGCAATTTGGTTAATTGAATCAGTGAATAACGATTGGTACATTGAATGAATGATTGAAGTTGCTTTCAGGGAATGAACGAATACAGTTTGTTTCTTTCAATGAATGCGTTAAGATTGAGGCATTGAATGAATGAATAGTTTGTTCGGGTGAAGGAATGTATTAAGCTTGAGACATTAAATGAATGGGAGAAGCTCTACTGCACTTGCAGTTTGTTGCATTGCATCAATTTATAACGTTTGATTTTTTGAATGAATGAAAACAGTTTGTTTAATTGAATGAATGCGTTAAGCACGAGACATTGAGTGAATGAGAAAAGCTCTAATGCACTTGCAGTTTGTTTCATTACATCAATTTATAACGGTTGATTCACTGAATGAATAAAAACAGTTTGTTTGGTTGAATGAATGCGTTAAGCTCGAGACATTGAATGAATGAGAAAAGCTCTAATCATTGAATCATCAGGAGCAGTTGTTTCATTGAATCAATGAATAATGTTGGTTTCATTGAATGAATGATTGAAGATTCTTTTAACCAATGAACATGTTGTTTCTTTAAATGAATGTGTTTGGCTTAGGGCATTGAATGAAAGTTTTGAGCTCTGCTCATTGAATTATCAGGAGCATCTTGTTTCATTGGATCAATGAAGAACGTTTGGTTCATTGAATGAACGATTGAATTTAGAATCTACGAACGAATGAATACATTTCCTTTCTTTCAATGAATGAGTAAAGGTTAAGATATTGAATGAATGAGAAACTCTCTTCTAATTGAATTAATTCGTGCAGTTTGTTGAATTGAATCAATGTATCACGTTTAATGAGTACAGTTTGTTTCTTTCAAGGAATGTATTAACCTCGAGACCTTGAATGAGAGAGTGAAGATCTGCTCATTGAATTAACACAAACAGCTTGAATGAGAAAATCCGTTCTAATTGAGTTAATTTGTGCAGTTTGATTCATTGCATCAATGAATAACGTCCGAATCATTGAAAGAATGATTCAAGGTTCTTTCAACGACTGAACGCATTCAGATTATTTCCTTCATTGAATGAGTTAAGCTTGAGACATGGAACGAATGAGAGAAGCTCAACCTATTGATTCAATGAATAACGTTTGTTTCATTGAATGAATACAGTTTGTTTCTTTCAATGAATGTATTAACCTCGAGACATTGAATGAGTGAAGCTCTGCTCATTGAATTAACACGTATATTGGATCAATGAATAATGTTTGGTTCATTTAATGAACGATTGAACTTAGAATCGACTAACATGAATCGACTAACATGACTAACATGACTAACTTGTTTCATTGGATCAATGAAGAACGTTTGGTTCAATGAATACATTTACTTTCTTTCAATGAATGAGTAAAGGTTGAGGCATTGAATGAATGAATATAGTTTGATCGGTTGAAGGAAGGTATTAAGCTTGAGACATTAAATGCATGAGAGCACCTTTACTGCACTTGCAGTTTGTTTCATTACATCAATTTATAACGGTTGATTTACTGAATGAATAAAAAGAGTTTGTTTGGTTGAATGAATGCGTTAAGCTTGAGACATTGAATGAATAAGAGAAGCTCTAATCATTGAATCATCTGGTGCAATTTGGTTAATTGAATCAGTGAATAACGATTGGTACATTGAATGAATGATTGAAGTTGCTTTCAGGGAATGAACGAATACAGTTTGTTTCTTTCAATGAATGCGTTAAGATTGAGGCATTGAATGAATGAATAGTTTGTTCGGGTGAAGGAATGTATTAAGCTTGAGACATTAAATGAATGGGAGAAGCTCTACTGCACTTGCAGTTTGTTGCATTGCATCAATTTATAACGTTTGATTTTTTGAATGAATGAAAACAGTTTGTTTAATTGAATGAATGCGTTAAGCACGAGACATTGAGTGAATGAGAAAAGCTCTAATGCACTTGCAGTTTGTTTCATTACATCAATTTATAACGGTTGATTCACTGAATGAATAAAAACAGTTTGTTTGGTTGAATGAATGCGTTAAGCTCGAGACATTGAATGAATGAGAGAAGCTCTAATCATTGAATCATCTGGTGCAGTTTGTTTCATTGAATCAATCAATAACGTCTGATACATTGAATGAATGATTGAAGTTTCTTTCAGGGAATGAACGAATACAGTTTGTTTCTTTCAATGAATGAGTTAAGTTTGAGGCATTGAATGAAGAGTGAAGCTCTGCTCATTGAATTAACACGAACAGCTTGTTTCCTTGGATCAATGAATAAAGGTTGGTTCATTTAATGAACGATTGAATTTAGAATCAACAAACGAATCAATACATTTACTATCTTTCAATGAATGAGTAAAGGTTGAGGTATTGAATGAATGAGAAACTGTGTTGTAATTGAATTAATTCGTGCAGTTTATTTAATTGAATCAATGTATAACGTTTGTTTCTTTGAATGAATGAATACAGTTTGTTCGGTTGAAGGAATGTGTTAAGCTTGAGACATTAAATGAATGAGAGAAGCTTTACTGCACTTGCAGTTTGTTGCATTGCATCAGTTTATAACGTTTGATTTTTTGAATGAATGAATACAGTTTGTTTCATTGAATGAATGCGTTAAGCTCGAGACATTGAATGAATGAGAAAAGCTCTAATCATTGAATCATCAGGAGCAGTTGTTTCATTGAATCAATGAATAATGTTGGTTTCATTGAATGAATGATTGAAGATTCTTTCAACCAAATGAACATGTTGTTTCTTTAAATGAATGTGTTTGGCTTAGGGCATTGAATGAAAGTTTTGAGCTCTGCTCATTGAATTATCAGGAGCATCTTGTTTCATTGGATCAATGAAGAACGTTTGGTTCAATGAATGAACGATTGAATTTAGAATCTACGAACGAATGAATACATTTCCTTTCTTTCAATGAATGAGTAAAGGTTAAGATATTGAATGAATGAGAAACTCTCTTCTAATTGAATTAATTCGTGCAGTTTGTTGAATTGAATCAATGTATAACGTTTCATGAATACAGTTTGTTTCTTTCAAGGAATGTATTAACCTCGAGACATTGAATGAGAGAGTGAAGATCTACTCATTGAATTAACACAAACAGCTTGAATGGGAAAATTCTAATTGAGTTAATTTGTGCAGTTTTATTCATTGAATCAATGAATAACGTCCGAATCATTGAAAGAATGATTCAAGTTTCTTTCAACGACTGAACGCATTCAGATTTTTTCCTTCACTGAATGAGTTAAGCTTGAGACATGGAATGAATGAGAGTAGCTCAACCTATTGATTCAATGAATAACGTTTGTTTCATTGAATGAATACAGTTTCTTTCTTTCAATGAATGTATTAACCTCGAGACATTGAATGAGTGAAGCTCAGCTCGTTGAATTAACACGTATATTGGATCAATGAATAATGTTTGGTTCATTTAATGAACGATTGAACTTAGAATCGACTAACGCATGAATACATTTACTTTCTTTCAATGAATGAGTAAAGGTTGAGGCATTGAATGAATGAATACAGTTTGTTCGGTTGAAGGAATGTATTAAGCTTGAGACATTAAATGAATGAGAGCAGCTTTACTGCACTTGCAGTTTGTTTCATTACATCAATTTATAACGGTTGATTTACTGAATGAATAAAAAGAGTTTGTTTGGTTGAATGAATGCGTTAAGCTTGAGACATTCAATGAATAAGAGAAGCTCTAATCATTGAATCATCTGGTGCAGTTTGGTTCATTGAATCAGTGAATAACGACTGATACATTGAATGAATGATTGAAGTTTCTTTCAGCGAATGAACGAATACAGTTTGTTTCTTTCAATGAATGAGTTAAGCTTGAGGCATTGAATGAATAGTTTGTTCGGGTGAAGGAATGTATGAAGCTTGAGACATTAAATGAATGGGAGAAGCTCTACTGCACTTGCAGTTTGTTGCATTGCATCAATTTATAACGTTTGATTTTTTGAATGAATGAAAACAGTTTGTTTAATTGAATGAATGCGTTAAGCACGAGACATTGAATGAATGAGAAAAGCTCTAATGCACTTGCAGTTTGTTTCGTTAGATCAATCTATAACGGTTGATTCACTGAATGAATAAAAACAGTTTGTTTGGTTGAATGAATGCGTTAAGCTCGAGACATTGAATGAATGAGAGAAGCTCTAATCATTGAATCATCTGGTGCAGTTTGTTTCATTGAATCAATAAATAACGTCTGATACATTGAATGAATGATTGAAGTTTCTTTCAGGGAATGAACGAATACAGTTTGTTTCTTTCAATGAATGAGTTAAGCTTGAGGCACTGAATGAATGAATAGTTTGTTCGGGTGAAGGAATGTATTAAGCTTGAGACATTAAATGAATGAGAGAAGCTCTACTGCACTTGCAGTTTGTTGCATTGCATCAATTTATAACGTTTGATTTTTTGATTGAATGAAAACAGAATGAATTTAGAATCAACAAACGAATGAATACATTTCCTATCTTTCAATGAATGAGTAAAGGTTGAGGTATTGAATGAATGAGAAACTGTGTAGTAATTGAATTAATTCGTGCAGTTTATTTAATTGAATCAATGTATAACGTTTGTTTCATTGAATGAATGAATACAGTTTGTTCGGTTGAAGGAATGTATTAAGCTTGAGACATTAAATGAATGAGAGAAGCTTTACTGCACTTGCAGTTTGTTGCATTGCATCAGGTTATAACGTTTGATTTTTTGAATGAATGAAAACAGTTTGTTTCATTGAATGAATGCGTTAAGCTCGAGACATTGAATGAATGAGAAAAGCTCTAATCATTGAATCATCAGGAGCAGTTGTTTCATTGAATCAATGAATAATGTTGGTTTCATTGAATGAATGATTGAAGATTCTTTTAACCAATGAACATGTTGTTTCTTTAAATGAATGTGTTTGGCTTAGGGCATTGAATGAAAGTTTTGAGCTCTGCTCATTGAATTATCAGGAGCATCTTGTTTCATTGGATCAATGAAGAACGTTTGGTTCATTGAATGAACGATTGAATTTAGAATCTACGAACGAATGAATACATTTCCTTTCTTTCAATGAATGAGTAAAGGTTAAGATATTGAATGAATGAGAAACTCTCTTCTAATTGAATTAATTCGTGCAGTTTGTTGAATTGAATCAATGTATCACGTTTAATGAGTACAGTTTGTTTCTTTCAAGGAATGTATTAACCTCGAGACCTTGAATGAGAGAGTGAAGATCTGCTCATTGAATTAACACAAACAGCTTGAATGAGAAAATCCGTTCTAATTGAGTTAATTTGTGCAGTTTGATTCATTGCATCAATGAATAACGTCCGAATCATTGAAAGAATGATTCAAGGTTCTTTCAACGACTGAACGCATTCAGATTATTTCCTTCATTGAATGAGTTAAGCTTGAGACATGGAACGAATGAGAGAAGCTCAACCTATTGATTCAATGAATAACGTTTGTTTCATTGAATGAATACAGTTTGTTTCTTTTAATGAATGTATTAACCTCGAGACATTGAATGAGTGAAGCTCTGCTCATTGAATTAACACGTATATTGGATCAATGAATAATGTTTGGTTCATTTAATGAACGATTGAACTTAGAATCGACTAACATGAATCGACTAACATGACTAACATGACTAACTTGTTTCATTGGATCAATGAAGAACGTTTGGTTCAATGAATACATTTACTTTCTTTCAATGAATGAGTAAAGGTTGAGGCATTGAATGAATGAATATAGTTTGATCGGTTGAAGGAAGGTATTAAGCTTGAGACATTAAATGCATGAGAGCACCTTTACTGCACTTGCAGTTTGTTTCATTACATCAATTTATAACGGTTGATTTACTGAATGAATAAAAAGAGTTTGTTTGGTTGAATGAATGCGTTAAGCTTGAGACATTGAATGAATAAGAGAAGCTCTAATCATTGAATCATCTGGTGCAATTTGGTTAATTGAATCAGTGAATAACGATTGGTACATTGAATGAATGATTGAAGTTGCTTTCAGGGAATGAACGAATACAGTTTGTTTCTTTCAATGAATGCGTTAAGATTGAGGCATTGAATGAATGAATAGTTTGTTCGGGTGAAGGAATGTATTAAGCTTGAGACATTAAATGAATGGGAGAAGCTCTACTGCACTTGCAGTTTGTTGCATTGCATCAATTTATAACGTTTGATTTTTTGAATGAATGAAAACAGTTTGTTTAATTGAATGAATGCGTTAAGTACGAGACATTGAGTGAATGAGAAAAGCTCTAATGCACTTGCAGTTTGTTTCATTACATCAATTTATAACGGTTGATTCACTGAATGAATAAAAACAGTTTGTTTGGTTGAATGAATGCGTTAAGCTCGAGACATTGAATGAATGAGAGAAGCTCTAATCATTGAATCATCTGGTGCAGTTTGTTTCATTGAATCAATCAATAACGTCTGATACATTGAATGAATGATTGAAGTTTCTTTCAGGGAATGAACGAATACAGTTTGTTTCTTTCAATGAATGAGTTAAGTTTGAGGCATTGAATGAAGAGTGAAGCTCTGCTCATTGAATTAACACGAACAGCTTGTTTCCTTGGATCAATGAATAAAGGTTGGTTCATTTAATGAACGATTGAATTTAGAATCAACAAACGAATCAATACATTTACTATCTTTCAATGAATGAGTAAAGGTTGAGGTATTGAATGAATGAGAAACTGTGTTGTAATTGAATTAATTCGTGCAGTTTATTTAATTGAATCAATGTATAACGTTTGTTTCTTTGAATGAATGAATACAGTTTGTTCGGTTGAAGGAATGTGTTAAGCTTGAGACATTAAATGAATGAGAGAAGCTTTACTGCACTTGCAGTTTGTTGCATTGCATCAGTTTATCACGTTTGATTTTTTGAATGAATGAATACAGTTTGTTTCATTGAATGAATGCGTTAAGCTCGAGACATTGAATGAATGAGAAAAGCTCTCATCATTGAATCATCAGGAGCAGTTGTTTCATTGAATCAATGAATAATGTTGGTTTCATTGAATGAATGATTGAAGATTCTTTCAACCAAATGAACATGTTGTTTCTTTAAATGAATGTGTTTGGCTTAGGGCATTGAATGAAAGTTTTGAGCTCTGCTCATTGAATTATCAGGAGCATCTTGTTTCATTGGATCAATGAAGAACGTTTGGTTCAATGAATGAACGATTGAATTTAGAATCTACGAACGAATGAATACATTTCCTTTCTTTCAATGAATGAGTAAAGGTTAAGATATTGAATGAATGAGAAACTCTCTTCTAATTGAATTAATTCGTGCAGTTTGTTGAATTGAATCAATGTATAACGTTTCATGAATACAGTTTGTTTCTTTCAAGGAATGTATTAACCTCGAGACATTGAATGAGAGAGTGAAGATCTACTCATTGAATTAACACAAACAGCTTGAATGGGAAAATTCTAATTGAGTTAATTTGTGCAGTTTGATTCATTGAATCAATGAATAACGTCCGAATCATTGAAAGAATGATTCAAGTTTCTTTCAACGACTGAACGCATTCAGATTTTTTCCTTCACTGAATGAGTTAAGCTTGAGACATGGAATGAATGAGAGTAGCTCAACCTATTGATTCAATGAATAACGTTTGTTTCATTGAATGAATACAGTTTCTTTCTTTCAATGAATGTATTAACCTCGAGACATTGAATGAGTGAAGCTCAGCTCGTTGAATTAACACGTATATTGGATCAATGAATAATGTTTGGTTCATTTAATGAACGATTGAACTTAGAATCGACTAACGCATGAATACATTTACTTTCTTTCAATGAATGAGTAAAGGTTGAGGCATTGAATGAATGAATACAGTTTGTTCGGTTGAAGGAATGTATTAAGCTTGAGACATTAAATGAATGAGAGCACCTTTACTGCACTTGCAGTTTGTTTCATTACATCAATTTATAACGGTTGATTTACTGAATGAATAAAAAGAGTTTGTTTGGTTGAATGAATGCGTTAAGCTTGAGACATTCAATGAATAAGAGAAGCTCTAATCATTGAATCATCTGGTGCAGTTTGGTTCATTGAATCAGTGAATAACGACTGATACATTGAATGAATGATTGAAGTTTCTTTCAGCGAATGAACGAATACAGTTTGTTTCTTTCAATGAATGAGTTAAGCTTGAGGCATTGAATGAATAGTTTGTTCGTGTGAAGGAATGTATGAAGCTTGAGACATTAAATGAATGGGAGAAGCTCTACTGCACTTGCAGTTTGTTGCATTGCATCAATTTATAACGTTTGATTTTTTGAATGAATGAAAACAGTTTGTTTAATTGAATGAATGCGTTAAGCACGAGACATTGAATGAATGAGAAAAGCTCTAATGCACTTGCAGTTTGTTTCGTTAGATCAATCTATAACGGTTGATTCACTGAATGAATAAAAACAGTTTGTTTGGTTGAATGAATGCGTTAAGCTCGAGACATTGAATGAATGAGAGAAGCTCTAATCATTGAATCATCTGGTGCAGTTTGTTTCATTGAATCAATAAATAACGTCTGATACATTGAATGAATGATTGAAGGTTCTTTCAGGGAATGAACGAATACAGTTTGTTTCTTTCAATGAATGAGTTAAGCTTGAGGCATTGAATGAATGAGAGAAGCGCCAATCATTGAAACAATGAATATCGTTTGTTTAATTGAATGAATGCGTTAAGCACGAGACATTGAATGAATGAGAAAAGCTCTAATGCACTTGCAGTTTGTTTCGTTACATCAATTTATAACGGTTGATTCACTGAATGAATAAAAACAGTTTGTTTGGTTGAATGAATGCGTTAAGCTCGAGACATTGAATGAATGAGAGAAGCTCTAATCATTGAATCATCTGGTGCAGTTTGTTTCATTGAATCAATCAATAACGTCTGATACATTGAATGAATGATTGAAGTTTCTTTCAGGGAATGAACGAATACAGTTTGTTTCTTTCAATGAATGAGTTAAGTTTGAGGCATTGAATGAAGAGTGAAGCTCTGCTCATTGAATTAACACGAACAGCTTGTTTCCTTGGATCAATGAATAAAGGTTGGTTCATTTAATGAACGATTGAATTTATAATCAACAAACGAATCAATACATTTACTATCTTTCAATGAATGAGTAAAGGTTGAGGTATTGAATGAATGAGAAACTGTGTTGTAATTGAATTAATTCGTGCAGTTTATTTAATTGAATCAATGTATAACGTTTGTTTCTTTGAATGAATGAATACAGTTTGTTCGGTTGAAGGAATGTATTAAGCTTGAGACATTAAATGAATGAGAGAAGCTTTACTGCACATGCAGTTTGTTGCATTGCATCAGTTTATAACGTTTGATTTTTTGAATGAATGAATACAGTTTGTTTCATTGAATGAATGCGTTAAGCTCGAGACATTGAATGAATGAGAAAAGCTCTAATCATTGAATCATCAGGAGCAGTTGTTTCATTGAATCAATGAATAATGTTGGTTTCATTGAATGAATGATTGAAGATTCTTTCAACCAAATGAACATGTTGTTTCTTTAAATGAATGTGTTTGGCTTAGGGCATTGAATGAAAGTTTTGAGCTCTGCTCATTGAATTATCAGGAGCATCTTGTTTCATTGGATCAATGAAGAACGTTTGGTTCAATGAATGAACGATTGAATTTAGAATCTACGAACGAATGAATACATTTCCTTTCTTTCAATGAATGAGTAAAGGTTAAGATATTGAATGAATGAGAAACTCTCTTCTAATTGAATTAATTCGTGCAGTTTGTTGAATTGAATCAATGTATAACGTTTAATGAATACAGTTTGTTTCTTTCAAGGAATGTATTAACCTCGAGACATTGAATGAGAGAGTGAAGATCTACTCATTGAATTAACACAAACAGCTTGAATGGGAAAATTCTAATTGAGTTAATTTGTGCAGTTTGATTCATTGAATCAATGAATAACGTCCGAATCATTGAAAGAATGATTCAAGTTTCTTTCAACGACTGAACGCATTCAGATTTTTTCCTTCACTGAATGAGTTAAGCTTGAGACATGGAATGAATGAGAGTAGCTCAAACTATTGATTCAATGAATAACGTTTGTTTCATTGAATGAATACAGTTTCTTTCTTTCAATGAATGTATTAACCTCGAGACATTGAATGAGTGAAGCTCAGCTCGTTGAATTAACACGTATATTGGATCAATGAATAATGTTTGGTTCATTTAATGAACGATTGAACTTAGAATCGACTAACATGAATCGACTAACATGACTAACATGACTAACTTGTTTCATTGGATCAATGAAGAACGTTTGGTTCAATGAATACATTTACTTTCTTTCAATGAATGAGTAAAGGTTGAGGCATTGAATGAATGAATATAGTTTGATCGGTTGAAGGAAGGTATTAAGCTTGAGACATTAAATGAATGAGAGCACCTTTACTGCACTTGCAGTTTGTTTCATTACATCAATTTATAACGGTTGATTTACTGAATGAATAAAAAGAGTTTGTTTGGTTGAATGAATGCGTTAAGCTTGAGACATTGAATGAATAAGAGAAGCTCTAATCATTGAAGCATCTGGTGCAGTTTGGTTCATTGAATCAGTGAATAACGATTGGTGCATTGAATGAATGATTGAAGTTTCTTTCAGCGAATGAACGAATACAGTTTGTTTCTTTCAACGAATGCGTTAAGATTGAGGCATTGAATGAATGAATAGTTTGTTCGGGTGAAGGAATGTATTAAGCTTGAGACATTAAATGAATGGGAGAAGCTCTACTGCACTTGCAGTTTGTTGCATTGCATCAATTTATAACGTTTGATTTTTTGAATGAATGAAAACAGTTTGTTTGATTGAATGAATGCGTTAAGCACGAGACATTGAATGAATGAGAAAAGCTCTAATGCACTTGCAGTTTGTTTCATTCCATCAATTTATAACGGTTGATTCACTGAATGAATAAAAACAGTTTGTTTGGTTGAATGAATGCGTTAAGCTCGAGACATTGAATGAATGAGAGAAGCTCTAATCATTGAATCATCTGGTGCAGTTTGTTTCATTGAATCAATAAATAACGTCTGATACATTGAATGAATGATTGAAGTTTCTTTCAGGGAATGAACGAATACAGTTTGTTTCTTTCAATGAATGAGTTAAGCTTGAGGCATTGAATGAATGAGAGAAGCGCCAATCATTGAAACAATGAATATCGTTTGTTTAATTGAATGAATGCGTTAAGCACGAGACATTGAATGAATGAGAAAAGCTCTAATGCACTTGCAGTTTGTTTCGTTACATCAATTTATAACGGTTGATTCACTGAATGAATAAAAACAGTTTGTTTGGTTGAATGAATGCGTTAAGCTCGAGACATTGAATGAATGAGAGAAGCTCTAATCATTGAATCATCTGGTGCAGTTTGTTTCATTGAATCAATAAATAACGTCTGATACATTGAATGAATGATTGAAGTTTCTTTCAGGGAATGAACGAATACAGTTTGTTTCTTTCAATGAATGAGTTAAGCTTGAGGCACTGAATGAATGAATAGTTTGTTCGGGTGAAGGAATGTATTAAGCTTGAGACATTAAATGAATGAGAGAAGCTCTACTGCACTTGCAGTTTGTTGCATTGCATCAATTTATAACGTTTGATTTTTTGATTGAATGAAAACAGAATGAATTTAGAATCAACAAACGAATGAATACATTTCCTATCTTTCAATGAATGAGTAAAGGTTGAGGTATTGAATGAATGAGAAACTGTGTAGTAATTGAATTAATTCGTGCAGT
This sequence comes from Chiloscyllium plagiosum, assembly GCF_037043375.1. Classification (NCBI taxonomy): domain Eukaryota; kingdom Metazoa; phylum Chordata; class Chondrichthyes; order Orectolobiformes; family Hemiscylliidae; genus Chiloscyllium; species Chiloscyllium plagiosum. The sequence goes on along the minus strand of NW_028270146.1, from coordinate 101,986,114 downwards.
TTATTTAATTGAATCAATGTATAACGTTTGTTTCATTGAATGAATGAATACAGTTTGTTCGGTTGAAGGAATGTATTAAGCTTGAGACATTAAATGAATGAGAGAAGCTTTACTGCACTTGCAGTTTGTTGCATTGCATCAGGTTATAACGTTTGATTTTTTGAATGAATGAAAACAGTTTGTTTCATTGAATGAATGCGTTAAGCTCGAGACATTGAATGAATGAGAAAAGCTCTAATCATTGAATCATCAGGAGCAGTTGTTTCATTGAATCAATGAATAATGTTGGTTTCATTGAATGAATGATTGAAGATTCTTTTAACCAATGAACATGTTGTTTCTTTAAATGAATGTGTTTGGCTTAGGGCATTGAATGAAAGTTTTGAGCTCTGCTCATTGAATTATCAGGAGCATCTTGTTTCATTGGATCAATGAAGAACGTTTGGTTCATTGAATGAACGATTGAATTTAGAATCTACGAACGAATGAATACATTTCCTTTCTTTCAATGAATGAGTAAAGGTTAAGATATTGAATGAATGAGAAACTCTCTTCTAATTGAATTAATTCGTGCAGTTTGTTGAATTGAATCAATGTATCACGTTTAATGAGTACAGTTTGTTTCTTTCAAGGAATGTATTAACCTCGAGACCTTGAATGAGAGAGTGAAGATCTGCTCATTGAATTAACACAAACAGCTTGAATGAGAAAATCCGTTCTAATTGAGTTAATTTGTGCAGTTTGATTCATTGCATCAATGAATAACGTCCGAATCATTGAAAGAATGATTCAAGGTTCTTTCAACGACTGAACGCATTCAGATTATTTCCTTCATTGAATGAGTTAAGCTTGAGACATGGAACGAATGAGAGAAGCTCAACCTATTGATTCAATGAATAACGTTTGTTTCATTGAATGAATACAGTTTGTTTCTTTCAATGAATGTATTAACCTCGAGACATTGAATGAGTGAAGCTCTGCTCATTGAATTAACACGTATATTGGATCAATGAATAATGTTTGGTTCATTTAATGAACGATTGAACTTAGAATCGACTAACATGAATCGACTAACATGACTAACATGACTAACTTGTTTCATTGGATCAATGAAGAACGTTTGGTTCAATGAATACATTTACTTTCTTTCAATGAATGAGTAAAGGTTGAGGCATTGAATGAATGAATATAGTTTGATCGGTTGAAGGAAGGTATTAAGCTTGAGACATTAAATGCATGAGAGCACCTTTACTGCACTTGCAGTTTGTTTCATTACATCAATTTATAACGGTTGATTTACTGAATGAATAAAAAGAGTTTGTTTGGTTGAATGAATGCGTTAAGCTTGAGACATTGAATGAATAAGAGAAGCTCTAATCATTGAATCATCTGGTGCAATTTGGTTAATTGAATCAGTGAATAACGATTGGTACATTGAATGAATGATTGAAGTTGCTTTCAGGGAATGAACGAATACAGTTTGTTTCTTTCAATGAATGCGTTAAGATTGAGGCATTGAATGAATGAATAGTTTGTGCGGGTGAAGGAATGTATTAAGCTTGAGACATTAAATGAATGGGAGAAGCTCTACTGCACTTGCAGTTTGTTGCATTGCATCAATTTATAACGTTTGATTTTTTGAATGAATGAAAACAGTTTGTTTAATTGAATGAATGCGTTAAGCACGAGACATTGAGTGAATGAGAAAAGCTCTAATGCACTTGCAGTTTGTTTCATTACATCAATTTATAACGGTTGATTCACTGAATGAATAAAAACAGTTTGTTTGGTTGAATGAATGCGTTAAGCTCGAGACATTGAATGAATGAGAGAAGCTCTAATCATTGAATCATCTGGTGCAGTTTGTTTCATTGAATCAATCAATAACGTCTGATACATTGAATGAATGATTGAAGTTTCTTTCAGGGAATGAACGAATACAGTTTGTTTCTTTCAATGAATGAGTTAAGTTTGAGGCATTGAATGAAGAGTGAAGCTCTGCTCATTGAATTAACACGAACAGCTTGTTTCCTTGGATCAATGAATAAAGGTTGGTTCATTTAATGAACGATTGAATTTAGAATCAACAAACGAATCAATACATTTACTATCTTTCAATGAATGAGTAAAGGTTGAGGTATTGAATGAATGAGAAACTGTGTTGTAATTGAATTAATTCGTGCAGTTTATTTAATTGAATCAATGTATAACGTTTGTTTCTTTGAATGAATGAATACAGTTTGTTCGGTTGAAGGAATGTGTTAAGCTTGAGACATTAAATGAATGAGAGAAGCTTTACTGCACTTGCAGTTTGTTGCATTGCATCAGTTTATAACGTTTGATTTTTTGAATGAATGAATACAGTTTGTTTCATTGAATGAATGCGTTAAGCTCGAGACATTGAATGAATGAGAAAAGCTCTAATCATTGAATCATCAGGAGCAGTTGTTTCATTGAATCAATGAATAATGTTGGTTTCATTGAATGAATGATTGAAGATTCTTTCAACCAAATGAACATGTTGTTTCTTTAAATGAATGTGTTTGGCTTAGGGCATTGAATGAAAGTTTTGAGCTCTGCTCATTGAATTATCAGGAGCATCTTGTTTCATTGGATCAATGAAGAACGTTTGGTTCAATGAATGAACGATTGAATTTAGAATCTACGAACGAATGAATACATTTCCTTTCTTTCAATGAATGAGTAAAGGTTAAGATATTGAATGAATGAGAAACTCTCTTCTAATTGAATTAATTCGTGCAGTTTGTTGAATTGAATCAATGTATAACGTTTAATGAATACAGTTTGTTTCTTTCAAGGAATGTATTAACCTCGAGACATTGAATGAGAGAGTGAAGATCTACTCATTGAATTAACACAAACAGCTTGAATGGGAAAATTCTAATTGAGTTAATTTGTGCAGTTTGATTCATTGAATCAATGAATAACGTCCGAATCATTGAAAGAATGATTCAAGTTTCTTTCAACGACTGAACGCATTCAGATTTTTTCCTTCACTGAATGAGTTAAGCTTGAGACATGGAATGAATGAGAGTAGCTCAACCTATTGATTCAATGAATAACGTTTGTTTCATTGAATGAATACAGTTTCTTTCTTTCAATGAATGTATTAACCTCGAGACATTGAATGAGTGAAGCTCAGCTCGTTGAATTAACACGTATATTGGATCAATGAATAATGTTTGGTTCATTTAATGAACGATTGAACTTAGAATCGACTAACGCATGAATACATTTACTTTCTTTCAATGAATGAGTAAAGGTTGAGGCATTGAATGAATGAATACAGTTTGTTCGGTTGAAGGAATGTATTAAGCTTGAGACATTAAATGAATGAGAGCAGCTTTACTGCACTTGCAGTTTGTTTCATTACATCAATTTATAACGGTTGATTTACTGAATGAATAAAAAGAGTTTGTTTGGTTGAATGAATGCGTTAAGCTTGAGACATTCAATGAATAAGAGAAGCTCTAATCATTGAATCATCTGGTGCAGTTTGGTTCATTGAATCAGTGAATAACGACTGATACATTGAATGAATGATTGAAGTTTCTTTCAGCGAATGAACGAATACAGTTTGTTTCTTTCAATGAATGAGTTAAGCTTGAGGCATTGAATGAATAGTTTGTTCGGGTGAAGGAATGTATGAAACTTGAGACATTAAATGAATGGGAGAAGCTCTACTGCACTTGCAGTTTGTTGCATTGCATCAATTTATAACGTTTGATTTTTTGAATGAATGAAAACAGTTTGTTTAATTGAATGAATGCGTTAAGCACGAGACATTGAATGAATGAGAAAAGCTCTAATGCACTTGCAGTTTGTTTCGTTACATCAATTTATAACGGTTGATTCACTGAATGAATAAAAACAGTTTGTTTGGTTGAATGAATGCGTTAAGCTCGAGACATTGAATGAATGAGAGAAGCTCTAATCATTGAATCATCTGGTGCAGTTTGTTTCATTGAATCAATAAATAACGTCTGATACATTGAATGAATGATTGAAGTTTCTTTCAGGGAATGAACGAATACAGTTTGTTTCTTTCAATGAATGAGTTAAGCTTGAGGCACTGAATGAATGAATAGTTTGTTCGGGTGAAGGAATGTATTAAGCTTGAGACATTAAATGAATGAGAGAAGCTCTACTGCACTTGCAGTTTGTTGCATTGCATCAATTTATAACGTTTGATTTTTTGATTGAATGAAAACAGAATGAATTTAGAATCAACAAACGAATGAATACATTTACTATCTTTCAATGAATGAGTAAAGGTTGAGGTATTGAATTAATGAGAAACTGTGTAGTAATTGAATTAATTCGTGCAGTTTATTCAATTGAATCAATGTATAACGTTTGTTTCATTGAATGAATGAATACAGTTTGTTCGGTTGAAGGAATGTATTAAGCTTGAGACATTAAATGAATGAGAGAAGCTTTACTGCACTTGCAGTTTGTTGCATTGCATCAGGTTATAACGTTTGATTTTTTGAATGAATGAAAACAGTTTGTTTCATTGAATGAATGCGTTAAGCTCGAGACATTGAATGAATGAGAAAAGCTCTAATCATTGAATCATCAGGAGCAGTTGTTTCATTGAATCAATGAATAATGTTGGTTTCATTGAATGAATGATTGAAGATTCTTTTAACCAATGAACATGTTGTTTCTTTAAATGAATGTGTTTGGCTTAGGGCATTGAATGAAAGTTTTGAGCTCTGCTCATTGAATTATCAGGAGCATCTTGTTTCATTGGATCAATGAAGAACGTTTGGTTCATTGAATGAACGATTGAATTTAGAATCTACGAACGAATGAATACATTTCCTTTCTTTCAATGAATGAGTAAAGGTTAAGATATTGAATGAATGAGAAACTCTCTTCTAATTGAATTAATTCGTGCAGTTTGTTGAATTGAATCAATGTATCACGTTTAATGAGTACAGTTTGTTTCTTTCAAGGAATGTATTAACCTCGAGACCTTGAATGAGAGAGTGAAGATCTGATCATTGAATTAACACAAACAGCTTGAATGAGAAATTCCGTTCTAATTGAGTTAATTTGTGCAGTTTGATTCATTGCATCAATGAATAACGTCCGAATCATTGAAAGAATGATTCAAGGTTCTTTCAACGACTGAACGCATTCAGATTATTTCCTTCATTGAATGAGTTAAGCTTGAGACATGGAACGAATGAGAGAAGCTCAACCTATTGATTCAATGAATAACGCTTGTTTCATTGAATGAATACAGTTTGTTTCTTTTAATGAATGTATTAACCTCGAGACATTGAATGAGTGAAGCTCTGCTCATTGAATTAACACGTATATTGGATCAATGAATAATGTTTGGTTCATTTAATGAACGATTGAACTTAGAATCGACTAACATGAATCGACTAACATGACTAACATGACTAACTTGTTTCATTGGATCAATGAAGAACGTTTGGTTCAATGAATACATTTACTTTCTTTCAATGAATGAGTAAAGGTTGAGGCATTGAATGAATGAATATAGTTTGATCGGTTGAAGGAATGTATTAAGCTTGAGACATTAAATGCATGAGAGCACCTTTACTGCACTTGCAGTTTGTTTCATTACATCAATTTATAACGGTTGATTTACTGAATGAATAAAAAGAGTTTGTTTGGTTGAATGAATGCGTTAAGCTTGAGACATTGAATGAATAAGAGAAGCTCTAATCATTGAATCATCTGGTGCAGTTTGGTTCATTGAATCAGTGAATAACGATTGGTGCATTGAATGAATGATTGAAGTTTCTTTCAGGGAATGAACGAATACAGTTTGTTTCTTTCAACGAATGCGTTAAGATTGAGGCATTGAATGAATGAATAGTTTGTTCGGGTGAAGGAATGTATTAAGCTTGAGACATTAAATGAATGGGAGAAGCTCTACTGCACTTGCAGTTTGTTGCATTGCATCAATTTATAACGTTTGATTTTTTGAATGAATGAAAACAGTTTGTTTGATTGAATGAATGCGTTAAGCACGAGACATTGAATGAATGAGAAAAGCTCTAATGCACTTGCAGTTTGTTTCATTACATCAATTTATAACGGTTGATTCACTGAATGAATAAAAACAGTTTGTTTGGTTGAATGAATGCGTTAAGCTCGAGACATTGAATGAATGAGAGAAGCTCTAATCATTGAATCATCTGGTGCAGTTTGTTTCATTGAATCAATCAATAACGTCTGATACTTTGAATGAATGATTGAAGTTTCTTTCAGGGAATGAACGAATACAGTTTGTTTCTTTCAATGAATGAGTTAAGTTTGAGGCATTGAATGAAGAGTGAAGCTCTGCTCATTGAATTAACACGAACAGCTTGTTTCCTTGGATCAATGAATAAAGGTTGGTTCATTTAATGAACGATTGAATTTAGAATCAACAAACGAATCAATACATTTACTATCTTTCAATGAATGAGTAAAGGTTGAGGTATTGAATTAATGAGAAACTGTGTAGTAATTGAATTAATTCGTGCAGTTTATTTAATTGAATCAATGTATAACGTTTGTTTCATTGAATGAATGAATACAGTTTGTTCGGTTGAAGGAATGTATTAAGCTTGAGACATTAAATGAATGAGAGAAGCTTTACTGCACTTGCAGTTTGTTGCATTGCATCAGGTTATAACGTTTGATTTTTTGAATGAATGAAAACAGTTTGTTTCATTGAATGAATGCGTTAAGCTCGAGACATTGAATGAATGAGAAAAGCTCTAATCATTGAATCATCAGGAGCAGTTGTTTCATTGAATCAATGAATAATGTTGGTTTCATTGAATGAATGATTGAAGATTCTTTTAACCAATGAACATGTTGTTTCTTTAAATGAATGTGTTTTGCTTAGGGCATTGAATGAAAGTTTTGAGCTCTGCTCATTGAATTATCAGGAGCATCTTGTTTCATTGGATCAATGAAGAACGTTTGGTTCATTGAATGAACGATTGAATTTAGAATCTACGAACGAATGAATACATTTCCTTTCTTTCAATGAATGAGTAAAGGTTAAGATATTGAATGAATGAGAAACTCTCTTCTAATTGAATTAATTCGTGCAGTTTGTTGAATTGAATCAATGTATCACGTTTAATGAGTACAGTTTGTTTCTTTCAAGGAATGTATTAACCTCGAGACCTTGAATGAGAGAGTGAAGATCTGATCATTGAATTAACACAAACAGCTTGAATGAGAAATTCCGTTCTAATTGAGTTAATTTGTGCAGTTTGATTCATTGCATCAATGAATAACGTCCGAATCATTGAAAGAATGATTCAAGGTTCTTTCAACGACTGAACGCATTCAGATTATTTCCTTCATTGAATGAGTTAAGCTTGAGACATGGAACGAATGAGAGAAGCTCAACCTATTGATTCAATGAATAACGTTTGTTTCATTGAATGAATACAGTTTGTTTCTTTTAATGAATGTATTAACCTCGAGACATTGAATGAGTGAAGCTCTGCTCATTGAATTAACACGTATATTGGATCAATGAATAATGTTTGGTTCATTTAATGAACGATTGAACTTAGAATCGACTAACATGAATCGACTAACATGACTAACATGACTAACTTGTTTCATTGGATCAATGAAGAACGTTTGGTTCAATGAATACATTTACTTTCTTTCAATGAATGAGTAAAGGTTGAGGCATTGAATGAATGAATATAGTTTGATCGGTTGAAGGAAGGTATTAAGCTTGAGACATTAAATGAATGAGAGCACCTTTACTGCACTTGCAGTTTGTTTCATTACATCAATTTATAACGGTTGATTTACTGAATGAATAAAAAGAGTTTGTTTGGTTGAATGAATGCGTTAAGCTTGAGACATTGAATGAATAAGAGAAGCTCTAATCATTGAATCATCTGGTGCAGTTTGGTTCATTGAATCAGTGAATAACGATTGGTGCATTGAATGAATGATTGAAGTTTCTTTCAGCGAATGAACGAATACAGTTTGTTTCTTTCAATGAATGCGTTAAGATTGAGGCATTGAATGAATGAATAGTTTGTTCGGGTGAAGGAATGTATTAAGCTTGAGACATTAAATGAATGGGAGAAGCTCTACTGCACTTGCAGTTTGTTGCATTGCATCAATTTATAACGTTTGATTTTTTGAATGAATGAAAACAGTTTGTTTGATTGAATGAATGCGTTAAGCACGAGACATTGAATGAATGAGAAAAGCTCTAATGCACTTGCAGTTTGTTTCATTACATCAATTTATAACGGTTGATTCACTGAATGAATAAAAACAGTTTGTTTGGTTGAATGAATGCGTTAAGCTCGAGACATTGAATGAATGAGAGAAGCTCTAATCATTGAATCATCTGGTGCAGTTTGTTTCATTGAATCAATCAATAACGTCTGATACATTGAATGAATGATTGAAGTTTCTTTCAGGGAATGAACGAATACAGTTTGTTTCTTTCAATGAATGAGTTAAGTTTGAGGCATTGAATGAAGAGTGAAGCTCTGCTCATTGAATTAATACGAACAGCTTGTTTCCTTGGATCAATGAATAAAGGTTGGTTCATTTAATGAACGATTGAATTTAGAATCAACAAACGAATCAATACATTTACTATCTTTCAATGAATGAGTAAAGGTTGAGGTATTGAATGAATGAGAAACTGTGTTGTAATTGAATTAATTCGTGCAGTTTATTTAATTGAATCAATGTATAACGTTTGTTTCTTTGAATGAATGAATACAGTTTGTTCGGTTGAAGGAATGTGTTAAGCTTGAGACATTAAATGAATGAGAGAAGCTTTACTGCACTTGCAGTTTGTTGCATTGCATCAGTTTATAACGTTTGATTTTTTGAATGAATGAATACAGTTTGTTTCATTGAATGAATGCGTTAAGCTCGAGACATTGAATGAATGAGAAAAGCTCTAATCATTGAATCATCAGGAGCAGTTGTTTCATTGAATCAATGAATAATGTTGGTTTCATTGAATGAATGATTGAAGATTCTTTCAACCAAATGAACATGTTGTTTCTTTAAATGAATGTGTTTGGCTTAGGGCATTGAATGAAAGTTTTGAGCTCTGCTCATTGAATTATCAGGAGCATCTTGTTTCATTGGATCAATGAAGAACGTTTGGTTCAATGAATGAACGATTGAATTTAGAATCTACGAACGAATGAATACATTTCCTTTCTTTCAATGAATGAGTAAAGGTTAAGATATTGAATGAATGAGAAACTCTCTTCTAATTGAATTAATTCGTGCAGTTTGTTGAATTGAATCAATGTATAACGTTTAATGAATACAGTTTGTTTCTTTCAAGGAATGTATTAACCTCGAGACATTGAATGAGAGAGTGAAGATCTACTCATTGAATTAACACAAACAGCTTGAATGGGAAAATTCTAATTGAGTTAATTTGTGCAGTTTGATTCATTGAATCAATGAATAACGTCCGAATCATTGAAAGAATGATTCAAGTTTCTTTCAACGACTGAACGCATTCAGATTTTTTCCTTCACTGAATGAGTTAAGCTTGAGACATGGAATGAATGAGAGTAGCTCAACCTATTGATTCAATGAATAACGTTTGTTTCATTGAATGAATACAGTTTCTTTCTTTCAATGAATGTATTAACCTCGAGACATTGAATGAGTCAAGCTCAGCTCGTTGAATTAACACGTATATTGGATCAATGAATAATGTTTGGTTCATTTAATGAACGATTGAACTTAGAATCGACTAACGCATGAATACATTTACTTTCTTTCAATGAATGAGTAAAGGTTGAGGCATTGAATGAATGAATACAGTTTGTTCGGTTGAAGGAATGTATTAAGCTTGAGACATTAAATGAATGAGAGCAGCTTTACTGCACTTGCAGTTTGTTTCATTACATCAATTTATAACGGTTGATTTACTGAATGAATAAAAAGAGTTTGTTTGGTTGAATGAATGCGTTAAGCTTGAGACATTGAATGAATAAGAGAAGCTCTAATCATTGAATCATCTGGTGCAGTTTGGTTCATTGAATCAGTGAATAACGACTGATACATTGAATGAATGATTGAAGTTTCTTTCAGCGAATGAACGAATACAGTTTGTTTCTTTCAATGAATGAGTTAAGCTTGAGGCATTGAATGAATAGTTTGTTCGGGTGAAGGAATGTATGAAGCTTGAGACATTAAATGAATGGGAGAAGCTCTACTGCACTTGCAGTTTGTTGCATTGCATCAATTTATAACGTTTGATTTTTTGAATGAATGAAAACAGTTTGTTTAATTGAATGAATGCGTTAAGCACGAGACATTGAATGAATGAGAAAAGCTCTAATGCACTTGCAGTTTGTTTCGTTAGATCAATCTATAACGGTTGATTCACTGAATGAATAAAAACAGTTTGTTTGGTTGAATGAATGCGTTAAGCTCGAGACATTGAATGAATGAGAGAAGCTCTAATCATTGAATCATCTGGTGCAGTTTGTTTCATTGAATCAATAAATAACGTCTGATACATTGAATGAATGATTGAAGTTTCTTTCAGGGAATGAACGAATACAGTTTGTTTCTTTCAATGAATGAGTTAAGCTTGAGGCACTGAATGAATGAATAGTTTGTTCGGGTGAAGGAATGTATTAAGCTTGAGACATTAAATGAATGAGAGAAGCTCTACTGCACTTGCAGTTTGTTGCATTGCATCAATTTATAACGTTTGATTTTTTGATTGAATGAAAACAGAATGAATTTAGAATCAACAAACGAATGAATACATTTCCTATCTTTCAATGAATGAGTAAAGGTTGAGGTATTGAATGAATGAGAAACTGTGTAGTAATTGAATTAATTCGTGCAGTTTATTTAATTGAATCAATGTATAACGTTTGTTTCATTGAATGAATGAATACAGTTTGTTCGGTTGAAGGAATGTATTAAGCTTGAGACATTAAATGAATGAGAGAAGCTTTACTGCACTTGCAGTTTGTTATAACGTTTGATTTTTTGAATGAATGAAAACAGTTTGTTTCTTTCAATGAATGAGTTAAGCTTGAGGCATTGAATGAATGAGAGAAGCGCCAATCATTGAAACAATGAATATCGTTTGTTTAATTGAATGAATGCGTTAAGCACGAGACATTGAATGAATGAGAAAAGCTCTAATGCACTTGCAGTTTGTTTCGTTACATCAATTTATAACGGTTGATTCACTGAATGAATAAAAACAGTTTGTTTGGTTGAATGAATGCGTTAAGCTCGAGACATTGAATGAATGAGAGAAGCTCTAATCATTGAATCATCTGGTGCAGTTTGTTTCATTGAATCAATAAATAACGTCTGATACATTGAATGAATGATTGAAGTTTCTTTCAGGGAATGAACGAATACAGTTTGTTTCTTTCAATGAATGAGTTAAGCTTGAGGCACTGAATGAATGAATAGTTTGTTCGGGTGAAGGAATGTATTAAGCTTGAGACATTAAATGAATGAGAGAAGCTCTAATCATTGAATCATCTGGTGCAGTTTGGTTCATTGAATCAGTGAATAACGATTGGTGCATTGAATGAATGATTGAAGTTTCTTTCAGCGAATGAACGAATACAGTTTGTTTCTTTCAATGAATGCGTTAAGATTGAGGCACTGAATGAATGAATAGTTTGTTCGGGTGAAGGAATGTATTAAGCTTGAGACATTAAATGAATGAGAGAAGCTCTACTGCACTTGCAGTTTGTTGCATTGCATCAATTTATAACGTTTGATTTTTTGATTGAATGAAAACAGAATGAATTTAGAATCAACAAACGAATGAATACATTTACTATCTTTCAATGAATGAGTAAAGGTTGAGGTATTGAATGAATGAGAAACTGTGTAGTAATTGAATTAATTCGTGCAGTTTATTTAATTGAATCAATGTATAACGTTTGTTTCATTGAATGAATGAATACAGTTTGTTCGGTTGAAGGAATGTATTAAGCTTGAGACATTAAATGAATGAGAGAAGCTTTACTGCACTTGCAGTTTGTTGCATTGCATCAGGTTATAACGTTTGATTTTTTGAATGAATGAAAACAGTTTGTTTCATTGAATGAATGCGTTAAGCTCGAGACATTGAATGAATGAGAAAAGCTCTAATCATTGAATCATCAGGAGCAGTTGTTTCATTGAATCAATGAATAATGTTGGTTTCATTGAATGAATGATTGAAGATTCTTTTAACCAATGAACATGTTGTTTCTTGAAATGAATGTGTTTGGCTTAGGGCATTGAATGAAAGTTTTGAGCTCTGCTCATTGAATTATCAGGAGCATCTTGTTTCATTGGATCAATGAAGAACGTTTGGTTCATTGAATGAACGATTGAATTTAGAATCTACGAACGAATGAATACATTTCCTTTCTTTCAATGAATGAGTAAAGGTTAAGATATTGAATGAATGAGAAACTCTCTTCTAATTGAATTAATTCGTGCAGTTTGTTGAATTGAATCAATGTATCACGTTTAATGAGTACAGTTTGTTTCTTTCAAGGAATGTATTAACCTCGAGACCTTGAATGAGAGAGTGAAGATCTGATCATTGAATTAACACAAACAGCTTGAATGAGAAAATCCGTTCTAATTGAGTTAATTTGTGCAGTTTGATTCATTGCATCAATGAATAACGTCCGAATCATTGAAAGAATGATTCAAGGTTCTTTCAACGACTGAACGCATTCAGATTATTTCCTTCATTGAATGAGTTAAGCTTGAGACATGGAACGAATGAGAGAAGCTCAACCTATTGATTCAATGAATAACGTTTGTTTCATTGAATGAATACAGTTTGTTTCTTTTAATGAATGTATTAACCTCGAGACATTGAATGAGTGAAGCTCTGCTCATTGAATTAACACGTATATTGGATCAATGAATAATGTTTGGTTCATTTAATGAACGATTGAACTTAGAATCGACTAACATGAATCGACTAACATGACTAACATGACTAACTTGTTTCATTGGATCAATGAAGAACGTTTGGTTCAATGAATACATTTACTTTCTTTCAATGAATGAGTAAAGGTTGAGGCATTGAATGAATGAATATAGTTTGATCGGTTGAAGGAAGGTATTAAGCTTGAGACATTAAATGAATGAGAGCACCTTTACTGCACTTGCAGTTTGTTTCATTACATCAATTTATAACGGTTGATTTACTGAATGAATAAAAAGAGTTTGTTTGGTTGAATGAATGCGTTAAGCTTGAGACATTGAATGAATAAGAGAAGCTCTAATCATTGAATCATCTGGTGCAGTTTGGTTCATTGAATCAGTGAATAACGATTGGTGCATTGAATGAATGATTGAAGTTTCTTTCAGCGAATGAACGAATACAGTTTGTTTCTTTCAATGAATGCGTTAAGATTGAGGCATTGAATGAATGAATAGTTTGTTCGGGTGAAGGAATGTATTAAGCTTGAGACATTAAATGAATGGGAGAAGCTCTACTGCACTTGCAGTTTGTTGCATTGCATCAATTTATAACGTTTGATTTTTTGAATGAATGATAACAGTTTGTTTGATTGAATGAATGCGTTAAGCACGAGACATTGAATGAATGAGAAAAGCTCTAATGCACTTGCAGTTTGTTTCATTACATCAATTTATAACGGTTGATTCACTGAATGAATAAAAACAGTTTGTTTGGTTGAATGAATGCGTTAAGCTCGAGACATTGAATGAATGAGAGAAGCTCTAATCATTGAATCATCTGGTGCAGTTTGTTTCATTGAATCAATCAATAACGTCTGATACATTGAATGAATGATTGAAGTTTCTTTCAGGGAATGAACGAATACAGTTTGTTTCTTTCAATGAATGAGTTAAGTTTGAGGCATTGAATGAAGAGTGAAGCTCTGCTCATTGAATTAACACGAACAGCTTGTTTCCTTAGATCAATGAATAAAGGTTGGTTCATTTAATGAACGATTGAATTTAGAATCAACAAACGAATCAATACATTTACTATCTTTCAATGAATGAGTAAAGGTTGAGGTATTGAATGAATGAGAAACTGTGTTGTAATTGAATTAATTCGTGCAGTTTATTTAATTGAATCAATGTATAACGTTTGTTTCTTTGAATGAATGAATACAGTTTGTTCGGTTGAAGGAATGTATTAAGCTTGAGACATTAAATGAATGAGAGAAGCTTTACTGCGCTTGCAGTTTGTTGCATTGCATCAGTTTATAACGTTTGATTTTTTGAATGAATGAATACAGTTTGTTTCATTGAATGAATGCGTTAAGCTCGAGACATTGAATGAATGAGAAAAGCTCTAATCATTGAATCATCAGGAGCAGTTGTTTCATTGAATCAATGAATAATGTTGGTTTCATTGAATGAATGATTGAAGATTCTTTCAACCAAATGAACATGTTGTTTCTTTAAATGAATGTGTTTGGCTTAGGGCATTGAATGAAAGTTTTGAGCTCTGCTCATTGAATTATCAGGAGCATCTTGTTTCATTGGATCAATGAAGAACGTTTGGTTCAATGAATGAACGATTGAATTTAGAATCTACGAACGAATGAATACATTTCCTTTCTTTCAATGAATGAGTAAAGGTTAAGATATTGAATGAATGAGAAACTCTCTTCTAATTGAATTAATTCGTGCAGTTTGTTGAATTGAATCAATGTATAACGTTTAATGAATACAGTTTGTTTCTTTCAAGGAATGTATTAACCTCGAGACATTGAATGAGAGAGTGAAGATCTACTCATTGAATTAACACAAACAGCTTGAATGGGAAAATTCTAATTGAGTTAATTTGTGCAGTTTGATTCATTGAATCAATGAATAACGTCCGAATCATTGAAAGAATGATTCAAGGTTCTTTCAACGACTGAACGCATTCAGATTATTTCCTTCATTGAATGAGTTAAGCTTGAGACATGGAACGAATGAGAGAAGCTCAACCTATTGATTCAATGAATAACGTTTGTTTCATTGAATGAATACAGTTTGTTTCTTTTAATGAATGTATTAACCTCGACACATTGAATGAGTGAAGCTCTGCTCATTGAATTAACACGTATATTGGATCAATGAATAATGTTTGGTTCATTTAATGAACGATTCAACTTAGAATCGACTAACATGAATCGACTAACATGACTAACATGACTAACTTGTTTCATTGGATCAATGAAGAACGTTTGGTTCAATGAATACATTTACTTTCTTTCAATGAATGAGTAAAGGTTGAGGCATTGAATGAATGAATATAGTTTGATCGGTTGAAGGAAGGTATTAAGCTTGAGACATTAAATGCATGAGAGCACCTTTACTGCACTTGCAGTTTGTTTCATTACATCAATTTATAACGGTTGATTTACTGAATGAATAAAAAGAGTTTGTTTGGTTGAATGAATGCGTTAAGCTTGAGACATTGAATGAATAAGAGAAGCTCTAATCATTGAATCATCTGGTGCAGTTTGGTTAATTGAATCAGTGAATAACGATTGGTACATTGAATGAATGATTGAAGTTTCTTTCAGCGAATGAACGAATACAGTTTGTTTCTTTCAATGAATGCGTTAAGATTGAGGCATTGAATGAATGAATAGTTTGTTCGGGTGAAGGAATGTATTAAGCTTGAGACATTAAATGAATGGGAGAAGCTCTACTGCACTTGCAGTTTGTTGCATTGCATCAATTTATAACGTTTGATTTTTTGAATGAATGAAAACAGTTTGTTTAATTGAATGAATGCGTTAAGCACGAGACATTGAATGAATGAGAAAAGCTCTAATCATTGAATCATCAGGAGCAGTTGTTTCATTGAATCAATGAATAATGTTGGTTTCATTGAATGAATGATTGAAGATTCTTTCAACCAAATGAACATGTTGTTTCTTTAAATGAATGTGTTTGGCTTAGGGTATTGAATGAAAGTTTTGAGCTCTGCTCATTGAATTATCAGGAGCATCTTGTTTCATTGGATCAATGAAGAACGTTTGGTTCAATGAATGAACGATTGAATTTAGAATCTACGAACGAATGAATACATTTCCTTTCTTTCAATGAATGAGTAAAGGTTAAGATATTGAATGAATGAGAAACTCTCTTCTAATTGAATTAATTCGTGCAGTTTGTTGAATTGAATCAATGTATAACGTTTAATGAATACAGTTTGTTTCTTTCAAGGAATGTATTAACCTCGAGACATTGAATGAGAGAGTGAAGATCTACTCATTGAATTAACACAAACAGCTTGAATGGGAAAATTCTAATTGAGTTAATTTGTGCAGTTTGATTCATTGAATCAATGAATAACGTCCGAATCATTGAAAGAATGATTCAAGTTTCTTTCAACGACTGAACGCATTCAGATTTTTTCCTTCACTGAATGAGTTAAGCTTGAGACATGGAATGAATGAGAGTAGCTCAACCTATTGATTCAATGAATAACGTTTGTTTCATTGAATGAATACAGTTTCTTTCTTTCAATGAATGTATTAACCTCGAGACATTGAATGAGTGAAGCTCAGCTCGTTGAATTAACACGTATATTGGATCAATGAATAATGTTTGGTTCATTTAATGAACGATTGAACTTAGAATCGACTAACGCATGAATACATTTACTTTCTTTCAATGAATGAGGAAAGGTTGAGGCATTGAATGAATGAATACAGTTTGTTCGGTTGAAGGAATGTATTAAGCTTGAGACATTAAATGAATGGGAGAAGCTCTACTGCACTTGCAGTTTGTTGCATTGCATCAATTTATAACGTTTGATTTTTTGAATGAATGAAAACAGTTTGTTTAATTGAATGAATGCGTTAAGCACGAGACATTGAATGAATGAGAAAAGCTCTAATGCACTTGCTGTTTGTTTCGTTAGATCAATCTATAACGGTTGATTCACTGAATGAATAAAAACAGTTTGTTTGGTTGAATGAATGCGTTAAGCTCGAGACATTGAATGAATGAGAGAAGCTCTAATCATTGAATCATCTGGTGCAGTTTGTTTCATTGAATCAATAAATAACGTCTGATACATTGAATGAATGATTGAAGTTTCTTTCAGGGAATGAACGAATACAGTTTGTTTCTTTCAATGAGTTAAGCTTGAGGCATTGAATGAGGAGTGAAGCTCTGCTCATTGAATTAACACGAACAGCTTGTTTCCTTGGATCAATGAATAAAGGTTGGTTCATTTAATGAACGATTGAATTTAGAAACAACAAACGAATGAATGCATTTACTTTCTTTCAACGAATGAGTAAAGGTTGAGGTATTGAATAAATGAGAAACTGTGTTGTAATTGAATTAATTCGTGCAGTTTATTTAATTGAATCAATGTATAACGTTTGTTTCATTGAATGAATGAATACAGTTTGTTCGATTGAAGGAATGTATTAAGTTTGAGGCATTAAATGAATGAGAGAAGCTTCACTGCACTTGCAGTTTGTTTCATTACATCAATTTATAACGGTTGATTTACTGAATGAATAAATACAGTTTGTTTGGTTGAATGAATGTGTTAAGCTCGAGACATTGAATGAATAAGAGAAGCTCTAATCATTGAATCGTCTGGTGCAGTTTGTTTCATTGAATCAATAAATAACGTCTGATACATTGAATGAATGATTGAAGGTTCTTTCAGGGAATGAACGAATACAGTTTGTTTCTTTCAATGAATGAGTTAAGCTTGAGGCATTGAATGAATGAGAGAAGCGCCAATCATTGAAACAATGAATATCGTTTGTTTAATTGAATGAATGCGTTAAGCACGAGACATTGAATGAATGAGAAAAGCTCTAATGCACTTGCAGTTTGTTTCGTTACATCAATTTATAACGGTTGATTCACTGAATGAATAAAAACAGTTTGTTTGGTTGAATGAATGCGTTAAGCTCGAGACATTGAATGAATGAGAGAAGCTCTAATCATTGAATCATCTGGTGCAGTTTGTTTCATTGAATCAATAAATAACGTCTGATACATTGAATGAATGATTGAAGTTTCTTTCAGGGAATGAACGAATACAGTTTGTTTCTTTCAATGAATGAGTTAAGCTTGAGGCACTGAATGAATGAATAGTTTGTTCGGGTGAAGGAATGTATTAAGCTTGAGACATTAAATGAATGAGAGAAGCTCTACTGCACTTGCAGTTTGTTGCATTGCATCAATTTATAACGTTTGATTTTTTGATTGAATGAAAACAGAATGAATTTAGAATCAACAAACGAATGAATACATTTACTATCTTTCAATGAATGAGTAAAGATTGAGGTATTGAATGAATGAGAAACTGTGTAGTAATTGTTTCATTGAATGAATGAATACAGTTTGTTCGGTTGAGGGAATGTATTAAGCTTGAGACATTAAATGAATGAGAGAGGATTTACTGCACTTGCAGTTTGTTGCATTGCATCAGGTTATAACGTTTGATTTTTTGAATGAATGAAAACAGTTTGTTTCATTGAATGAATGCGTTAAGCTCGAGACATTGAATGAATGAGAAAAGCTCTAATCATTGAATCATCAGGAGCAGTTGTTTCATTGAATCAATGAATAATGTTGGTTTCATTGAATGAATGATTGAAGATTCTTTTAACCAATGAACATGTTGTTTCTTTAAATGAATGTGTTTGGCTTAGGGCATTGAATGAAAGTTTTGAGCTCTGCTCATTGAATTATCAGGAGCATCTTGTTTCATTGGATCAATGAAGAACGTTTGGTTCATTGAATGAACGATTGAATTTAGAATCTACGAACGAATGAATACATTTCCTTTCTTTCAATGAATGAGTAAAGGTTAAGATATTGAATGAATGAGAAACTCTCTTCTAATTGAATTAATTCGTGCAGTTTGTTTAATTGAATCAATGTATCACGTTTAATGAGTACAGTTTGTTTCTTTCAAAGAATGTATTAACCTCGAGACATTGAATGAGAGAGTGAAGATCTGCTCATTGAATTAACACAAACAGCTTGAATGAGAAAATCCGTTCTAATTGAGTTAATTTGTGCAGTTTGATTCATTTAATCAATGAATAACGTCCGAATCATTGAAAGAATGATTCAAGTTTCTTTCAACGACTGAACGCATTCAGATTTTTTCCTTCACTGAATGAGTTAAGCTCGAGACATTGAATGAATAAGAGAAGCTCTAATCATTGAATCATCTGGTGCAGTTTGTTTCATTGATTCAGTGAATAATTACTGATACATTGAATGAATGATTGAAGTTTCTTTCAGGGAATGAACGAATACAGTTTGTTTCTTTCAATGAATGAGTTAAGCTTGAGGCATTGAATGAATGAGAGAAGCGCAAATCATTGAAACAATGAATATCGTTTGTTTAATTGAATGAATGCGTTAAGCACGAGACATTGAATGAATGAGAAAAGCTCTAATGCACTTGCAGTTTGTTTCATTACATCAATTTATAACGGTTGATTTTCTGAGTGAATATAAACAGTTTGTTTGGTTGAATGAATGCGTTTAGTTCGAGACATTAAATGAATAAGAGAAGCTCTAATCATTGAATCACCTGGTGCAGTGTGTTTCATTGAATCAGTGAATAATTACTGATACATTGAATGAATGATTGAAGTTTCTATCCGCGAATGAACGAATACAGTTTGTTTCTTTCAATGAATGAGTTAAGCTTGAGGCATTAAATGAATGAATAGTTTGTTCGGGTGAAGGAATGTATTAAGCTTGAGACTTTAAATGAATGGGTCAAGCTCTACTGCACTTGCAGTTTGTTGCATTGCATCAATTTATAACGTTTGATTTTTTGAATGAATGAAAACAGTTTGTTTAATTGAATATATGCGTTAAGCACGAGACATTGAATGAATGAGAAAAGCTCTAATGCACTTGCGGTTTGTTTCATTACATCAATTTATAACGGTTGATTCACTGAATGAATAAAAACAGTTTGTTTGGTTGAATGAATGCGGTAAGTTCGAGACATTGAATGAATGAGAGAAGCTCTAATCATTGAATCATCTGGTGCAGTTTGTTTCATTGAATCAATAAATAACGTCTGATACATTGAATGAATGATTGAAGTTTCTTTCAGGGAATGAACGAATACAGTTTGTTTCTTTCAATGAGTTAAGCTTGAGGCATTGAATGAAGAGTGAAGCTCTGCTCATTGAATTAACACGAACAGCTTGTTTCCTTGGATCAATGAATAAAGGTTGGTTCATTTAATGAACGATTGAATTTAGAAACAACAAACGAATGAATGCATTTACTTTCTTTCAACGAATGAGTAAAGGTTGAGGTATTGAATAAATGAGAAACTGTGTTGTAATTGAATTAATTCGTGCAGTTTATTTAATTGAATCAATGTATAACGTTTCTTTCATTGAATGAATGAATACAGTTTGTTCGATTGAAGGAATGTATTAAGCTTGAGACATTAAATGAATGAGAGCAGCTTTACTGCACTTGCAGTTTGTTTCATTACATCAATTTATAACGGTTGATTTACTGAATGAATAAAAAGAGTTTGTTTGGTTGAATGAATGCGTTAAGCTTGAGACATTCAATGAATAAGAGAAGCTCTCATCATTGAATCATCTGGTGCAGTTTGTTTCATTGAATCAATAAATAACGTCTGATACATTGAATGAATGATTGGAGTTTCTTTCAGGGAATGAACGAATACAGTTTGTTTCTTTCAATGAATGAGTTAAGCTTGAGGCACTGAATGAATGAATAGTTTGTTCGGGTGAAGGAATGTTTTAGCTTGAGACATTAAATGAATGAGAGCAGCTTTACTGCACTTGCAGTTTGTTTCATTACATCAATTTATAACGGTTGATTTACTGAATGAATAAAAAGAGTTTGTTTAATTGAATGAATGCGTTAAGCACGAGACTTTGAATGAATGAGAAAAGCTCTAATGCACTTGCAGTTTGTTTCGTTAGATCAATCTATAACGGTTGATTCACTGAATGAATAAAAACAGTTTGTTTGGTTGAATGAATGCGTTAAGCTCGAGACATTGAATGAATGAGAGAAGCTCTAATCATTGAATCATCTGGTGCAGTTTGTTTCATTGAATCAATAAATAACGTCTGATACATTGAATGAATGATTGAAGGTTCTTTCAGGGAATGAACGAATACAGTTTGTTTCTTTCAATGAATGAGTTAAGCTTGAGGCATTGAATGAATGAGAGAAGCGCCAATCATTGAAACAATGAATATCGTTTGTTTAATTGAATGAATGCGTTAAGCACGAGACATTGAATGAATGAGAAAAGCTCAAATGCACTTGCAGTTTGTTCAGTTACATCAATTTATAACAGTTGATACACTGAATGAATAAAAACAGTTTGTTTGGTTGAATGAATGCGTTAAGCTCGAGACATTGAATGAATGAGAGAAGCTCTAATCATTGAATCATCTGGTGCAGTTTGTTTCATTGAATCAATAAATAACGTCTGATACATTGAATGAATGATTGAAGTTTCTTTCAGGGAATGAACGAATACAGTTTGTTTCTTTCAATGAATGAGTTAAGCTTGAGGCACTGAATGAATGAATAGTTTGTTCGGGTGAAGTAATGTATTAATCTTGAGACATTAAATGAATGAGAGAAGCTTTACTGCACTTGCAGTTTGTTGCATTGCATCAGTTTATAACGTTTGATTTTTTGAATGAATGAAAACAGTTTGTTCATTGAATGAATGCGTTAAGCTCGAGACATTGAATGAATGAGAAAAGCTCTAATCATTGAACCATCAGGAGCAGTTGTTTCATTGAATCAATGAAATGTTGGTTTCATTGAATGAATGATTGAAGATTCTTTCAACCAAATGAACATGTTGTTTCTTTAAATGAATGTGTTTGGCTTAGGGCATTGAATGAAAGTTTTGAGCTCTGCTCATTGAATTATCAGGAGCATCTTGTTTCATTGGATCAATGAAGAACGTTTGGTTCAATGAATGAACGATTGAATTTAGAATCTACGAACGAATGAATACATTTCCTTTCTTTCATTGAATGAGTAAAGGTTAAGATATTGAATGAATTAGAAACTCTCTTCTAATTGAATTAATTCGTGCAGTTTGTTGAATTGAATCAATGTTTAATGAATACAGTTTGTTTCTTTCAAGGAATGTATTAACCTCGAGACATTGAATGAGAGAGTGAAGATCTACTCATTGAATTAACACAAACAGCTTGAATGGGAAAATTCTAATTGAGTTAATTTGTGCAGTTTGATTCATTGAATCAATGAATAACGTCCGAATCATTGAAAGAATGATTCAAGTTTCTTTCAACGACTGAACGCATTCAGATTTTTTTCTTCACTGAATGAGTTAAGCTTGAGACATGGAACGAATGAGAGAAGCTCAACCTATTGATTCAATGAATAACGTCTGTTTCATTGAATGAATACAGTTTGTTTCTTTCAATGAATGTATTAACCTCGAGACATTGAATGAGTGAAGCTCAGCTCGTTGAATTAACACGTATATTGGATCAATGAATAATGTTTGGTTCATTTAATGAACGATTGAACTTAGAATCGACTAACGCATGAATACATTTACTTTCTTTCAATGAATGAGAAAAGGTTGAGGCATTGAATGAATGAATACAGTTTGTTCGGTTGAAGGAATGTATTAAGGTTGAGACATTAAATGAATGAGAGCAGCTTTACTGCACTTGCAGTTTGTTTCATTACATCAATTTATAACGGTTGATTTACTGAATGAATAAAAAGAGTTTGTTTGGTTGAATGAATGCGTTAAGCTTGAGACATTCAATGAATAAGAGAAGCACTAATCATTGAATCATCTGGTGCAGTTTGTTTCATTGAATCAATAAATAACGTCTGATACATTGAATGAATGATTGAAGTTTCTTTCAGGGAATGAACGAATACAGTTTGTTTCTTTCAATGAATGAGTTAAGCTTGAGGCACTGAATGAATGAATAGTTTGTTCGGGTGAAGGAATGTATTAAGCTTGAGACATTAAATGAATGAGAGAAGCTCTACTGCACTTGCAGTTTGTTGCATTGCATCAATTTATAACGTTTGATTTTTTGATTGAATGAAAACAGAATGAATTTAGAATCAACAAACGAATGAATACATTTACTATCTTTCAATGAATGAGTAAAGGTTGAGGTATTGAATGAATGAGAAACTGTGTAGTAATTGAATTATTTCGTGCAGTTTATTTAATTGAATCAATGTATAACGTTTGTTTCATTGAATGAATGAATACAGTTTGTTCGGTTGAAGGAATGTATTAAGCTTGAGACATTAAATGAATGAGAGAAGCTTTACTGCACTTGCAGTTTGTTGCATTGCATCAGGTTATAACGTTTGAGTTTTTGAATGAATGAAAACAGTTTGTTTCATTGAATGAATGCGTTAAGCTCGAGACATTGAATGAATGAGAAAAGCTCTAATCATTGAATCATCAGGAGCAGTTGTTTCATTGAATCAATGAATAACGTTGGTTTCATTGAATGAATGATTGAAGATTCTTTCAACCAATGAACATGTTGTTTCTTTAAATGAATGTGTTTGGATTAGGGCATTGAATGAAAGTTTTGAGCTCTGCTCATTGAATTATCAGGAGCATCTTGTTTCATTGGATCAATGAAGAACGTTTGGTTCATTGAATGAACGATTGAATTTAGAATCTACGAACGAATGAATACATTTCCTTTCTTTCAATGAATGAGTAAAGGTTAAGATATTGAATGAATGAGAAACTCTCTTCTAATTGAATTAATTCGTGCAGTTTGTTTAGTTGAATCAATTTACCACGTTTAATGAATACAGTTTGTTTCTTTCAAGGAATGTATTAACCTCGAGACATTGAATGAGAGAGTGAAGATCTGCTCATTGAATTAACACAAACAGCTTGAATGAGAAAATCCGTTCTAATTGAGTTAATTTGTGCAGTTTGATTCATTGCATCAATGAATAACGTCCGAATCATTGAAAGAATGATTCAAGTTTCTTTCAACGACTGAACGCATTCAGATTTTTTCCTTCATTGAATGAGTTAAGCTTGAGACATGGAATGAATGAGAGAAGCTCAACCTATTGATTCAATGAATAACGTTTGTTTCATTGAATGAATACAGTTTGTTTCTTTCAATGAATGTATTAACCTCGAGACATTGAATGAGTGAAGCTCTGCTCATTGAATTAACACGTATATTGGATCAATGAATAATGTTTGGTTCATTGAATGAACGATTGAACTTAGAATCGACTAACATGAATCGACTAACATGACTAACATGACTAACTTGTTTCATTGGATCAATGAAGAACGTTTGGTTCAATGAATACATTTACTTTATTTCAATGAATGAGTAAAGGTTGAGGCATTGAATGAATGAATATAGTTTGTTCGGTTGAAGGAAGGTATTAAGCTTGAGACATTAAATGAATGAGAGCACCTTAACTGCACTTGCAGTTTGTTTCATTACATCAATTTATAACGGTGGATTTACTGAATGAATAAAAATAGTTTGTTTGGTTGAATGAATGCGTTAAGCTTGAGATATTCAATGAATAAGAGAAGCTCTAATCATTGAATCATCTGGTGCAGTTTGGTTCATTGAATCAGTGAATAACGACTGATACATTGAATGAATGATTGAAGTTTCTTTCAGCGAATGAACGAATACAGTTTGTTTCTTTCAATGAATGAGTTAAGCTTGAGGCATTGAATGAATGAATAGTTTGTTCGGTTGAAGGAATGTATTAAGCTTGAGCCATTAAATGAATGGGAGAAGCTCTACTGCACTTGCAGTTTGTTGCATTGCATCAATTTATAACGTTTGATTTTTTGAATGAATGAAAACAGTTTGTTTAATTGAATGAATGCGTTAAGCACGAGACATTGAATGAATGAGAAAAGCTCTAATGCACTTGCAGTTTGTGTCATTACATCAATTTATAACGGTTGATTCACTGAATGAATAAAAACAGTTTGTTTGGTTGAATGAATGCGTTAAGCTCGAGACATTGAATGAATGAGAGAAGCTCTAATCATTGAATCATCTGGTGCAGTTTGTTTCATTCAATCAATCAATAACGTCTGATACATTGAATGAATGATTGAAGTTTCTTTCAGGGAATGAACGAATACAGTTTGTTTCTTTCAATGAATGAGTTAAGTTTGAGGCATTGAATGAAGAGTGAAGCTCTGCTCATTGCATTAACACGAACAGCTTGTTTCCTTGGATCAATGAATAAAGGTTGGTTCATTTAATGAACGATTGAATTTAGAATCAACAAACGAATCAATACATTTACTATCTTTCAATGAATGAGTAAAGGTTGAGGTATTGAATGAATGAGAAACTGTGTTGTAATTGAATTAATTCGTGCAGTTTATTTAATTGAATCAATGTATAACGTTTGTTTCTTTGAATGAATGAATACAGTTTGTTCGGTTGAAGGAATGTATTAAGCTTGAGACATTAACTGAATGAGAGAAGCTTTACTGCACTTGCAGTTTGTTGCATTGCATCAGTTTATAACGTTTGATTTTTTGAATGAATGAAAACAGTTTGTTTCATTGAATGAATGCGTTAAGCTCGAGACATTGAATGAATGAGAAAAGCTCTAATCATTGAATCATCAGGAGCAGTTGTTTCATTGAATCAATGAAATGTTGGTTTCATTGAATGAATGATTGAAGATTCTTTCAACCAAATGAACATGTTGTTTCTTTAAATGAATGTGTTTGGCTTAGGGCATTGAATGAAAGTTTTGAGCTCTGCTCATTGAATTATCAGGAGCATCTTGTTTCATTGGATCAATGAAGAACGTTTGGTTCAATGAATGAACGATTGAATTTAGAATCTACGAACGAATGAATGCATTTCCTTTCTTTCAATGAATGAGTAAAGGTTAAGATATTGAATGAATGAGAAACTCTCTTCTAATTGAATTAATTCGTGCAGTTTGTTGAATTGAATCAATGTATAACGTTTAATGAATACAGTTTGTTTCTTTCAAGGAATGTATTAACCTCGAGACATTGAATGAGAGAGTGAAGATCTACTCATTGAATTAACACAAACAGCTTGAATGGGAAAATTCTAATTGAGTTAATTTGTGCAGTTTGATTCATTGAATCAATGAATAACGTCCGAATCATTGAAAGAATGATTCAAGTTTCTTTCAACGACTGAACGCATTCAGATTTTTTCCTTCACTGAATGAGTTAAGCTTGAGACATGGAATGAATGAGAGTAGCTCAACCTATTGATTCAATGAATAACGTTTGTTTCATTGAATGAATACAGTTTGTTTCTTTCAATGAATGTATTAACCTCGAGACATTGAATGAGTGAAGCTCAGCTCGTTGAATTAACACGTATATTGGATCAATGAATAATGTTTGGTTCATTTAATGAACGATTGAACTTAGAATCGACTAACGCATGAATACATTTACTTTCTTTCAATGAATGAGTAAAGGTTGAGGCATTGAATGAATGAATACAGTTTGTTCGGTTGAAGGAATGTATTAAGCTTGAGACATTAAATGAATGAGAGCAGCTTTACTGCACTTGCAGTTTGTTTCATTACATCAATTTATAACGGTTGATTTACTGAATGAATAAAAAGAGTTTGTTTGGTTGAATGAATGCGTTAAGCTTGAGACATTGAATGAATAAGAGAAGCTCTAATCATTGAATCATCTGGTGCAGTTTGGTTCATTGAATCAGTGAATAACGACTGATACATTGAATGAATGATTGAAGTTTCTTTCAGCGAATGAACGAATACAGTTTGTTTCTTTCAATGAATGAGTTAAGCTTGAGGCATTGAATGAATAGTTTGTTCGGGTGAAGGAATGTATGAAGCTTGAGACATTAAATGAATGGGAGAAGCTCTACTGCACTTGCAGTTTGTTGCATTGCATCAATTTATAACGTTTGATTTTTTGAATGAATGAAAACAGTTTGTTTAATTGAATGAATGCGTTAAGCACGAGACATTGACTGAATGAGAAAAGCTCTGATGCACTTGCAGTTTGTTTCGTTAGATCAATTTATAACGGTTGATTCACTGAATGAATAAAAACAGTTTGTTTGGTTGAATGAATGCGTCAAGCTCGAGACATTGAATGAATAAGAGAAGCTCTAATCATTGAATCATCTGGTGCTGTTTGTTTCATTGAATCAAT
The DNA here is from genome assembly GCF_037043375.1 of Chiloscyllium plagiosum. NCBI lineage: Eukaryota > Metazoa > Chordata > Chondrichthyes > Orectolobiformes > Hemiscylliidae > Chiloscyllium > Chiloscyllium plagiosum. The sequence continues at coordinate 101,958,888 of NW_028270146.1, read as the reverse complement.
AAATAACGTCTGATACATTGAATGAATGATTGAAGTTTCTTTCAGGGAATGAACGAATACAGTTTGTTTCTTTCAATGAATGAGTTAAGCTTGAGGCATTGAATGAATGAGAGAAGCGCAAATGATTGAAACAATGAATATCGTTTGTTTAATTGAATGAATGCGTTAAGCACGAGACATTGAATGAATGAGAAAAGCTCTAATGCACTTGCAGTTTGTTTCATTACATCAATTTATAACGGTTGATTTACTGAATAAATAAAAACAGTTTGTTTGGTTGAATGAATGCGTTAAGCTCGAGACATTCAATGAATAAGAGAAGCTCTAATCATTGAATCATCTGGCGCAGTTTGTTTCATTGAATCAGTGAATAATGACTGATACATTGAATGAATGATTGAAGTTTCTTTCAGCGAATGAACGAATACAGTTTGTTTCTTTCAATGAATGAGTTAAGCTTGAGGCATTGAATGAATGAGAGAAGCGCAAATCATTGAAACAATGAGTAACGTTTGTTTCTTTGAATGAATGAATACAGTTTGTTCGGTTGAAGGAATGTATTAAGCTTGAGAAATTAAATGAATGAGAGAAGCTTTACTGCACTTGCAGTTTCTTTCATTACATCAATTTATAACGGTTGATTTACTGAATGAATAAAAACAGTTTGTTTGGTTGAATGAATGCGTTAAGCTCGAGACATTCAATGAATAAGAGAAGCTCTAATCATTGAATCATCTGGTGCAGTTTGTTTCATTGAATCAGTGAATAACGACTGATACATTGAATGAATGATTGAAGTTTCTTTCAGCGAATGAACGAATACAGTTTGTTTCTTTCAATGAATGAGTTAAGCTTGAGGCATTGAATGAATGAATAGTTTGTTCGGGTGAAGGAATGTATTAAGCTTGAGACATTAAATGAATGGGTGAAGCTCTACTGCACTTGCAGTTTGTTGCATTGCATCAATTTATAACGTTTGATTTTTTGAATGAATGAAAACAGTTTGTTTAATTGAATGAATGCGTTAAGCACGAGACATTGAATGAATGAGAAAAGCTCTAATGCACTTGCAGTTTGTTTCATTACATCAATTTATAACGGTTGATTCACTGAATGAATAAAAACAGTTTGTTTGGTTGAATGAATGCGTTAAGCTCGAGACATTGAATGAATGAGAGAAGCTCTAATCATTGAATCATCTGGTGCAGTTTGTTTCATTGAATCAATAAATAACGTCTGATACATTGAATGAATGAATGAAGTTGCTTTCAGGGAATGAACGAATACAGTTTGTTTCTTTCAATGAATGAGTTAAGCTTGAGGCATTGAATGAAGAGTGAAGCTCTGCTCAATGAATTAACACGAACAGCTTGTTTCCTTGGATCAATGAATAAAGGTTGGTTCATTTAATGAACGAGTGAATTTAGAATCAACAAACGAATGAATGCATTTACTTTCTTTCAACGAATAAGTAAAGGTTGAGGTATTGAAGAAATGAGAAACTGTGTTGTAATTGAATTAATTCGTGCAGTTTATTTAATTGAATCAATGTATAACGTTTGTTTCATTGAATGAATGAATACAGTTTGTTCGGTTGAAGGAATGTATTAAGCTTGAGACCGTAAATTAATGAGAGAAGCTTTACTGCACTTGCAGTTTGTTTCATTACATCAATTTATAACGGTTGATTTACTGAATGAATAAAAACAGTTTGTTTGGTTGAATGAATGTGTTAAGCTCGAGACATTGAATGAATAAGAGAAGCTCTAATCATTGAATCATCTGGTGCAGTTTGTTTCATTGAATCAGTGAATAACGACTGATACATTGAATGAATGATTGAAGTTTCTTTCAGCGAATGAACGAATACAGTTTGTTTCTTTCAATGAATGAGTTAAGCTTGAGGCATTGAATGAATGAGAGAAGCGCAAATCATTGAAACAATGAATATCGTTTGTTTAATTGAATGAATGCGTTAGGCACGAGACATTGAATGAATGAGAAAAGCTCTAATGCACTTGCAGTTTGTTTCATTACATCAATTTATAACGGTTGATTTACTGAATGAATAAAAACAGTTTGTTTGGTTGAATGAATGCGTTAAGCTCGAGACATTGAATGAATAAGAGAAGCTCTAATCATTGAATCATCTGGTGCAGTTTGTTTCATTGAATCAGTGAATAACGACTGATACATTGAATGAATGATTGAAGTTTCTTTCAGCGAATTAACGAATACAGTTTGTTTCTTTCAATGAATGAGTTAAGCTTGAGGCATTGAATGAATGAATAGTTTGTTCGGATGAAGGAATGTATTAAGCTTGAGACATTAAATGAATGGGTGAAGCTCTACTGCACTTGCAGTTTGTTGCATTGCATCAATTTATAACGTTTGATTTTTTGAATGAATGAAAACAGTTTGTTTAATTGAATGAATGCGTTAAGCACGAGACATTGAATGAATGAGAAAAGCTCTAATGCACTTGCAGTTTGTTTCATTACATCAATTTATAACGGTTGATTTACTGAATGAATAAAAACAGTTTGTTTGGTTGAATGAATGCGTTAAGCTCGAGACATTGAATGAATGAGAGAAGCTCCAATCATTGAATCATCTGGTGCAGTTTGTTTCATTGAATCAATAAATAACGTCTGATACATTGAATGAATGAATGAAGTTGCTTTCAGGGAATGAACGAATACAGTTTGTTTCTTTCAATGAATGAGTTAAGCTTGAGGCATTGAATAAAGAGTGAAGCTCTGCTCATTGTATTAACACGAACAGCTTGTTTCCTTGGATCAATGAATAAAGGTTGGTTCATTTAATGAACGATTGAATTTAGAATCAACAAACGAATGAATGCATTTACTTTCTTTCAACGAATAAGTAAAGGTTGAGGTATTGAAGAAATGAGAAACTGTGTTAAAATTGAATTAATTCGTGCAGTTTATTTAATTGAATCAATGTATAACGTTTGTTTCATTGAATGAATGAATACAGTTTGTTCGGTTGAAGGAATGTATTAAGCTTGAGACCTTAAATGAATGAGAGAAGCTTTACTGCACTTGCAGTTTGTTTCATTACATCAATTTATAACGGTTGATTTACTGAATGAATAAAAACAGTTTGTTTGGTTGAATGAATGCGTTAAGCTCGAGACATTGAATGAATAAGAGAAGCTCTAATCATTGAATCATCTGGTGCAGTTTGTTTCATTGAATCAGTGAATAACGACTGATACATTGAATGAATGATTGAAGTTTCTATCAGCGAATGAACGAATACAGTTTGTTTCTTTCAATGAATGAGTTAAGCTTGAGGCATTGAATGAATGAGAGAAGCGCAAATCATGGAAACAATGAATATCGTTTGTTTCATTGAATGAATGAATACAGTTTGTTTCTTTCAATGAATCTATTAACCTCGAGACATTGAATGAAGAGTGAAGCTCTGCTCATTGAATTAACACGAACAGCTTGTTTCATTGGATCAATGAATAAAAGTTGGATCATTTAATGAACGATTGAATTTAGAATCAACAAACGAATGAATACAATTACTATCTTTCAATGAATCAGTAAAGATTGAGGTATTGAATGAACGAGAAACTGTGTTGTAATTGAATTAATTCGTGCAGTTTATTTAATTGAATCAATGTATAACGTTTGTTTCTTTGAACGAATGAATACAGTTTGTTCGGTTGAAGGAATGTATTAAGCTTGAGACATTAAATGAATGAGAGAAGCTCTAATGCACTTGCAGTTTGTTTCATTACATCAATTTATAACGGTTGATTTACTGAATGAATAAAAACAGTTTGTTTGGTTGAATGAATGCGTTAAGCTCGAGACATTGAATGAATAAGAGAAGCTCTAATCATTGAATCATCTGGTGCAGTTTGTTTCATTGAATCAGTGAATAACGACTGATACATTGAATGAATGATTGAAGTTTCTTTCAGCGAATGAACGAATACAGTTTGTTTCTTTCAAGGAATGAGTTAAGCTTGAGGCATTGAATGAATGAAACGTTTGTTCGGGTGAAGGAATGTATTAAGCTTGAGACATTAAATGAATGGGAGAAGCTCTACTGCACTTGCAGTTTGTTGCATTGCATCAATTTATAACGTCTGATTTTTTGAATGAATGAAAACAGTTTGTTTAATTGAATGAATGCGTTAAGCACGAGACATTGAATGAATGTGAAAAGCTCTAATGCACTTGCAGTTTGTTTCATTACATCAATTTATAACGGTTGATTCACTGAATGAATAAAAACAGTTTGTTTGGTTGAATGAATGCGTTAAGCTCGAGACATTGAATGAATGAGAGAAGCTCTAATCATTGAATCATCTGGTGCAGTTTGTTTCATTGAATCAATAAATAACGTCTGATACATTGAATGAATGATTGAAGTTTCTTTTAGGGAATGAACGAATACAGTTTGTTTCTTTAAATGAATGAGTTAAGCTTGAGGCATTGAATGAAGAGTGAAGCTCTGCTCATTGAATTAACACGAACAGGTTGTTTCCTTGGATCAATGAATAAAGGTGGGTTCATTTAATGAACGATTGAATTTAGAATCAACAAACGAATTTACTTTCTTTCAACGAATGAGTAAAGTCTGAGGTATTGTATAAATGAGAAACTGTGTTGAAATTGAATTAATTCGTGCAGTTTATTTAATTGAATCAATGTATAACGTTTGTTTCATTGAATGAATGAATACAGTTTGTTCGGTTGAAGGAATGTATTAAGCTTGAGACATTAAATGAATGAGAGAAGCTTTACTGCACTTGCAGTTTGTTTCATTACATCAATTTATAACGGTTGATTTACTGAATGAATAAAAACAGTTTGTTTGGTTGAATGAATGTGTTAAGCTCGAGACATTGAATGAATAAGAGAAGCTCTAATCATTGAATCATCTGGTGCAGTTTGTTTCATTGAATCAGTGAATAACGACTGATACATTGAATGAATAATTGAAGTTTCTTTCAGCGAATGAACGAATACAGTTTGTTTCTTTCAATGAATGAGTTAAGCTTGAGACATTATATGAATGAATACACTTTGGTCGGGTGAGGGAATGTATTAAGCTTGAGACATTAAATGAATGGGAGAAGCTCTACTGCACTTGCAGTTTGTTGCATTGCATAAATTTATAACGTTTTATTTTTTGAATGAATGTATACTGTTAGTTCGGTTGAAGGAATGTATTAAGCCTGAGACATTAAATGAATGAGAGAAGCTTTACTGCACTTGCAGTTTGTTTCATTACATCAATTTATAACAGTTGATTTACTGAATGAATAAAAACAGTTTGTTTGGTTGAATGAATGCGTTAAGCTCGAGACATTGAATGAATAAGAGAAGCTCTAATCATTGAATCATCTGGTGCAGTTTGGTTCTTTGAATCAGTGAATAACGACTGAATGATTGAAGTTTCTTTCAGCGAATGAACGAATACAGTTTGTTTCTTTCAATGAATGAGTTAAGCTTGAGGCATTGAATGAATGAATAGTTTGTTCGGATGAAGGAATGTATTAAGCTTGAGACATTAAATGAATGGGTGAAGCTCTACTGCACTTGCAGTTTGTTGCATTGCATCAATTTATAACGTTTGATTTTTTGAATGAATGAAAACAGTTTGTTTAATTGAATGAATGCGTTAAGCACGAGACATTGAATGAATGAGAAAAGCTCTAATGCACTTGCAGTTTGTTTCATTACATCAATTTATAACGGTTGATTCACTGAATGAATAAAAACAGTTTGTTTGGTTGAATGAATGCGTTAAGCTCGAGACATTGAATGAATGAGAGAAGCTCTAATCATTGAATCATCTGGTGCAGTTTGTTTCATTGAATCAATAAATAACGTCTGATACATTGAATGAATGAATGAAGTTGCTTTCAGGGAATGAACGAATACAGTTTGTGTCTTTCAATGAATGAGTTAAGCTTGAGGCATTGAATAAAGAGTGAAGCTCTGCTCATTGTATTAACACGAACAGCTTGTTTCCTTGGATCAATGAATAAAGGTTGGTTCATTTAATGAACGATTGAATTTAGAATCAACAAACGAATGAATGCATTTACTTTCTTTCAACGAATAAGTAAAGGTTGAGGTATTGAAGAAATGAGAAACTGTGTTAAAATTGAATTAATTCGTGCAGTTTATTTAATTGAATCAATGTATAACGTTTGTTTCATTGAATGAATGAATACAGTTTGTTCGGTTGAAGGAATGTATTAAGCTTGAGACCTTAAATGAATGAGAGAAGCTTTACTGCACTTGCAGTTTGTTTCATTACATCAATTTATAACGGTTGATTTACTGAATGAATAAAAACAGTTTGTTTGGTTGAATGAATGTGTTAAGCTCGAGACATTGAATGAATAAGAGAAGCTCTAATCATTGAATCATCTGGTGCAGTTTGTTTCATTGAATCAGTGAATAACGACTGATACATTGAATGAATGATTGAAGTTTCTATCAGCGAATGAACGAATACAGTTTGTTTCTTTCAATGAATGAGTTAAGCTTGAGGCATTGAATGAATGAGAGAAGCGCAAATCATTGAAACAATGAATATCGTTTGTTTCATTGAATGAATGAATACAGTTTGTTTCTTTCAATGAATCTATTAACCTCGAGACATTGAATGAAGAGTGAAGCTCTGCTCATTGAATTAACACGAACAGCTTGTTTCATTGGATCAATGAATAAAAGTTGGATCATTTAATGAACGATTGAATTTAGAATCAACAAACGAATGAATACAATTACTATCTTTCAATGAATCAGTAAAGATTGAGGTATTGAATGAATGAGAAACTGTGTTGTAATTGAAATAATTCGTGCAGTTTATTTAATTGAATCAATGTATAACGTTTGTTTCTTTGAACGAATGAATACAGTTTGTTCGGTTGAAGGAATGTATTAAGCTTGAGACATTAAATGAATGAGAGAAGCTCTAATGCACTTGCAGTTTGTTTCATTACATCAATTTATAACGGTTGATTTACTGAATGAATAAAAACAGTTTGTTTGGTTGAATGAATGCGTTAAGCTCGAGACATTGAATGAATAAGAGAAGCTCTAATCATTGAATCATCTGGTGCAGTTTGTTTCATTGAATCAGTGAATAACGACTGATACATTGAATGAATGATTGAAGTTTCTTTTAGCGAATGAACGAATACAGTTTGTTTCTTTCAATGAATGAGTTAAGCTTGAGGCATTGAATGAATGAAACGTTTGTTCGGGTGAAGGAATGTATTAAGCTTGAGACATTAAATGAATGGGAGAAGCTCTACTGCACTTGCAGTTTGTTGCATTGCATCAATTTATAACGTTTGATTTTTTGAATGAATGAAAACAGTTTGTTTAATTGAATGAATGCGTTAAGCACGAGACATTGAATGAATGTGAAAAGCTCTAATGCACTTGCAGTTTGTTTCATTACATCAATTTATAACGGTTGATTCACTGAATGAATAAAAACAGTTTGTTTGGTTGAATGAATGCGTTAAGCTCGAGACATTGAATGAATGAGAGAAGCTCTAATCATTGAATCATCTGGTGCAGTTTGTTTCATTGAATCAATAAATAACGTCTGATACATTGAATGAATGATTGAAGTTTCTTTTAGGGAATGAACGAATACAGTTTGTTTCTTTAAATGAATGAGTTAAGCTTGAGGCATTGAATGAAGAGTGAAGCTCTGCTCATTGAATTAACACGAACAGCTTTTTTGCTTCGATCAATGAATAAAGGTGGGTTCATTTAATGAACGATTGAATTTAGAATCAACAAACGAATTTACTTTCTTTCAACGAATGAGTAAAGTCTGAGGTATTGTATAAATGAGAAACTGTGTTGAAATTGAATTAATTCGTGCAGTTTATTTAATTGAATCAATGTATAACGTTTGTTTCATTGAATGAATGAATACAGTTTGTTCGGTTGAAGGAATGTATTAAGCTTGAGACATTAAATGAATGAGAGAAGCTTTACTGCACTTGCAGTTTGTTTCATTACATCAATTTATAACGGTTGATTTACTGAATGAATAAAAACAGTTTGTTTGGTTGAATGAATGTGTTAAGCTCGAGACATTGAATGAATAAGAGAAGCTCTAATCATTGAATCATCTGGTGCAGTTTGTTTCATTGAATCAGTGAATAACGACTGATACATTGAATGAATAATTGAAGTTTCTTTCAGCGAATGAACGAATACAGTTTGTTTCTTTCAATGAATGAGTTAAGCTTGAGACATTGTATGAATGAATACACTTTGGTCGGGTGAGGGAATGTATTAAGCTTGAGACATTAAATGAATGGGAGAAGCTCTACTGCACTTGCAGTTCGTTGCATTGCATAAATTTATAACGATTGGTTTTTTGAATGAATGTATACAGTTCGTTCGGTTGAAGGAATGTATTAAGCCTGAGACATTAAATGAATGAGAGAAGCTTTACTGCACTTGCCGTTTGTTTCATTACATCAATTTATAACAGTTGATTTACTGAATGAATAAAAACAGTTTATTTGGTTGAATGAAAGCGTTAAGCTCGAGACATTGAATGAATAAGAGAAGCTCTAATCATTGAATCATCTGGTGCAGTTTGTTTCATTGAATCAGTGAATAACGACTGATACATTGAATGAATGATTGAAGTTTCTTTCAGCGAATGAACGAATACAGTTTGTTTCTTTCAATGAATGAGTTAAGCTTGAGGCATTGAATGAATGAATAGTTTGTTCGGGTGAAGGAATGTATTAAGCTTGAGACATTAAATGAATGGGTGAAGCTCTACTGCACTTGCAGTTTGTTGCATTGCATCAATTTATAACGTTTGATTTTTTGAATGAATGGAAACAGTTTGTTTAATTGAATGAATGCGTTAAGCACGAGACATTGAATGACTGAGAAAAGCTCTAATGCACTTGCAGTTTGTTTCATTCCATCAATTTATAACGGTTGATTCACTGAATGAATAAAAACAGTTTGTTTGGTTGAATGAATGCGTTAAGCTCGAGACATTGAATGAATGAGAGAAGCTCTAATCATTGAATCATCTGGTGCAGTTTGTTTCATTGAATCAATAAATAACGTCTGATACATTGAATGAATGAATGAAGTTGCTTTCAGGGAATGAACGAATACAGTTTGTTTCTTTCAATGAATGAGTTAAGCTTGAGGCATTGAATGAAGAGTGAAGCTCTGCTCAATGAATTAACACGAACAGCTTGTTTCCTTGGATCAATGAATAAAGGTTGGTTCATTTAATGAACGAGTGAATTTAGAATCAACAAACGAATGAATGCATTTACTTTCTTTCAACGAATAAGTAAAGGTTGAGGTATTGAAGAAATGAGAAACTGTGTTGTAATTGAATTAATTCGTGCAGTTTATTTAATTGAATCAATGTATAACGTTTGTTTCATTGAATGAATGAATACAGTTTGTTCGGTTGAAGGAATGTATTAAGCTTGAGACCTTAAATGAATGAGAGAAGCTTTACTGCACTTGCAGTTTGTTTCATTACATCAATTTATAACGTTTGATTTACTGAATGAATAAAAACAGTTTGTTTGGTTGAATGAATGTGTTAAGCTCGAGACATTGAATGAATAAGAGAAGCTCTAATCATTGAATCATCTGGTGCAGTTTTTTTCATTGAATCAGTGAATAACGACTGATACATTGAATGAATGATTGAAGTTTCTATCAGCGAATGAACGAATACAGTTTGTTTCTTTCAATGAATGAGTTAAGCTTGAGGCATTGAATGAATGAGAGAAGCGCAAATCATTGAAACAATGAATATCGTTTGTTTCATTGAATGAATGAATACAGTTTGTTTCTTTCAATGAATGAGTTAAGCTTGATGCATTGAATGAAGAGTGAAGCTCTGCTCAATGAATTAACACGAACAGCTTGTTTCATTGGATCAATGAATAAAAGTTGGATCATTTAATGAACGATTGAATTTAGAATCAACAAACGAATGAATACAATTACTATCTTTCAATGAATCAGTAAAGATTGAGGTATTGAATGAATGAGAAACTGTGTTGTAATTGAATTAATTCGTGCAGTTTATTTAATTGAATCAATGTATAACGTTTGTTTCTTTGTACGAATGAATACAGTTTGTTCGGTTGAAGGAATGTATTAAGCTTGAGACATTAAATGAATGAGAGAAGCTCTAATGCACTTGCAGTTTGTTTCATTACATCAATTTATAACGGTTGATTCACTGAATGAATAAAAACAGTTTGTTTGGTTGAATGAATGCGTTAAGCTCGAGACATTGAATGAATGAGAGAAGCTCTAATCATTGAATCATCTGGTGCAGTTTGTTTCATTGAATCAATAAATAACGTCTGATACATTGAATGAATGATTGAAGTTTCTTTTAGGGAATGAACGAATACAGTTTGTTTCTTTAAATGAATGAGTTAAGCTTGAGGCATTGAATGAAGAGTGAAGCTCTGCTCATTGAATTAACACGAACAGCTTGTTTCCTTGGATCAATGAATAAAGGTGGGTTCATTTAATGAACGATTGAATTTAGAATCAACAAACGAATTTACTTTCTTTCAACGAATGAGTAAAGTTTGAGGTATTGTATAAATGAGAAACTGTGGTGAAATTGAATTAATTCGTGCAGTTTATTTAATTGAATCAATGTATAACGTTTGTTTCATTGAATGAATGAATACAGTTTGTTCGGTTGAAGGAATGTATTAAGCTTGAGACATTAAATGAATGAGAGAAGCTTTACTGCACGTGCAGTTTGTTTCATTACATCAATTTATAACGGTTGATTTACTGAATGAATAAAAACAGTTTGTTTGGTTGAATGAATGTGTTAAGCTCGAGACATTGAATGAATAAGAGAAGCTCTAATCATTGAATCATCTGGTGCAGTTTGTTTCATTGAATCAGTCAATAACGACTGATACATTGAATGAATAATTGAAGTTTCTTTCAGCGAATGAACGAATACAGTTTGTTTCTTTCAATGAATGAGTTAAGCTTGAGGCATTGAATGAATGAGATAAGCGCAAATCATTGAAACAATGAATATCGTTTGTTTAATTGAATGAATGCGTTAAGCACGAGACATTGAATGAATGAGAAAAGCTCTAATGCACTTGCAGTTTGTTTCATTACATCAATTTATAACGGTTGATTTACTGAATGAATAAAAACAGTTTGTTTGGTTGAATGAATGCGTTTAGCTCGAGACATTCAATGAATAAGAGAAGCTCTAATCATTGAATCATCTGGTGCAGTTTGTTTCATTGAATCATTGAATAACGACTGATACATTGAATAAATGATTGAAGTTTCTTTCAGCGAATGAACGAATACAGTTTGTTTCTTTCAATGAATGAGTTAAGCTTGAGGCATTGAATGAATGAGAGAAGCGCAAATCATTGAAACAATGAATATCGTTTGTTTCATTGAATGAATGAATACAGTTTGATTCTTTCAATGAATCTATTAACCTCGAGGCATTGAATGAAGAGTGAAGCTCTGCTCATTGAATTAACACGAACAGCTTGGTTCCTTGGATCAATGAATAAAGGTGGGTTCATTTAATGAACGATTGAATTTAGAATCAACAAACGAATTTACTTTCTTTCAACGAATGAGTAAAGTTTGAGGTATTGTATGAATGAGAAACTGTGTTGAAATTGAATTAATTCGTGCAGTTTATTTAATTGAATCAATGTATAACGTTTGTTTCATTGAATGAATGAATACAGTTTGTTCGGTTGAAGGAATGTATTAAGCTTGAGACATTAAATGAATGAGAGAAGCTTTACTGCACTTGCAGTTTGTTTCATTACATCAATTTATAACGGTTGATTTACTGAATGAATAAAAACAGTTTGTTTGGTTGAATGAATGTGTTAAGCTCGAGACATTGAATGAATAAGAGAAGCTCTAATCATTGAATCATCTGGTGCAGTTTGTTTCATTGAATCAGTGAATAACGACTGATACATTGAATGAATAATTGAAGTTTCTTTCAGCGAATGAACGAATACAGTTTGTTTCTTTCAATGAATGAGTTAAGCTTGAGGCATTGAATGAATGAGATAAGCGCAAATCATTGAAACAATGAATATCGTTTGTTTAATTGAATGAATGCGTTAAGCACGAGACATTGAATGAATGAGAAAAGCTCTAATGCACTTGCAGTTTGTTTCATTACATCAATTTCTAACGGTTGATTTACTGAATGAATAAAAACAGTTTGTTTGGTTGAATGAATGCGTTAAGCTCGACACATTCAATGAATAAGAGAAGCTCTAATCATTGAATCATCTGGTGCAGTTTGTTTCATTGAATCAGTGAATAACGACTGATACATTGAATAAATGATTGGAGTTTCTTTCAGCGAATGAACGAATACAGTTTGTTTCTTTCAATGAATGAGTTAAGCTTGAGGCATTGAATGAATGAATAGTTTGTTCGGGTGAAGGAATGTATTAAGCTTGAGACATTAAATGAATGGGTGAAGCTCTACTGCACTTGCAGTTTTATTGCATTGCATCAATTTATAACGTTTGATTTTTTGAATGAATGAAAACAGTTTGTTTAATTGAATGAATGCGTTAAGCACGAGACATTGAATGAATGAGAAAAGCTCTAATGCACTTGCAGTTTGTTTCATTGCATCAATTTATAACGGTTGATTCACTGAATGAATAAAAACAGTTTGTTTGGTTGAATGAATGCGTTAAGCTCGAGACATTGAATGAATGAGAGAAGCTCTAATCATTGAATCATCTGGTGCAGTTTGTTTCATTGAATCAATAAATAACGTCTGATACATTGAATGAATGATGAAGTTGCTTTCAGGGAATGAACGAATGCAGTTTGTTTCTTTCAATGAATGAGTTAAGCTTGAGGCATTGAATAAAGAGTGAAGCTCTGCTCATTGTATTAACACGAACAGCTTGTTTCCTTGGATCAATGAATAAAGGTTGGTCCATTTAATGAACGATTGAATTTAGAATCAACAAACGAATGAATGCATTTACTTTCTTTCAACGAATAAGTAAAGGTTGAGGTATTGAAGAAATGAGAAACTGTGTTGTAATTGAATTAATTCGTGCAGTTTATTTAATTGAATCAATGTATAACGTTTGTTTCATTGAATGAATGAATACAGTTTGTTCGGTTGAAGGAATGTATTAAGCTTGAGACCTTAAATGAATGAGAGAAGCTTTACTGCACTTGCAGTTTGTTTCGTTACATCAATTTATAACGGTTGATTTACTGAATGAATAAAAACAGTTTGTTTGGTTGAATGAATGCGTTAAGCTTGAGACATTCAATGAATAAGAGAAGCTCTAATCATTGAATCATCTGGTGCAGTTTGTTTCATTGAATCAGTGAATAACGACTGATACATTGAATGAATGATTGAAGTTTCTATCAGCGAATGAACGAATACAGTTTGTTTCTTTCAATGAATGAGTTAAGCTTGAGGCATTGAATGAATGAGAAAGCGCAAATCATTGAAACAATGAATATCGTTTGTTTCATTGAATGAATGAATACAGTTTGTTTCTTTCAATGAATCTATTAACCTCGAGACATTGAATGAAGAGTGAAGCTCTGCTCATTGAATTAACACGAACAGCTTGTTTCATTGGATCAATGAATAAAAGTTGGATCATTTAATGAACGATTGAATTTAGAATCAACAAACGAATGAATACAATTACTATCTTTCAATGAATCAGTAAAGATTGAGGTATTGAATGAATGAGAAACTGTGTTGTAATTGAATTAATTCGTGCAGTTTATTTAATTGAATCAATGTATAACGTTTGTTTCTTTGAACGAATGAATACAGTTTGTTCGGTTGAAGGAATGTATTAAGCTTGAGACATTAAATGAATGAGAGAAGCTCTAATGCACTTGCAGTTTGTTTCATTACATCAATTTATAACGGTTGATTTACTGAATGAATAAAAACAGTTTGTTTGGTTGAATGAATGCGTTAAGCTCGAGACATTCAATGAATAAGAGAAGCTCTAATCATTGAATCATCTGGTGCAGTTTGTTTCATTGAATCAGTGAATAACGACTGATACATTGAATGAATGATTGAAGCGAATGAACGAATACAGTTTGTTTCTTTCAATGAATGAGTTAAGCTTGAGGCATTGAATGAATGAAACGTTTGTTCGGGTGAAGGAATGTATTAAGCTTGAGACATTAAATGAATGGGAGAAGCTCTACTGCACTTGCAGTTTGTTGCATTGCATCAATTTATAACGTTTGATTTTTTGAATGAATGAAAACAGTTTGTTTAATTGAATGAATGCGTTAAGCACGAGACATTGAATGAATGTGAAAAGCTCTAATGCACATGCAGTTTGTTTCATTACATCAATTTATAACGGTTGATTCACTGAATGAATAAAAACAGTTTGTTTGGTTGAATGAATGCGTTAAGCTCGAGACATTGAATGAATGAGAGAAGCTCTAATCATTGAATCATCTGGTGCAGTTTGTTTCATTGAATCAATAAATAACGTCTGATACATTGAATGAATGATTGAAGTTTCTTTCAGGGAATGAACGAATACAGTTTGTTTCTTTAAATGAATGAGTTAAGCTTGAGGCATTGAATGAAGAGTGAAGCTCTGCTCATTGAATTAACACGAACAGCTTGTTTCCTTGGATCAATGAATAAAGGTGGGTTCATTTAATGAACGATTGAATTTAGAATCAACAAACGAATTTACTTTCTTTCAACGAACGGGTTAAGTTTGAGGTATTGTATAAATGAGAAACTGTGTTGAAATTGAATTAATTCGTGCAGTTTATTTAATTGAATCAATGTATAACGTTTGTTTCATTGAATGAATGAATACAGTTTGTTCGGTTGAAGGAATGTATTAAGCTTGAGACATTAAATGAATGAGAGAAGCTTTACTGCACTTGCAGTTTGTTTCATTACATCAATTTATAACGGTTGATTTACTGAATGAATAAAAACAGTTTGTTTGGTTGAATGAATGCGTTAAGCTCGAGACATTGAATGAATGAGAGAAGCTCTAATCATTGAATCATCTGATGCAGTTTGTTTCATTGAATCAGTGAATAACGACTGATACATTGAATGAATGATTGAAGTTTCTTTCAGCGAATGAACGAATATAGTTTGTTTCTTTCAATGAATGAGTTAAGCTTGAGGCATTGAATGAATGAAACGTTTGTTCGGGTGAAGGAATGTATTAAGCTTGAGACATTAAATGAATGGGAGAAGCTCTACTGCACTTGCAGTTTGTTGCATTGCATCAATTTATAACGGTTGATTCACTGAATGAATAAAAACAGTTTGTTTGGTTGAATGAATGCGTTAAGCTCGAGACATTGAATGAATGAGAGAAGCTCTAATGCACTTGCAGTTTGTTTCATTACATCAATTTATAACGGTTGATTCACTGAATGAATAAAAACAGTTTGTTTGGTTGAATGAATGCGTTAAGCTCGAGACATTGAATGAATGAGAGAAGCTCTAATCATTGAATCATCTGGTGCAGTTTGTTTCATTGAATCAATAAATAACGTCTGATACATTGAATGAATGATTGAAGTTTCTTTTAGGGAATGAACGAATACAGTTTGTTTCTTTAAATGAATGAGTTAAGCTTGAGGCATTGAATGAAGAGTGAAGCTCTGCTCATTGAATTAACACGAACAGCTTGTTTCCTTGAATCGATGAATAAAGGTGGGTTCCTTTAATGAACGATTGAATTTAGAATCAACA
Source organism: Chiloscyllium plagiosum (assembly GCF_037043375.1). NCBI lineage: Eukaryota > Metazoa > Chordata > Chondrichthyes > Orectolobiformes > Hemiscylliidae > Chiloscyllium > Chiloscyllium plagiosum. Next base: position 101,943,066 of record NW_028270146.1, on the reverse strand, counting down.
AACGAATTTACTTTCTTTCAACGAATGAGTAAAGTTTGAGGTATTGTATAAATGAGAAACTGTGTTGAAATTGAATTAATTCGTGCAGTTTATTTAATTGAATCAATGTATAACGTTTGTTTCATTGAACGAATGAATACAGTTTGTTCGGTTGAAGGAATGTATTAAGCTTGAGACATTAAATGAATGAGAGAAGCTTTACTGCACTTGCAGTTTGTTTCATTACATCAATTTATAACGGTTGATTTACTGAATGAATAAAAACAGTTTGTTTGGTTGAAGGAATGTGTTAAGCTCGAGACATTGAATGAATAAGAGAAGCTCTAATCATTGAATCATCTGGTGCAGTTTGTTTCATTGAATCAGTGAATAACGACTGATACATTGATTGAATAATTGAAGTTTCTTTCAGCGAATGAACGAATACAGTTTGTTTCTTTCAATGAATGAGTTAAGCTTGAGACATTGTATGAATGAATACACTTTGTTCGGGTGAAGGAATGTATTAAGCTTGAGACATTAAATGAATGGGAGAAGCTCTACTACACTTGCAGTTTGTTGCATTGCATAAATTTATAACGTTTGATTTTTTGAATGAATGTATACAGTTAGTTCGGTTGAAGGAATGTATTAAGCCTGAGACATTAAATGAATGAGAGAAGCTTTACTGCACTTGCAGTTTGTTTCATTACATCAATTCATAACAGTTGATTTACTGAATGAATAAAAACAGTTTGTTTGGTTGAATGAATGCGTTAAGCTCGAGGCATTGAATGAATAAGAGAAGCTCTAATCATTGAATCATCTGGTGCAGTTTGGTTCTTTGAATCAGTGAATAACGACTGATACATTGAATGAATGATTGAAGTTTCTTTCAGCGAATGAACGAATACACTTTGTTTGTTTCAATGAATGAGTTAAGCTTGAGGCATTGAATGAATGAGATAAGCGCAAATCATTGAAACAATGAATATCGTTTGTTTAATTGAATGAATGCGTTAAGCACGAGACATTGAATGAATGAGAAAAGCTCTAATGCACTTGCAGTTTGTTTCGTTAGATCAATCTATAACGGTTGATTCACTGAATGAATAAAAACAGTTTGTTTGGTTGAATGAATGCGTTAAGCTCGAGACATTGAATGAATGAGAGAAGCTCTAATCATTGAATCATCTGGTGCAGTTTGTTTCATTGAATCAATAAATAACGTCTGATACATTGAATGAATGATTGAAGTTTCTTTCAGGGAATGAACGAATACAGTTTGTTTCTTTCAATGAATGAGTTAAGCTTGAGGCATTGAATGAATGAGAGAAGCGCCAATCATTGAAACAATGAATATCGTTTGTTTAATTGAATGAATGCGTTAAGCACGAGACATTGAATGAATGAGAAAAGCTTTAATGCACTTGCAGTTTGTTTCGTTACATCAATTTATAACGGTTGATTCACTGAATGAATAAAAACAGTTTGTTTGGTTGAATGAATGCGTTAAGCTCGAGACATTGAATGAATGAGAGAAGCTCTAATCATTGAATCATCTGGTGCAGTTTGTTTCATTGAATCAATAAATAACGTCTGATACATTGAAGGAATGATTGAAGTTTCTTTCAGGGAATGAACGAATACAGTTTGTTTCTTTCAATGAATGAGTTAAGCTTGAGGCACTGAATGAATGAATAGTTTGTTCGGGTGAAGGAATGCATTAAGCTTGAGACATTAAATGAATGAGAGAAGCTCTACTGCACTTGCAGTTTGTTGCATTGCATCAATTTATAACGTTTGATTTTTTGATTGAATGAAAACAGAATGAATTTAGAATCAACAAACGAATGAAAACATTTACTATCTTTCAATGAATGAGTAAAGGTTGAGGTATTGAATGAATGAGAAACTGTGTAGTAATTGAATTAATTCGTGCAGTTTATTTAATTGAATCAATGTATAACGTTTGTTTCATTGAATGAATAAAAACAGTTTGTTTGGTTGAATGAATGTGTTAAGCTCGAGACATTGAATGAATAAGAGAAGCTCTAATCATTGAATCATCTGGTGCAGTTTGTTTCATTGAATCAGTGAATAACGACTGATACATTGAATGAATGATTGAAGTTTCTTTCAGCGAATGAACGAATACAGTTTGTTACTTTCAATGAATGAGTTAAGCTTGAGGTATTGAAAGAATGAGAGAAGCGCAAATCATTGAAACAATGAATATCGTTTGTTTCATTGAATGATTGAATACACATTGTTTCTTTCAATGAATCTATTAACCTCGAGACATTGAATGAAGAGTGATGCTCTGCTCATTGAATTAACACGAACAGCTTGTTTCATTGGATCAATGAATAAAAGTTGGATCATTTAAAGAACGATTGAATTTAAAATCAACAAACGAATGAATACAATTACTATCTTTCAATGAATCAGTAAAGATTGAGGTATTGAATGAATGAGAAACTGTGTAGTAATTGTATTAATTCGTGCAGTTTATTTAATTGAATCAATGTATAACGTTTGTTTCTTTGAATGAATGAATACAGTTTGTTCGGTTGAAGGAATGTATTAAGCTTGAGACATTAAATGAATGAGAGAAGCTTTACTGCATTTGCAGTTTGTTGCCTTGCATCAGGTTATAACGTTTGATTTTTTGAATGAATGAAAACAGTTTGTTTCATTGAATGAATGCGTTAAGCTCGAGACATTGAATGAATGAGAAAAGCTCTAATCATTGAATCATCAGGAGCAGTTGTTTCATTGAATCAATGAATAATGTTGGTTTCATTGAATGAATGATTGAAGATACTTTTAACCAATGAACATGTTGTTTCTTTAAATGAATGTGTTTGGCTTAGGGCATTGAATGAAAGTTTTGAGCTCTGCTCATTGAATTATCAGGAGCATCTTGTTTCATTGGATCAATGAAGAACGTTTGGTTCATTGAATCAATGAATAACGTCCGAATCATTGAAAGAATGATTCAAGTTTCTTTCAACGACTGAACGCATTCAGATTTTTTCCTTCACTGAATGAGTTAAGCTTGAGACATGGAATGAATGAGAGTAGCTCAACCTATTGATTCAATGAATAACGTTTGTTTCATTGAATGAATACAGTTTGTTTCTTTTAATGAATGTGTTTAACTCGAGACATTGAATGAGTGAAGCTCTGCTCATTGAATTAACACGTATATTGGATCAATGAATAATGTTTGGTTCATTTAATGAACGATTGAACTTAGAATCGACTAACATGAATCGACTAACATGACTAACATGACTAACTTGTTTCATTGGATCAATGAAGAACGTTTGGTTCAATGAATACATTTACTTTCTTTCAATGAATGAGTAAAGGTTGAGGCATTGAATGAATGAATATAGTTTGATCGTTCGAAGGAAGGTATTAAGCTTGAGACATTAAATGAATGAGAGCACCTTTACTGCACTTGCAGTTTGTTTCATTACATCAATTTATAACGTTTGATTTACTGAATGAATAAAAAGAGTTTGTTTGGTTGAATGAATGCGTTAAGCTTGAGACATTCAATGAATAAGAGAAGCTCTAATCATTGAATCATCTGGTGCAGTTTGGTTCATTGAATCAGTGAATAACGACTGATACATTGAATGAATGATTGAAGTTTCTTTCAGCGAATGAACGAATACAGTTTGTTTCTTTCAATGAATGCGTTCAGATTGAGGCATTGAATGAATGAATAGTTTGTTCGGGTGAAGGAATGTATTAAGCTTGAGACATTAAATGAATGGGAGAAGCTCTACTGCACTTGCAGTTTGTTGCATTGCATCAATTTATAACGTTTGATTTTTTGAATGAATGAAACAGTTTGTTTAATTGAATGAATGCGTTAAGCTCGAGACATTGAATGAATGAGAGAAGCTCTAATCATTGAATCATCTGGTGCAGTTTGTTTCATTGAATCAATCAATAACGTCTGATACATTGAATGAATGATTGACGTTTCTTTCAGGGAAGGAACGAATACAGTTTGTTTCTTTCAATGAATGAGTTAAGTTTGAGGCATTGAATGAAGAGTGAAGCTCTGCTCATTGAATTAACACGAACAGCTTGTTTCCTTGGATCAATGAATAAAGGTTGGTTCATTTAATGAACGATTGAATTTAGAATCAACAAACGAATCAATACATTTACTATCTTTCAATGAATGAGTAAAGGTTGAGGTATTGAATGAATGAGAAACTGTGTTGTAATTGAATTAATTCGTGCAGTTTATTTAATTGAATCAATGTATAACGTTTTATTTGTTTGAATGAATGAATACAGTTTGTTCGGTTGAAGGAATGTATTAAGCTTGAGACATTAAATGAATGAGAGAAGCTTTACTGCACTTGCAGTTTGTTGCATTGCATCAGTTTATAACGTTTGATTTTTTGAATGAATGAAAACAGTTTGATTCATTGAATGAATGCGTTAAGCTCGAGACATTGAATGAATGAGAAAAGCTCTAATCATTGAATCATCAGGAGCAGTTGTTTCATTGAATTAATGAATAATGTTGGTTTCATTGAATGAATGATTGAAGATTCTTTTAACCAATGAACATGTTGTTTCTTTAAATGAATGTGTTTGGCTTAGGGCATTGAATGAAAGTTTTGAGCTCTGCTCATTGAATTATCAGGAGCATCTTGTTTCATTGGATCAATGAAGAACGTTTGGTTCATTGAATGAACGATTGAATTTAGAATCTACGAACGAATGAATACATTTCCTTTCTTTCAATGAATGAGTTAAGATATTGAATGAATGAGAAACTCTCTTCTAATTGAATTAATTCGTGCAGTTTGTTTAATTGAATCAATGTATCACGTTTAATGAGTACAGTTTGTTTCTTTCAAGGAATGTATTAACCTCGAGACATTGAATGAGAGAGTGAAGATCTGCTCATTGAATTAACACAAACAGCTTGAATGAGAAAATCCGTTCTAATTGAGTTAATTTGTGCAGTTTGATTCATTTAATCAATGAATAACGTCCGAATCATTGAAAGAATGATTCAAGTTTCTTTCAACGACTGAACGCATTCAGATTTTTTCCTTCACTGAATGAGTTAAGCTTGAGACATGGAATGAATGAGAGAAGCTCAACCTATTGATTCAATGAATAACGTTTGTTTCATTGAATGAATACAGTTTCTTTCTTTCAATGAATGTATTAACTCGAGACATTGAATGAGTGAAGCTCAGCTCGTTGAATTAACACGTATATTGGATCAATGAATAATGTTTGGTTCATTTAATGAACGATTGAACTTAGAATCGACTAACGCATGAATACATTTACTTTCTTTCAATGAATGAGTAAAGGTTGAGGCATTGAATGAATGAATACAGTTTGTTCGGTTGAAGGAATGTATTAAGCTTGAGACATTAAATGAATGAGAGCAGCTTTACTGCACTTGCAGTTTGTTTCATTACATCAATTTATAACGGTTGATTTACTGAATGAATAAAAACAGTTTGTTTGGTTGAATGAATGTGTTAAGCTCGAGACATTGAATGAATAAGAGAAGCTCTAATCATTGAATCATCTGGTGCAGTTTGTTTCATTGAATCAGTGAATAACGACTGATACATTGAATGAATAATTGAAGTTTCTTTCAGCGAATGAACGAATACAGTTTGTTTCTTTCAATGAATGAGTTAAGCTTGAGACATTGTATGAATGAATACACTTTGTTCGGGTGAAGGAATGTATTAAGCTTGAGACATTAAATGAATGGGAGAAGCTCTACTGCACTTGCAGTTTGTTGCATTGCATAAATTTATAACGTTTGATTTTTTGAATGAATGTATACAGTTTGTTCGGTTGAAGGAATGTATTAAGCCTGAGACATTAAATGAATGAGAGAAGCTTTACTGCACTTGCAGTTTGTTTCATTACATCAATTTATAATAGTTGATTTACTGAATGAATAAAAACAGTTTGTTTGGTTGAATGAATGCGTTAAGCTCGAGACATTGAATGAATAAGAGAAGCTCTAATCATTGAATCATCTGGTGCAGTTTGGTTCTTTGAATCAGTGAATAACGACTGATACATTGGATGAATGATTGAAGTTTCTTTCAGCGAATGAACGAATACAGTTTGTTTCTTTCAATGAATGAGTTAAGCTTGAGGCATTGAATGAATGAGATAAGCGCAAATCATTGAAACAATGAATATCGTTTGTTTAATTGAATGAATGCGTTACGCACGAGACATTGAATGAATGAGAAAAGCTCTAATGCACTTGCAGTTTGTTTCATTACATGAATTTATAACGGTTGATTTACTGAATGAATAAAAACAGTTTGTTTGGTTGAATGAATGCGTTAAGCTCGAGACATTCAATGAACAAGAGAAGCTCTAATCATTGAATCATCTGGTGGAGTTTGTTTCATTGAATCAGTGAATAACGACTGATACATTGAATGAATGATTGAAGTTTCTTTCAGCGAATGAACGAATACAGTTTGTTTCTTTCAATGAATGAGTTAAGCTTGAGGCATTGAATGAATGAATAGTTTGTTCGGGTGAAGGAAAGTATTAAGCTTGAGACATTAAATGAATGGGTGAAGCTCTACTGCACTTGCAGTTTGTTGCATTGCATCAATTTATAACGTTTGATTTTTTGAATGAATGAAAACAGTTTGTTTAATTGAATGAATGCGTTAAGCACGAGACATTGAATGAATGAGAAAAGCTCTAATGCACTTGCAGTTTGTTTCATTACATCAATTTATAACGGTTGATTCACTGAATGAATAAAAACAGTTTGTTTGGTTGAATGAATGCGTTAAGCTCGAGACATTGAATGAATGAGAGAAGCTCTTATCATTGAATCATCTGGTGCAGTTTGTTTCATTGAATCAATAAATAACGTCTGATACATTGAATGAATGAATGAAGTTTCTTTCAGGGAATGAACGAATACAGTTTGTTTCTTTCAATGAATGAGTTAAGCTTGAGGCATTGAATAAAGAGTGAAGCTCTGCTCATTGAATTAACACGAACAGCTTGTTTCCTTGGATCAATGAATAAAGGTTGGTTCATTTAATGAACGATTGAATTTAGAATCAACAAACGAATGAATGCATTTACTTTCTTTCAACGAATAAGTAAAGGTTGAGGTATTGAAGAAATGAGAAACTGTGTTGTAATTGAATTAATTCGTGCAGTTTATTTAATTGAATCAATGTATAACGTTTGTTTCATTGAATGAATGAATACAGTTTGTTCGGTTGAAGGAATGTATTAAGCTTGAGACCTTAAATGAATGAGAGAAGCTTTACTGCACTTGCAGTTTGTTTCATTACATCAATTTATAACGGTTGATTTACTGAATGAATAAAAACAGTTTGTTTGGTTGAATGAATGTGTTAAGCTCGAGACATTGAATGAATAAGAGAAGCTCTAATCATTGAATCATCTGGTGCAGTTTGTTTCATTGAATCAGTGAATAACGACTGATACATTGAATGAATGATTGAAGTTTCTATCAGCGAATGAACGAATACAGTTTGTTTCTTTCAATGAATGAGTTAAGCTTGAGGCATTGAATGAATGAGAGAAGCGCAAATCATTGAAACAATGAATATCGTTTGTTTCATTGAATGAATGAATACAGTTTGTTTCTTTCAATGAATCTATTAACCTCGAGACATTGAATGAAGAGTGAAGCTCTGCTCATTGAATTAACACGAACAGCTTGTTTCATTGGATCAATGAATAAAAGTTGGATCATTTAATGAACGATTGAATTTAGAATCAACAAACGAATGAGTACAATTACTATCTTTCAATGAATCAGTAAAGATTGAGGTATTGAATGAATGAGAAACTGTGTTGTAATTGAATTAATTCGTGCAGTTTATTTAATTGAATCAATGTATAACGTTTGTTTCTTTGAACGAATGAATACAGTTTGTTCGGTTCAAGGAATGTATTAAGCTTGAGACATTAAATGAATGAGAGAAGCTCTAATGCACTTGCAGTTTGTTTCATTACATCAATTTATAACGGTTGATTTACTGAATGAATAAAAACAGTTTGTTTGGTTGAATGAATGCGTTAAGCTCGAGACATTGAATGAATAAGAGAAGCTCTAATCATTGAATCATCTGGTGCAGTTTGTTTCATTGAATCAGTGAATAACGACTGATACATTGAATGAATGATTGAAGTTTCTTTCAGCGAATGAACGAATATAGTTTGTTTCTTTCAATGAATGAGTTAAGCTTGAGGCATTGAATGAATGAAACGTTTGTTCGGGTGAAGGAATGTATTAAGCTTGAGACATTAAATGAATGGGAGAAGCTCTACTGCACTTGCAGTTTGTTGCATTGCATCAATTTATAACGTTTGATTTTTTGAATGAATGAAAACAGTTTGTTTAATTGAATGAATGCGTTAAGCACGAGACATTGAATGAATGTGAAAAGCTCTAATGCACTTGCAGTTTGTTTCATTACATCAATTTATAACGGTTGATTCACTGAATGAATAAAAACAGTTTGTTTGGTTGAATGAATGCGTTAAGCTCGAGACATTGAATGAATGAGAGAAGCTCTAATCATTGAATCATCTGGTGCAGTTTGTTTCATTGAATCAATAAATAACGTCTGATACATTGAATGAATGATTGAAGTTTCTTTTAGGGAATGAACGAATACAGTTTGTTTCTTTAAATGAATGAGTTAAGCTTGAGGCATTGAATGAAGAGTGAAGCTCTGCTCATTGAATTAACACGAACAGCTTGTTTCCTTGGATCGATGAATAAAGGTGGGTTCATTTAATGAACGATTGAATTTAGAATCAACAAACGAATTTACTTTCTTTCAACGAATGAGTAAAGTTTGAGGTATTGTATAAATGAGAAACTGTTGAAATTGAATTAATTCGTGCAGTTTATTCAATTGAATCAATGTATAACGTTTGTTTCATTGAATGAATGAATACAGTTTGTTCGGTTGAAGGAATGTATTAAGCTTGAGACATTAAATGAATGAGAGAAGCTTTACTGCACTTGCAGTTTGTTTCATTACATCAATTTATAACGGTTGATTTACTGAATGAATAAAAACAGTTTGTTTGGTTGAATGAATGTGTTAAGCTCGAGACATTGAATGAATAAGAGAAGCTCTAATCATTGAATCATCTGGTGCAGTTTGTTTCATTGAATTAGTGAATAACGACTGATACATTGAATGAATAATTGAAGTTTCTTTCAGCGAATGAACGAATACAGTTTGTTTCTTTCAATGAATGAGTTAAGCTTGAGACATTGTATGAATGAATACACTTTGTTCGGGTGAAGGAATGTATTAAGCTTGAGACATTAAATGAATGGGAGAAGCTCTACTGCACTTGCAGTTTGTTGCATTGCATAAATTTATAACGTTTGATTTTTTGAATGAATGTTTACAGTTAGTTCGGTTGAAGGAATGTATTAAGCCTGAGACATTAAATGAATGAGAGAAGCTTTACTGCACTTGCAGTTTGTTTCATTACATCAATTTATAACAGTTGATTTACTGAATGAATAAAAACAGTTTGTTTGGTTGAATGAATGCGCTAAGCTCGAGACATTGAATGAATAAGAGAAGCTCTAATCATTGAATCATCTGGTGCAGTTTGGTTCTTTGAATCAGTGAATAACGACTGATACATTGAATGAATGATTGAAGTTTCTTTCAGCGAATGAACGAATACACTTTGTTTGTTTCAATGAATGAGTTAAGCTTGAGGCATTGAATGAATGAGATAAGCGCAAATCATTGAAACAATGAATATCGTTTGTTTAATTGAATGAATGCGTTAAGCACGAGACATTGAATGAATGAGAAAAGCTCTAATGCACTTGCAGTTTGTTTCGTTAGATCAATCTATAACGGTTGATTCACTGAATGAATGAAAACAGTTTGTTTGGTTGAATGAATGCGTTAAGCTCGAGACATTGAATGAATGAGAGAAGCTCTAATCATTGAATCATCTGGTGCAGTTTGTTTCATTGAATCAATAAATAACGTCTGATACATTGAATGAATGATTGAAGTTTCTTTCAGGGAATGAACGAATACAGTTTGTTTCTTTCAATGAATGAGTTAAGCTTGAGGCATTGAATGAATGAGAGAAGCGCCAATCATTGAAACAATGAATATCGTTTGTTTAATTGAATGAATGCGTTCAGCACGAGACATTGAATGAATGAGAAAAGCTTTAATGCACTTGCAGTTTGTTTCATTACATCAATTTATAACGGTTGATTTACTGAATGAATAAAAACAGTTTGTTTGGTTGAATGAATGCGTTAAGCTCGAGACATTGAATGAATAAGAGAAGCTCTAATCATTGAATCATCTGGTGCAGTTTGTTTCATTGAATCAGTGAATAACGACTGATACATTGAATGAATGATTGAAGTTTCTTTCAGCGAATGAACGAATACAGTTTGTTTCTTTCAATGAATGAGTTAAGCTTGAGGCATTGAATGAATGAAACGTTTGTTCGGGTGAAGGAATGTATTAAGCTTGAGACATTAAATGAATGGGAGAAGCTCTACTGCACTTGCAGTTTGTTGCATTGCATCAATTTATAACGTTTGATTTTTTGAATGAATGAAAACAGTTTGTTTAATTGAATGAATGCGTTAAGCACGAGACATTGAATGAATGTGAAAAGCTCTAATGCACTTGCAGTTTGTTTCATTACATCAATTTATAACGGTTGATTCACTGAATGAATAAAAACAGTTTGTTTGGTTGAATGAATGCGTTAAGCTCGAGACATTGAATGAATGAGAGAAGCTCTAATCATTGAATCATCTGGTGCAGTTTGTTTCATTGAATCAATAAATAACGTCTGATACATTGAATGAATGATTGAAGTTTCTTTTAGGGAATGAACGAATACAGTTTGTTTCTTTAAATGAATGAGTTAAGCTTGAGGCATTGAATGAAGAGTGAAGCTCTGCTCATTGAATTAACACGAACAGCTTGTTTCCTTGGATCGATGAATAAAGGTGGGTTCATTTAATGAACGATTGAATTTAGAATCAACAAACGAATTTACTTTCTTTCAACGAATGAGTAAAGTTTGAGGTATTGTATAAATGAGAAACTGTGTTGAAATTGAATTAATTCGTGCAGTTTATTTAATTGAATCAATGTATAACGTTTGTTTCATTGAATGAATGAATACAGTTTGTTCGGTTGAAGGAATGTATTAAGCTTGAGACATTAAATGAATGAGAGAAGCTTTACTGCACTTGCAGTTTGTTTCATTACATCAATTTATAACGGTTGATTTACTGAATGAATAAAAACAGTTTGTTTGGTTGAATGAATGTGTTAAGCTCGAGACATTGAATGAATAAGAGAAGCTCTAATCATTGAATCATCTGGTGCAGTTTGTTTCATTGAATCAGTGAATAACGACTGATACATTGATTGAATAATTGAAGTTTCTTTCAGCGAATGAACGAATACAGTTTGTTTCTTTCAATGAATGAGTTAAGCTTGAGACATTGTATGAATGAATACACTTTGTTCGGGTGAAGGAATGTATTAAGCTTGAGACATTAAATGAATGGGAGAAGCTCTACTGCACTTGCAGTTTGTTGCATTGCATAAATTTATAACGTTTGATTTTTTGAATGAATGTATACAGTTAGTTCGGTTGAAGGAATGTATTAAGCCTGAGACATTAAATGAATGAGAGAAGCTTTACTGCACTTGCAGTTTGTTTCATTACATCAATTTATAACAGTTGATTTACTGAATGAATAAAAACAGTTTGTTTGGTTGAATGAATGCGTTAAGCTCGAGACATTGAATGAATAAGAGAAGCTCTAATCATTGAATCATCTGGTGCAGTTTGGTTCTTTGAATCAGTGAATAACGACTGATACATTGAATGAATGATTGAAGTTTCTTTCAGCGAATGAACGAATACACTTTGTTTGTTTCAATGAATGAGTTAAGCTTGAGGCATTGAATGAATGAGATAAGCGCAAATCATTGAAACAATGAATATCGTTTGTTTAATTGAATGAATGCGTTAAGCACGAGACATTGAATGAATGAGAAAAGCTCTAATGCACTTGCAGTTTGTTTCGTTAGATCAATCTATAACGGTTGATTCACTGAATGAATAAAAACAGTTTGTTTGGTTGAATGAATGCGTTAAGCTCGAGACATTGAATGAATGAGAGAAGCTCTAATCATTGAATCATCTGGTGCAGTTTGTTTCATTGAATCAATAAATAACGTCTGATACATTGAATGAATGATTGAAGTTTCTTTCAGGGAATGAACGAATACAGTTTGTTTCTTTCAATGAATGAGTTAAGCTTGAGGCATTGAATGAATGAGAGAAGCGCCAATCATTGAAACAATGAATATCGTTTGTTTAATTGAATGAATGCGTTAAGCACGAGACATTGAATGAATGAGAAAAGCTCTAATGCACTTGCAGTTTGTTTCGTTAGATCAATCTATAACGGTTGATTCACTGAATGAATAAAAACAGTTTGTTTGGTTGAATGAATGCGTTAAGCTCGAGACATTGAATGAATGAGAGAAGCTCTAATCATTGAATCATCTGGTGCAGTTTGTTTCATTGAATCAATAAATAACGTCTGATACATTGAATGAATGATTGAAGTTTCTTTCAGGGAATGAACGAATACAGTTTGTTTCTTTCAATGAATGAGTTAAGCTTGAGGCATTGAATGAATGAGAGAAGCGCCAATCATTGAAACAATGAATATCGTTTGTTTAATTGAATGAATGCGTTAAGCACGAGACATTGAATGAATGAGAAAAGCTTTAATGCACTTGCAGTTTGTTTCGTTACATCAATTTATAACGGTTGATTCACTGAATGAATAAAAACAGTTTGTTTGGTTGAATGAATGCGTTAAGCTCGAGACATTGAATGAATGAGAGAAGCTCTAATCATTGAATCATCTGGTGCAGTTTGTTTCATTGAATCAATAAATAACGTCTGATACATTGAATGAATGATTGAAGTTTCTTTCAGGGAATGAACGAATACAGTTTGTTTCTTTCAATGAATGAGTTAAGCTTGAGGCACTGAATGAATGAATAGTTTGTTCGGGTGAAGGAATGTATTAAGCTTGAGACATTAAATGAATGAGAGAAGCTCTACTGCACTTGCAGTTTGTTGCATTGCATCAATTTATAACGTTTGATTTTTTGATTGAATGAAAACAGAATGAATTTAGAATCAACAAACGAATGAAAACATTTACTATCTTTCAATGAATGAGTAAAGGTTGAGGTATTGAATGAATGAGAAACTGTGTAGTAATTGAATTAATTCGTGCAGTTTATTTAATTGAATCAATGTATAACGTTTGTTTCATTGAATGAATAAAAACAGTTTGTTTGGTTGAATGAATGTGTTAAGCTCGAGACATTGAATGAATAAGAGAAGCTCTAATCATTGAATCATCTGGTGCAGTTTGTTTCATTGAATCAGTGAATAACGACTGATACATTGAATGAATGATTGAAGTTTCTTTCAGCGAATGAACGAATACAGTTTGTTACTTTCAATGAATGAGTTAAGCTTGAGGCATTGAATGAATGAGAGAAGCGCAAATCATTGAAACAATGAATATCGTTTGTTTCGTTGAATGATTGAATACACATTGTTTCTTTCAATGAATCTATTAACCTCGAGACATTGAATGAAGAGTGATGCTCTGCTCATTGAATTAACACGAACAGCTTGTTTCATTGGATCAATGAATAAAAGTTGGATCATTTAAAGAACGATTGAATTTAGAATCAACAAACGAATGAATACAATTACTATCTTTCAATGAATCAGTAAAGATTGAGGTATTGAATGAATGAGAAACTGTGTAGTAATTGAATTAATTCGTGCAGTTTATTTAATTGAATCAATGTATAACGTTTGTTTCTTTGAATGAATGAATACAGTTTGTTCGGTTGAAGGAATGTATTAAGCTTGAGACATTAAATGAATGAGAGAAGCTTTACTGCATTTGCAGTTTGTTGCCTTGCATCAGGTTATAACGTTTGATTTTTTGAATGAATGAAAACAGTTTGTTTCATTGAATGAATGCGTTAAGCTCGAGACATTGAATGAATGAGAAAAGCTCTAATCATTGAATCATCAGGAGCAGTTGTTTCATTGAATCAATGAATAATGTTGGTTTCATTGAATGAATGATTGAAGATTCTTTTAACCAATGAACATGTTGTTTCTTTAAATGAATGTGTTTGGCTTAGGGCATTGAATGAAAGTTTTGAGCTCTGCTCATTGAATTATCAGGAGCATCTTGTTTCATTGGATCAATGAAGAACGTTTGGTTCATTGAATCAATGAATAACGTCCGAATCATTGAAAGAATGATTCAAGTTTCTTTCAACGACTGAACGCATTCAGATTTTTTCCTTCACTGAATGAGTTAAGCTTGAGACATGGAATGAATGAGAGTAGCTCAACCTATTGATTCAATGAATAACGTTTGTTTCATTGAATGAATACAGTTTGTTTCTTTTAATGAATGTGTTAAACTCGAGACATTGAATGAGTGAAGCTCTGCTCATTGAATTAACACGTATATTGGATCAATGAATAATGTTTGGTTCATTTAATGAACGATTGAACTTAGAATCGACTAACATGAATCGACTAACATGACTAACATGACTAACTTGTTTCATTGGATCAATGAAGAACGTTTGGTTCAATGAATACATTTACTTTCTTTCAATGAATGAGTAAAGGTTGAGGCATTGAATGAATGAATATAGTTTGATCGTTTGAAGGAAGGTATTAAGCTTGAGACATTAAATGAATGAGAGCACCTTTACTGCACTTGCAGTTTGTTTCATTACATCTATTTATAACGTTTGATTTACTGAATGAATAAAAAGAGTTTGTTTGGTTGAATGAATGCGTTAAGCTTGAGACATTCAAGTAATAAGAGAAGCTCTAATCATTGAATCATCTGGTGCAGTTTGGTTCATTGAATCAGTGAATAACGACTGATACATTGAATGAATGATTGAAGTTTCTTTCAGCGAATGAACGAATACAGTTTGTTTCTTTCAATGAATGCGTTCAGATTGAGGCATTGAATGAATGAATAGTTTGTTCGGGTGAAGGAATGTATTAAGCTTGAGACATTAAATGAATGGGAGAAGCTCTACTGCACTTGCAGTTTGTTGCATTGCATCAATTTATAACGTTTGATTTTTTGAATGAATGAAACAGTTTGTTTAATTGAATGAATGCGTTAAGCACGAGACATTGACTGAATGAGAAAAGCTCTAATGCACTTGCAGTTTGTTTCGTTACATCAATTTATAACGGTTGATTCACTGAATGAATAAAAACAGTTTGTTTGGTTGAATGAATGCGTTAAGCTCGAGACATTGAATGAATGAGAGAAGCTCTAATCATTGAATAATCTGGTGCAGTTTGTTTCATTGAATCAATCAATAACGTCTGATACATTGAATGAATGATTGACGTTTCTTTCAGGGAATGAACGAATACAGTTTGTTTCTTTCAATGAATGAGTTAAGTTTGAGGCATTGAATGAAGAGTGAAGCTCTGCTCATTGAATTAACACGAACAGCTTGTTTCCTTGGATCAATGAATAAAGGTTGGTTCATTTAATGAACGATTGAATTTAGAATCAACAAACGAATCAATACATTTACTATCTTTCAATGAATGAGTAAAGGTTGAGGTATTGAATGAATGAGAAACTGTGTTGTAATTGAATTAATTCGTGCAGTTTATTTAATTGAATCAATGTATAACGTTTGTTTGTTTGATTGAATGAATACAGTTTGTTCGGTTGAAGGAATGTATTAAGCTTGAGACATTAAATGAATGAGAGAAGCTTTACTGCACTTGCAGTTTGTTGCATTGCATCAGTTTATAACGTTTGATTTTTTGAATGAATGAAAACAGTTTGATTCATTGAATGAATGCGTTAAGCTCGAGACATTGAATGAATGAGAAAAGCTCTAATCATTGAATCATCAGGAGCAGTTGTTTCATTGAATTAATGAATAATGTTGGTTTCATTGAATGAATGATTGAAGATTCTTTTAACCAATGAACATGTTGTTTCTTTAAATGAATGTGTTTGGCTTAGGGCATTGAATGAAAGTTTTGAGCTCTGCTCATTGAATTATCAGGAGCATCTTGTTTCATTGGATCAATGAAGAACGTTTGGTTCATTGAATGAACGATTGAATTTAGAATCTACGAACGAATGAATACATTTCCTTTCTTTCAATGAATGAGTAAAGGTTAAGATATTGAATGAATGAGAAACTCTCTTCTAATTGAATTAATTCGTGCAGTTTGTTTAATTGAATCAATGTATCACGTTTAATGAGTACAGTTTGTTTCTTTCAAGGAATGTATTAACCTCGAGACATTGAATGAGAGAGTGAAGATCTGCTCATTGAATTAACACAAACAGCTTGAATGAGAAAATCCGTTCTAATTGAGTTAATTTGTGCAGTTTGATTCATTTAATCAATGAATAACGTCCGAATCATTGAAAGAATGATTCAAGTTTCTTTCAACGACTGAACGCATTCAGATTTTTTCCTTCACTCAATGAGTTAAGCTTGAGACATGGAATGAATGAGAGAAGCTCAACCTATTGATTCAATGAATAACGTTTGTTTCATTGAATGAATACAGTTTCTTTCTTTCAATGAATGTATTAACTCGAGACATTGAATGAGTGAAGCTCAGCTCGTTGAATTAATACGTATATTGGATCAATGAATAATGTTTGGTTCATTTAATGAACGATTGAACTTAGAATCGACTAACGCATGAATACATTTACTTTCTTTCAATGAATGAGTAAAGGTTGAGGCATTGAATGAATGAATACAGTTTGTTCGGTTGAAGGAATGTATTAAGCTTGAGACATTAAATGAATGAGAGCAGCTTTACTGCACTTGCAGTTTGTTGCATTGCATAAATTTATAACGTTTGATTTATTGAATGAATGTATACAGTTTGTTCGGTTGAAGGAATGTATTAAGCCTGAGACATTAAATGAATGAGAGAAGCTTTACTGCACTTGCAGTTTGTTTCATTACATCAATTTATAACAGTTGATTTACTGAATGAATAAAAACAGTTTGTTTGGTTGAATGAATGCGTTAAGCTCGAGACATTGAATGAATAAGAGAAGCTCTAATCATTGAATCATCTGGTGCAGTTTGGTTCTTTGAATCAGTGAATAACGACTGATACATTGAATGAATGATTGAAGTTTCTTTCAGCGAATGAACGAATACAGTTTGTTTCTTTCAATGAATGAGTTAAGCTTGAGGCATTGAATGAATGAGATAAGCGCAAATCATTGAAACAATGAATATCGTTTGTTTAATTGAATGAATGCGTTACGCACGAGACATTGAATGAATGAGAAAAGCTCTAATGCACTTGCAGTTTGTTTCATTACATCAATTTATAACGGTTGATTTACTGAATGAATAAAAACAGTTTGTTTGGTTGAATGAATGCGTTAAGCTCGAGACATTCAATGAATAAGAGAAGCTCTAATCATTGAATCATCTGGTGGAGTTTGTTTCATTGAATCAGTGAATAACGACTGATACATTGAATGAATGATTGAAGTTTCTTTCAGCGAATGAACGAATACAGTTTGTTTCTTTCAATGAATGAGTTAAGCTTGAGGCATTGAATGAATGAATAGTTTGTTCGGGTGAAGGAATGTATTAAGCTTGAGACATTAAATGAATGGGTGAAGCTCTACTGCACTTGCAGTTTGTTGCATTGCATCAATTTATAACGTTTGATTTTTTGAATGAATGGAAACAGTTTGTTTAATTGAATGAATGCGTTAAGCACGAGACATTGAATGAATGAGAAAAGCTCTAATGCGCTTGCAGTTTGTTTCATTACATCAATTTATAACGGTTGATTCACTGAATGAATAAAAACAGTTTGTTTGGTTGAATGAATGCGTTAAGCTCGAGACAATGAATGAATGAGAGAAGCTCTTATCATTGAATCATCTGGTGCAGTTTGTTTCATTGAATCAATAAATAACGTCTGATACATTGAATGAATGAATGAAGTTGCTTTCAGGGAATGAACGAATACAGTTTGTTTCTTTCAATGAATGAGTTAAGCTTGAGGCATTGAATAAAGAGTGAAGCTCTGCTCATTGAATTAACACGAACAGCTTGTTTCCTTGGATCAATGAATAAAGGTTGGTTCATTTAATGAACGATTGAATTTAGAATCAACAAACGAATGAATGCATTTACTTTCTTTCAACGAATAAGTAAAGGTTGAGGTATTGAAGAAATGAGAAACTGTGTTGTAATTGAATTAATTCGTGCAGTTTATTTAATTGAATCAATGTATAACGTTTGTTTCATTGAATGAATGAATACAGTTTGTTCGGTTGAAGGAATGTATTAAGCTTGAGACCTTAAATGAATGAGAGAAGCTTTACTGCACTTGCAGTTTGTTTCATAACATAAATTTATAACGGTTGATTTACTGAATGAATAAAAACAGTTTGTTTGGTTGAATGAATGTGTTAAGCTCGAGACATTGAATGAATAAGAGAAGCTCTAATCATTGAATCATCTGGTGCAGTTTGTTTCATTGAATCAGTGAATAACGACTGATACATTGAATGAATGATTGAAGTTTCTATCAGCGAATGAACGAATACAGTTTGTTTCTTTCAATGAATGAGTTAAGCTTGAGGCATTGAATGAATGAGAGAAGCGCAAATCATTGAAACAATGAATATCGTTTGTTTCATTGAATAAATGAATACAGTTTGTTTCTTTCAATGAATCTGTTAACCTCGAGACATTGAATGAAGAGTGAAGCTCTGCTCATTGAATTAACACGAACAGCTTGTTTCATTGGATCAATGAATAAAAGTTGGATCATTTAATGAACGATTGAATTTAGAATCAACAAACGAATGAATACAATTACTATCTTTGAATGAATCAGTAAAGATTGAGGTATTGAATGAATGAGAAACTGCGTTGTAATTGAATTAATTCGTGCAGTTTATTTAATCGAATCAATGTATAACGTTTGTTTCTTTGAACGAATGAATACAGTTTGTTCGGTTGAAGGAATGTATTAAGCTTGAGACATTAAATGAATGAGAGAAGCTCTAATGCACTTGCAGTTTGTTTCATTACATCAATTTATAACGGTTGATTTACTGAATGAATAAAAACAGTTTGTTTGGTTGAATGAATGCGTTAAGCTCGAGACATTGAATGAATAAGAGAAGCTCTAATCATTGAATCATCTGGTGCAGTTTGTTTCATTGAATCAGTGAATAACGACTGATACATTGAATGAATGATTGAAGTTTCTTTCAGCGAATGAACGAATACAGTTTGTTTCTTTCAATGAATGAGTTAAGCTTGAGGCATTGAATGAATGAAACGTTTGTTCGGGTGAAGGAATGTATTAAGCTTGAGACATTAAATGAATGGGAGAAGCTCGACTGCACTTGCAGTTTGTTGCATTGCATCAATTTATAACGTTTGATTTTTTGAATGAATGAAAACAGTTTGTTTAATTGAATGAATGCGTTAAGCACGAGACATTGAATGAATGTGAAAAGCTCTAATGCACTTGCAGTTTGTTTCATTACATCAATTTATAACGGTTGATTCACTGAATGAATAAAAACAGTTTGTTTGATTGAATGAATGCGTTAAGCTCGAGACATTGAATGAATGAGAGAAGCTCTAATCATTGAATCATCTGGTGCAGTTTGTTTCATTGAATCAATAAATAACGTCTGATACATTGAATGAATGATTGAAGTTTCTTTTAGGGAATGAACGAATACAGTTTGTTTCTTTAAATGAATGAGTTAAGCTTGAGGCATTGAATGAAGAGTGAAGCTCTGCTCATTGAATTAACACGAACAGCTTGTTTCCTTGGATCGATGAAGAAAGGTGGGTTCATTTAATGAACGATTGAATTTAGAATCAACAAACGAATTTACTTTCTTTCAACGAATGAGTAAAGTTTGAGGTATTGTATAAATGAGAAACTGTGTTGAAATTGAATTATTTCGTGCAGTTTATTTAATTGAATCAATGTATAACGTTTGTTTCATTGAATGAATGAATACAGTTTGTTCGGTTGAAGGAATGTATTAAGCTTGAGACATTAAATGAATGAGAGAAGCTTTACTGCACTTGCAGTTTGTTTCATTACATCAATTTATAACGGTTGATTTACTGAATGAATAAAAACAGTTTGTTTGGTTGAATGAATGTGTTAAGCTCGAGACATTGAATGAATAAGAGAAGCTCTAATCATTGAATCATCTGGTGCAGTTTGTTTCAGTGAATAACGACTGATAAATTGAATGAATAATTGAAGTTTCTTTCAGCGAATGAACGAATACAGTTTGTTTCTTTCAATGAATGCGTTCAGATTGAGGCATTGAATGAATGAATAGTTTGTTCGGGTGAAGGAATGTATTAAGCTTGAGACATTAAATGAATGGGAGAAGCTCTACTGCACTTGCAGTTTGTTGCATTGCATCAATTTATAACGTTTGATTTTTTGAATGAATGAAACAGTTTGTTTAATTGAATGAATGCATTAAGCACGAGACATTGAATGAATGAGAAAAGCTCTAATGCACTTGCAGTTTGTTTCATTACATCAATTTATAACGGTTGATTCACTGAATGAATAAAAACAGTTTGTTTGGTTGAATGAATGCGTTAAGCTCGAGACATTGAATGAATGAGAGAAGCTCTAATCATTGAATCATCTGGTGCAGTTTGTTTCATTGAATCAATCAATAACGTCTGATACATTGAATGAATGATTGACGTTTCTTTCAGGGAATGAACGAATACAGTTTGTTTCTTTCAATGAATGAGTT